>NC_046236.1:14477594-14796761 GCF_009819885.2 Catharus ustulatus | reverse complement strand
GCTCCTGGAGTTCCCCTGGGTCCCCTCGGGGCTTTTGGCGTGGCTCAGACCATTCTGAGACATTTTCCTACTTGAGGAACCCAATGAAACCCGGAGGCACAATGCACCTTTCCCATAAAAATGGGATTTATTCAGGGGGAAAAGGGAAGAAGAGCCCTTCCAGGTGTTTTGACAAGCACAGAGGGCGTTGCTAATTTGCTACCCAACCATAAAAGTGATTTGGGGAGAACAATGGTGACATTTCAGTGCAAGTTTTGCTGCAGAACGCTGACATTCCGAGGGGGAAATGCCTTCTCCTCAAAAGCTGGATTGTTCAGGTGCAGTGGCAGCAGTGCCAGCACGGAGATGATCGTTTATATTGGATTTACCCCGGTGCTGGAGGGACAAAACTTTGGGATTTGGCCTTTGTGTGTTGGGGTGGGTGTGGGGACGGGCAGGGAGAGCTGGCTCACCTGGATTCCATGGATTTAGGGAATTTTCCCAAGGTCTGATCCCATTCCTTCTTCTAATTAACCTGCACAACCTGATCATGTGCATGTTTAACAAAACTGGGAGGGACTTAAAAGGAACTTGGCCCCAAAATGAGATTATTGAGGCACAAATGGGAGTGAGGCACAACCCAGGAATTGCAGGAAAAACCCACGGGCACTTTGGGAAGGATGGAAAACAAAGCAGCCAGGCAGGGGGATTCCAGCAAACAGCCTGGAATGATGAGCTGAGTGTGAACCCAGGAGTGAGGGGATGAGGGGAAAGGGAATTGGAAAAGCAGATGAGAGAAATCCTGGAATTTAAAAAGAGAGGGAAGGCTCAGCCTGGAGAAATGAGGGCTTGGGTTTCAGGGAAAGAGGCTCTGGATGGATTTTGCTGAAAGCTGCTGGAGGGGAGCAGAGGGAAGAATTGTCCCAGATCTCCTGTGGAAGTTTTAATCTCCTGATTAAAGAGTAGAAGGGACCCCTGGGGCAGCACCATCAGATATTCCAGGGGCAGGGAATTGATCCCAAAATCAGTGAATAATGGAGTGGGGGAAAGGTGGAATTCCCAGAAATTCTCATCCTGAGGGAGCAGAGAGTGGCTGGGATGCACACAGGTAGGGAAAGAGAGGTTCAGATAATCCAGGGACAGGGAATTGATCCATAATCAGAAAATATTGGAATTGTGGGGTGAGGGAGAGGTGGAATTCCCAGAAATTCTCATCCCAAGGGAGCAGGGAGTGGTTGGGATGCACACAGATAGGGAAGGAGAGATTCAGATATTCCAGAGACGCCATCAGATATTCCAGAGAAAGAAAATTGGTCCCCATAATCGGTGAATATTGGAATTGTGGGGTGAGGGAGAGGTGGAATTCCCAGAAATTCTCATCCCAAGGGAGCAGGGAGTGGCTGGAATGCACACACGTAAGCAAGGAGAGATTCAGATATTCCAGGGGCAGGGAATTGATCCATAATCAGAAAATATTGGAAATGTAGGGTGAGGGAAAGGTGGAATTCCCAAAAATTCTCATCCTGAGGAGAGCAGAGAGTGGCTGTGCTGTCCCTGGGATGCACACAGGTAGGGAAGGAGAGGTTCAGATATTCCAGAGGATATTCCAGGGGCAGGGAGAGATGGAAAAGCCTCCCCCAGCTCTTGGTGTCCTGACCCACAGCAGAACCCTCAGCTCTGTCCCTTTGTGTTTTATCTTCTTTTTCTGCCAGAGTTGGGATTAAAAACTGGAGAGAGGGAATTTCTTGTTGGGACTCAGATGTTTATTAATTCTTATCTACATTACAGTGAGTTCTGCAGCACTTCAAGCTAACAAACTAAAAATGGAGATGGATCTCTCTCTCTTTTTAAATGGTCCAATTAAGAACTAACACCTAAATTATTTTTCTTTTAACCCAATAACCAATCACCATGACCAGCAATGCAGAATTTTTTATCTAATTACAAAACACCACCCAAACCCATGAAGAAGAATGAGAAGGTGAAGAAGAAGGGCAAAACCTCTGCCCCTAAACCTCCATCAATATATTTATTACTGTATTCTAAAACCTTAAACTCTGCATTTTCCACCACGTGATATTACACACTTCTATCCATTCTGCACACCCATAATGTTATTTCTATCATTAATTTTGGAAGTTTCCTCCACAGCCCCAGTGTTTTGTTGTCAGCAGAGAAAATCTGCAGTTCCCAGTGCTCAGCTTCCAGCAGGACAGGAGCAGTTTCCTTTCTTTATTTGTTAATCACCTGCAGCTCTGATTGTGTTACCTGCTGAAAAGAGATCCCAGCGAGGAGCCCCGGGAGCAGGGCAGGGATAACATTTCACTTCACTTGTGTGCTAATCTCAATCCTCCTCTCCCAAATCCTCTTAAAATCTTTTTTTTTTATTATTATTTTTTAAATTTTTTTTATTTTTTCCCATCCACCTGCATCAAACATTAAGAGAATCCTCACTCTGCTGAGCTCCTAACGAGCCTGCTAAAATATTGATGGGCTTGTTAAACTCTGATAATTCGATCTCAAGCTGTCTGGTCCCTGCCCTGCACCTTTTGTCCACTTGGGCATTGTCATTTTGGGACATTTTGGGACGTGCTGGTCCTTTCAGAGGGCTGGGAGCGGGTAATCGAGGCTGTCATCACAGCAGAGCTGGCTCTGGAGGCACAAATCTCCCCACTGCTCCCTTTTCATTTCCTGGCTGGGCAGCAGGGGAAGAGATTATGTGATGTGAGAGGTAAAATTATCCCGTCCGAGGTGAATGTCCTCATAAAAGGCTTTTGCAGGGCTGGGTGTGTGATATCCCTGAGAAGGGGAGCTTTTTATTGAAGGGAATTCTCAGTGCCTGCACAGAGCCAGGGGACAAAAGGAGCTCCAAGCACACCCAGGGATGCACAAATGTTGCTTTTCTCTGGCTGGAAAAAAAAAAGGAAAATCAATAAAATGCTCCAATGTTGGGTTTTGGCTCAAAACAGAGTGGGGTAAAAATTGAGGTGGTGAGATTGGCCAGGTTGTGAAAAAAAAATTAAAAATAATATTAAAAACTTCATTTCTGGCTTTGGGGAATCTGGGTTGGGGTCAATCAATCAGGAAAATGGGATTTTTTCAGGGACACTCTCTCCCAGACCTCTGGATGGAAGGAGAGGAAAAAAAACCAGGAAAATCAACATTATCTATGATATTATCTATAACTTAAAACAAAATGCTCCAATGTTGGGTTTTGGCTCAAAGCAGAGCGGGGTAAAAATTGGGGTGATGAGATTGGCCTGGCTATGTGAAAAAAAAAATTTAAAAAAATCTGAAAAATTTCATTGCTGGCTTTGGGGAATCAGGGTTGGGGTCAATCAATCAGGAAAATGGGATTTTTTCAGGGACACTCTCTCCCAGACCTCTGGATGGAAGGAGAGGAAAAAACCAGGAAAATCAACAAAATGCTCCAGTGTTGGATTTTGGCTCCAAACAGAGCAGTGTTTTCCCTGCTGGGTAAAAATTGGGGTGGTGAGATTGGTCTGGCTGTGTGAAAAAAAATAATTTAAAAAATCTAAAAACCTCCATTGGTGGCTTTGGGGAAATGGGAATGGGGTGAATCAATCAGGAAAATGGGATTATTTCAGACTTTCCCTCAGATCTCTGCCCAGTGCTGTCACTGTTTGGGAGGTTTGGAATTTTTCCAGGAGGTTTTGAAAGGAATTTTTTAAAAAATGAAAAAAAAAAAATCCCCCCAAAATTTCTCAGATTTACTTGGAATTGTACAAAATGCTGATGGTGAGGAAGGTGCCTGCTGGGAATTCTCCTCTCTGTGCCCAGGACACGATGCCAGAGCTTCTCCCAGCTCCTGGCTGAGCCTTTCCTGGGAGATCTGAGCCCAGGAGGAAAAAAAATGAGGATGTGTCCTTCAATGAGCCTGGGGGATTTTGGGGGTGGAGGAGCAGCAGCTCCTGGGATCTGTTCCTGCTGCTTGGGAGGGGAGCACACTGCACTTCCCAAAAGTGTGGTTCCAATTAAAAGAAGAAACAGCTCCAAGACTCCCAGTGGGTTCAACATTCCAGTAAAAAGCGTTTATGCTGCTCTTCCCTTGCAAAGTATCCCGGGTTTCTGTGGGTGATTGCAGGCAGGTGGTTCCTGTTCCCATTAAAAATGAGTAATTCCAGCTCCCCCAGGATTCCTTCAGAGACAATCTGCACTCAGCTGCCAGTCCAACGTGCCTTTTAAACCTTTAAATGTTTCCCCTCCTCATCCACAGCTCTCCTTCCCCAGCTTTTCCAAGGAGCTCTTGGGTTGGGATGGTCCCAGGGAGGCAAAATCTGCTGCCATAAATTAAGAGATTCCCTGGAGCCTTCAGGGAAACCCAAACTGCAGCTCCTGGATGGGTGGGGGGAGTGGGAATGGTCACTTCTGGTCATTTTTTCCCCCTAATTTCCTTGGAGTGGGAATGATCAGCTCCTGGCCATTTTTTTCCTAATTTCCTTGGAGTGGGAATGATCAGCTCCTGGCCATTTTTTTCTTAATTTCCTTGGATTGGGAATGATCAGCTCTGGCCATTTTTTTCCTAATTTCATTGGAGTGGGAATGGTCATTTCTGGACATTTTTTTCCCTAATTTCCTTGGAGTGGGAATGGTCACTTCTGGTCATTTTTTCCCCCCTAATTTCCTTGGAGTGGGAATGGTCACTTCTGGACATTTTTTTTCCCCATAATTTCCTTGTTTTTTCAGCCTGAGGGTTCTGCTCCTGGTGGGATGGCATCTCCACCCCTCACCCTGGGCCATTCCCAACTTCCAATCATTTTAAGCACCCCAAGGAGCTGCATTTCCTCACCCTTTCCAAGTGGGAATTTCGAAAAGAGAACCTGGATGTGCTCAGGCTGTGCCTGGGCTGCAGAATTCCCAGTTCCACACTCCTTGGCCAGTGTGACCTGTGGGGGATGAGTGGGAATTGTCACTTTTGCCCCTTTTTTCCCAGCTTCCCAGTCTCCATCCTGGTGGGATGGCATCACCAGCAGAGGAGGTGGGCAGGGACACCTTGGCCTCATCCTGTGTCATTCCCAATTTCCAGTCATTGTCCCAACCACCCCAAGGAGCTGCTGACCCTTCCCAAAAGGGAATTCCCAAAGCCTGGATGTGCTCAGGCCGTGCCTGGGCTGCAGAATTCCCAATTCCACACTCCTTGACCAGTGTGACCTGTGGGAGATGAATGGGAATTGTCCCTTCTGGCAATTTTTTCCCAAATTTCCCAGTCTCCATCCTGGTGGGATGGCATCTCCACCCTTGGCCTCACCCTGTGCCATTCCCAATTTCCAATCATTTCACCCACCCAAGGAGCTGCTGACCCTTCCCAAATGGGAATTTAGGGAGGATGAGCACTTCCAATATCAGGATGTGCTCAGGCTGTGCCTGGGCTGCAGAATTCCCAGTTCCACACTCCTTGGCCAATGTGACCTGTGAGGGATGAGTGGGAATTGTCACTTTTGCCCCTTTTTTCCCAAATTTCCCAGTTTTCATCCTGGTGGGATGGCATCTCCACCCCTATCCTCACTCTGTACCATTCCCAATTTCCAATCATTTCACCATCCCAAGGAGCTGCTGACCCTTCCCAAATGGGAATTTGGGGATGAGCACTTCCAATACCTGGATGTGCTCAGGCCGTGCCTGGGCTGCAGAATTCCCAATTCCACACTCCTTGGCCAGTGTGACCTGTGAGGGATGAGTGGGAATTGTCACTTTTGCCCCTTTTTTCCCCAATTTCTCAGTCTCTCCATCCTGGTGGGATGGCATCTCCACCCCTATCCTCACCCTGTGCCATTCCCAACTTCCAATCATTTCACCCACCCAAGGAGCTGCTGACCCTTCCCAAATGGGAATTCCCAAAGCCTGGATGATCCCTGGCTGTGGGATCCCCAATTCCAGCCTGGGGGAGCTGAGTGAGGACAGGGAGCACCCCCAGCTCAGCAGGGCTCTGAAGAAAAATCCAGAAAATCCATCTGGAGATTCCACAAAGGAGACAAAACCTGCAGGACACCGGAGCACTCCACAGATCCCTGGGGGAATCAGAGAACACCACATGCCCAGATCTCTGCCTGAACACTGGGGTGGTTAATCTTGCCCAGTCAGCAGTTTTTGAACAGATTCCAGGAAAGCTTTTAAGCCTGATAAAGCCAGGCTTTTGCATTTCCAAGTGATACTTTAGCTCCCAGTGACATGCTCCACTTGTCAGTGGGCTTTAAAGGGAGGTAATTAAAATCTTCCTCCGAGTATGGTTACACCAGGGAGAGAACCCAACGTAAACCGAAATAAAAAGGGAGAGACAAGCCCACAAAAATGCAATTTAGCAGCTGAAAAAGGGCGAAGTGGGCAAAGATAAAAGTATCAAATGCACAATTGCTGTTTGCCCAAGGAGGGCTGGGTGATAGGGGAGGTGCAGAGACTTCCCCAGAAAAAACGGGGCCAAGGCCAGGGAATTTCCAGCAGATCTCATTGGGAGATTTTAGGGCCACTGGAAGCCACAAGACAGACTTGGAAATGTGGATTGGAATCTGCGAGGTGGGAAGTGGAGGTGAAAGAAAAAAAAATCCTGAGATGGGAGAGTGCAAGAGAAGGAAAAATGGATCAGATGGAGCTGCAAGGGATCAGCTGGGCTGGGTTTGGGGTGGGGAGGGCAGGGTGCAGCAATTCCCAAAGGATTGGGGTCAATCCAGAATTCCTGAAGCTCCAAGGGCAGGGCAGGGCCAGAGGGAAGAGCAGAATTCCAAGGGATGGCAGCAGCAGGGGGGTTCAGGATAATCCACCCCAAAAATGACATTTTCCCTTCTTCCCCCAAAGAAATCTCAGCTGTGCTGTCACTGTCGGCTCTGCTCTGACTGAGGAGCATCGTTCCCAAAAATCTCAAAAATTCCCAAAATTCCCAAAACTCCCAGGCAGCTGGAACAGCTCAGGGATGTTCCAGAAGCAGGAAAATGGAATTTTCTCCTGGGGGAGCACCGAGCCTGCACAGGGGCTGAGGAGCTCGGCAGGACCAGGCACAAAGCACCAAATGGGGAACAAAAATCCTGATTTTTTGTGAGTTTTTTTTTGTTGTTGTTGTTGTTTTTGGGGTTTTTTTGTTGGGGTTTTTTTGGGGGGTGGGGTTTGGGTTTTTTTTTAATTATTTGGGGGTTTTTGTGTATTTTGTTTTTGTTTTTAGGTTTTTTTGTGTGTGTTTTTGGGGGTTTTTTTGAGTTTGTTTTGTTTTGTTTTGTTTGTTTGGGTTTTGGAGGTTTTTTTGGGTTTTTTTTTGTTTTTTTTTTTTTTTTCTGGGGTCATGCTCTGCTTCCAGACTGGAGCAGCTGGGGCTGAACCCCAGAGCTGGAATTCCCTTGGGCTCTGTGTGTTTATCGAGTCGTTTGCTGATGTCAAATCAGCTGCTGGGGTAGTTTCTCTTATTTTTTTTTAAGGATTATCACTCCCAAATTTCCCCACCTCTGAAACAAAATCCTCCCTGCTCCAGACAGGCCCAAATCCCAGCAGGGATGAGAGAGCAGGAAAATCCTGAAATCATTTCTGTTTGGGATGGGACAAAGCAATTCCAGAGTCATCCCTGAATTTGTGAGTGTGCCCCAGAGAGGCTGCATGCCCAGCACAGCCTGGATCCTGTGGGAATAATAATAAAAATAAAAATGAAAATAAAAATGAAAATAATAATAATAATAATAATAATTATTATTATTATTATTATCATCATC
Organism: Catharus ustulatus; assembly: GCF_009819885.2. Taxonomy (NCBI): domain Eukaryota; kingdom Metazoa; phylum Chordata; class Aves; order Passeriformes; family Turdidae; genus Catharus; species Catharus ustulatus. The sequence goes on along the minus strand of NC_046236.1, from coordinate 14,789,073 downwards.
ATCATTATTATCGTTATTATCATTATTATCATTATTATTATTATTGAATTACTATTAAATTATTATAATATTTTTTCTATTAGATGAGAAAAGCAGCAGCAGCCATTCCTTGCCCTTCCCATTGTTTTGCTCTTGGTCCCCAGGGAATATTTTTGGAATATCTGGAATCAATGGGAGCATTGATTGCTGTGGCTGAGTGACCTCCAGGAAAACAGGAGCTGAGCCTTGCCTCGAGTCCAACTCCCAACCCAAAAAAAAAAGAGCAGGAAAGGAGCTAAAAAAAAAAAAAAATGCAGTGTGGAATTTCTCTGAATGCCATTGGGAAGGGCAGCAGAGAAACCAACATTCCTGTCTCCAGTGAGCATTCCACAGAAATTCACTGAGGGAGGAAAACCCACCCAGGCAAGGCACAAAACAACCCCAGAGCTGCTCCTTCCTGGCCTGGATTCCTCTGGAAAAGGCTCCAGGTGGGGATGGGTGAGCACAGGGATGGCTGGGAGCAGATGTGGAATCAGAATCCAGCAAAATTCCAGAGTGGTTCAGGATGAAACTTGTCCAGTGCCACCTCACCTTGTCTTGGGATTGTGTCCTGGTGGCTTTTGGGTTTCTCCAGTGGCTCCAAACCCAACCTGGAATGGCAGGAGTGGGAGGGAGCAGAGCTGTGCCCCACACAGGGGTTGGAGGGAAGGGATTGGGAAGGGATTGGGGAAGGGCTGGAAGTTGCAGATTGTCTGTGCTGAGAACAAAACACTGAGGCTGTGGAGGAAGCTTCCAAAATTAATGATGGAATTAACATTATGGGTGTGCAGAATGGATAGGAGTGTGTAATATCACATGGTGGAAAATGTAGAGTTTAAGGTTTTAGAATATTGTAATAAATATAAAGCAAGATGGAGGTTTTGGGGCAGAGGTTTTGTCCTTCTTCACCTTCTTATTCTTCTTCATGGGTTTGGGTGGTGTTTTGTAATTAGATAGAAAATTCTGCATTGCTGGTCATGGTGATTGGTTATTGGGTTAAAAGTAAAAAAAAAAATTAGGTCTAATTTCTTAATTGGACCATTTAAAAAACCTTGTAGAGAGAGAGATCCATCTCCATTTTTAGTTTTTTAGCTTGAAGTGCTGCAGAACTCACTGTAATGTAGATAAGAATTAATAAACATCTGAGTCCCAACAAGAAATTCCATGTTGAGCATTTAATCCTGACCCTATAAATATAAATATAATATAAAACACGATGGGATGGAGCTGCAGCAACACCTGGTGACACCTGGGATCCCCCTGGGTCACCATCAGAGCTCCAAACTGGGGCTGAGCACAATCCCACAGCTCTCCTGGCTGGAGGAATGTCACTGTCTGAGCAGGACAGGTGACCCTGGAGGTGTCCCACTGCTCCTTCTTCCTTTTCCAGGGAATTCCTGATCTCCCTACATCTGCCTCGTGCTCCTGGAGTCCCAGCACCTGGAAACCTCCCAAATCCTTTACAGAATAAAGCTGCAGGTCAGCAGGTGACTCAGCCACAGCCACTTCAAAGGGAATCCAGTTCCTGAGAACTCCTTTATTTTTCTTGATAAAGGGACTTTCCTTTTCTCTTGACTAATTAATCACCGAGCAGAGCCATTGTTGGACCTTAACGACTTTTCCTTCATCCTCATTCTTGTTTGCTCTGCTGTGAAAAACTCATTCCAAGGCAAGGCTTCAACCAGACCTCGTTGCAGTGGTGTAAAGGAAGGGAAGGGGATGGAAACAGCGTGTCCAGGGTGAAAACCCAGCCCTGGCTGGAGCAGGGACACGGAATTCCACTGGGGATGCACAGCTCGGGTCCACAGGGACCTGCCTCAGCCACAAAAACATTGTTTAACTTCTTCAAGTTGACTAAATGTGGGCACTGGAACTGGTCTGGCCACTTTGAGCCATTTTCACTTCCTCATTCTGGTTTTCAGTGATGTGGGAAATTAAGGAAAGATTCTGGGAGGGAAAGCTGAGCTCCAGTAGTGGCTGGAAAGAAATGGAGGAATTTGCTGGAAGATCCATGACTTTGCAGGGATTCCTTTCACTACTGCAAAATCCCCTCCTGCTTCAAGCTCTCCAGGGATGCTCCCTCATCCAGGGGAGCCTCAGGAGCTCCTGCTCTCCAGACTGAATATCCAGCTAATAAACAGAGGGGAATTGGCCACCTGGTTTTGGTTTTTATTTCAAACTGCGTGGATTAGCAATATCTTCTTGTTCTTCATTTTTCTTTTAATCCTTCATCTTCTTCATTCTTCATTTTTCTTCTTCTCCTTCTCCTTCTCCTCCTTCTTCTTCTTCTTCTTCTTCTTCTTCTGAATTTTTCTTCTAAATTTTTCTTCTTAATTTTTCTTCCTTCTCCTTCTCCTTCTCCTTCTCCTCCTTCTTCTTCTTCTTCTTCTTCTTCTGAATTTTTCTTCTAAATTTTTCTTCTTAATTTTTCTTCCTTCTCCTTCTCCTTCTCCTTCTCCTCCTTCTTCTTCTTCTTCTTCTTCTTCTGAATTTTTCTTCTAAATTTTTCTTCTTAATTTTTCTTCCTTCTCCTTCTCCTTCTCCTTCTCCTTCTCCTTCTCCTTCTCCTTCTCCTTCTTCATTTTGCTTTTAATTCTTCTTCTTCTTCTCCATTTTTATTTTAACTCTTCTTCTTCTCCTCCTTCTCTTCTTCCTTCTCCTTCTCCTCCTTTTCTCCTCTTTTTCTCCTCTCTTTCTCCTCCTCCTTCTTCCCCTTCTCCTTCTTTTTCTCCTTCTCCTTTGCCATTTCCTAAGGAATGTGTGGGAAGCTGTTTCCACGTGCCAAGTGATGAGTCCTCCCTCCCTCCCCAGACGATTCCTTGGACACGGGGCTGTGCTCCAGAGGATTGATTGGATTCAATCCCCGAGCAGGGGGTTGTTAAAAGCGACTCCTTCCAAACCAAACACATTTTCAAGGCTGGATCCTGTGGCAGGAATCCCTGGATACCAGGGAAAAGGCTCCAGCTGGAGAATTTAAGGATTTCAGGCTGGTCCAGTCCCTTCCTGCTTCCCTGATACCGAGCCTGGATCAAGGATGATCTTTTAGAGGTAGCTGCACGTATTTCCTGGAAAAGGATGTTGGATAAATCCCTGTGGGCATTCCAGGGACACAGAGAGGATTGGACAATTTTTAGGAAGAAATTTGGGTGCAGATTGGAAAGGAATAAAAAAAATAACAACATCAAGATGGGGCAGCACCCAAAGTTTTGGGGATGGAGCAGAACTGGAAGAGAAAACCCGGCTGTGCTTCTTGCAGGGCACTGGGATCCCCAACAGGGATGAAACACCACAGGAGCCAGGGCTCAGCACAGCCCAGGAGATCCCCGAGCCTGCCCTGCCTTTCCCCCATCCCTGACACCACTGGGGACACTGGGAATCAGCAGGAACTCGAAACCCCACAGCTGTGGGGCCACCTGTGCTGCAGCCCCCCTCCCTGGGGACACCCTGCAGCCCTGGCCAGGGCCAGGAGGGGCTGCTGGACCCACAGTGCAGCCTTTGGGCTGGGATTAGGGTGGGGATTAGCGGGGACAGGGGCACGGGCAGCACCTGAGGGTGGCCCTGCTGCAGCCCCGGCAGGAACCCGGCTCGGAGCGGGGCTGGGGGGATCAGCACAGCTGGAACAGCAGAGATCCTGAGCCTGAGCCTGAGCCTGATCCTGAGCCTGATCCTGATCCTGATCCTGATCCTGATCCTGAGCCTGCGCCTGATCCTGAGCCTGATCCTGATCCTGATCCTGATCCTGAGCCTGATCCTGATCCTGAGCCTGAGCCTGAACCTGATCCTGAGCCTGAGCCTGATCCTGAGCCTGAGCCTGATCCTGAGCCTGAGCCTGAACCTGATCCTGAGCCTGAGCCTGAGCCTGAGCCTGAGCCTGAGCCTGAGCCTGAGCCTGAGCCTGAGCCTGATCCTGATCCTGAGCCTGAGCCTGAGCCTGAGCCTGAGCCTGATCCTGATCCTGATCTGAGGGGAGCTGCACAGGATGGGATGGGATGGGATAATGGGATGGGATGGGATGGGATGGGATGGGATTAATTGGATTGATGGAATGGGATAATGGGATGGGATGAGCCCAGGGTTGGTAAATCCAGGGCTAGGGATGGGATGGGATGGGATGGGATGGGATGGGATCAATGGGATGGGATGGGATGGGATCAATGGGATGGGATGGGATGGGATGGGATGGGATGGGATGGGATGGGATGGGATGGGATGGGATGGGATGGGATGGGATCAATGGAATGGGGTAAGTCCAGGGCTATCAGGATGGGATGAGTCCACAGCCATGGGGAAGGGATGAGCCCAGGGCCACAGGGATAGGATGAGCTCAGGGTTAGTAGGGATGGGATAAGTCCAGGGCTAGCAGGGATGAATCCATGGCTAGCAGGGATGAATCCACTGCTATCAGGATGGGATAAATCCAGGGCCAGCAGGATGGGATAAATCCAGGGTCAGTAAGGATGGGATGAGTCCATGTCTAGCATGGATGAGTCTGTGGCTAGCAGGATGGGATGAGTCCATGGCCATGGGGATGGGATAGGATGAGTCCAGGGCTAGCAGAGATGAACCCACTGCTATCAGGATGGGATGAATCCAGGACCAGCAGGATGGGATGATTCCAAAGGCAGCCCCAGGATGAGCTGGACCCACAGGACCCTCCGAGCTGCACGGGGACCTCGGCCATGGCTGAGTTTTCTGTGCCCCAGCTCTGTGGTGCAGCCTGGTGCTAGCCCAGCTGTGTCAGCCTCCAGCTCCCTTTGCTGCTCCTTCTCCTTTCCCTTTGGCTGTTCCTGGTTGGAAGCTCCTGCTGATGAGTGAAAGCAGGAGGTGCTGATGCTTCATCCTCCTCCTCACCAGCCTGGCTCCACCCCACAGCCTGCAGCACCCTGGAAAACATCACTCTTCCCAAAGAGATCCCAAAATAAACCCCAGCCCAGGACAGCCCCTCTCACCCCAGCTCCATGCCTCATTAGGGTAATTAGTCCCTGTGAGTTAATTCCCAGCCGCCAGGAGCAGCAGATGGATCCCAGATCCCAGATCCCAGATCCAGGGCTCCTGTCCCAGGCTCTGGAACCCGCGGCGTGTTCCCTCTGATCCGGGCTGCTCCTCCTTTCCAGCTTTCTGTCACCACCCCATTGTTTCAGAGCTTGATACCTCATTTATTTTAATGGCAACAAGTAATTTGGCAAGTCCTCCCCTGTTCTGGCTCTGAGATTGATGAAGCTGTTAGGCTGGAGGGGCTGGGGGTTGGTTTCAATGGTTGGGTTGGGGATTTTTTTTGGTAGGAACTTCAAAACTTGTAGGAAATATTTTTAAAATCGTCAGGCTCGCTTTTCTTCCTGAGCTGTCACTCAAAGGAGAGGCTTCCAGGGTGAAAAAGGGGAGAGAGAGAGGTGTGGGGAACACCAGAGCCTCTTCCTTCCCCAAAATCTCCCTGCCCTCAGCATCCCATCCAGCAGAGACAAATCCCTCATTGCCCAGGGCTTGGAGCAGCCTGGGACAGTGGAAGTGTCCCAGGGGCTGGGACTGGAAGGGTTTAACCCATTCTGGGATTTCATGAAGCAATTCCAGGGTTAAATCCAGCTCCCTGCAAAAGATTGGCATCTGTAGGATCTGCATGGATCAGAGCAGATGGAATAAAATTAAGGTTTAAGAGAGAATTTCTCTCCTTTCAGTGTGGCTCTGACCTTCTCCTGCCTTCCCTTTGCTCAGCCCCCACTGAGGGTCTGCAGGAATTCCCTCCCCTTGGAAAAACCCCTCCTGCTCCCTCCTGGGGAAGCTCCAGCCTTGGTTTGGATCCCAACAAGTAACAAACAACGAGCCCAAGTGGAGCAAAACCAGATGCAGGAATTAAACAAACACAAACTCCACGTCCCCAGCGTGGAGCTGGCTCTGATTTATCAACTCACGTTGGGCTGGAGGAGAATGAGGCCAAAGATCCCCACATCTCCAGCTTTTTGGAGATTTTAGGAGTCCCTAATCCATGACTTTTCCATGCTGGTTCGTGGGAACAGCCCCTTCTTGTCCTGGCTGGAATGTCACCCAAGTGGTGGCACTGCCACCTCCCAAAAAAATCCCAGACCCACTGAAAATTGGGAGGAAATTCTGGGAGTTTTAAGGCAGAAAAACCATTTTAACAGGAGGGAATTGATCACTGGAAAAATCCTGGAACACTGGAATTGTGGGATGGGCTGGGCAGGTCATTCCCAGCCTGGTTTGCCATCAATCCATGGGAACAAATCCCGTTTTTCCAGGGATTCTTCATCCAGCAGAAGCACCTGGCTGTGCTGATCCCAGCCCTGGAATGGCACCAGTGGACCCTGGAGTTTAAACTGAGCAGAAACCCTTGCAGAGGTTTAGTCTGGAGCCCTAAGCTGGGCTTTATTTTTAAGCCACTAATGGGGTTGCTGTCCAAGGCTGGGATTTTTCTCCTGCCAAGTCCTAAAATGAGCAGTGGAGCTTCTGGCAAAGGCCAAAATCCCACAAGGAGCTGGAAAGGCTCAGCCTGCCCTGGCAGTGCCCAGGCTGGGGGAGTTCCTTCAGGGAAAATCCACGGGATAAATTAAGCTGTGGCTGCCTCTGGCTCAGCCCATCCCTGCCACTGCTGGCTGGAGAAAACCAGAGACTTTTTGGGCAAGAAAAAGATTGATTTTCACCTCCAGCTCCTGCTGCATGAAATTGGTGGTTTCTGCTCACCACTGCTGGTTTTTTTTTTTTTTTTCTGCTTTTTTTCCCCTAAAACAGCTGCTATAGGATCTATTGTCAAGGTAATAACTCCTATTTAAATACACACAGATAACAGGGAGGGCTCCCATCACTGAGCTTTTTTTGGGTTCAATTTCAGTGATTTCTGAGCCCCAAACCTGCCCTGTCTGTGCTTCATTCACAGGCACAGCTGATAATTGCAGTTTCATCTGGAAGGAAAAACATCCCATGCAAAAACGAGGATTTGATGGAAGGAGAATCCCAGCAAGCCATAAAAATCCCATCCACATTTCCTGCAGTGCTCCTCACCCTGAGCTCTTCCCCTGATTTTTCAAGGGAGAGGAGCAACCAGGCAGCCAAAAAGAAATGAAACCTGGAAGTGGAAAAGAATTTATTTCCTTTGCTACTGCAAAAATTGGGATACTGAAAAGTGATGCAGAGAAACTGGCACTGAAGGAGTGGAAAATGAGAGTGGAAAATCTAATTCCAATGACTGTCCTACTCTGGCTCACTGTAAATTGAGATATTTTTCAAGTTAAAGGTTCTGTGACCCTGGAAGGGACATTCTAATGAGCTGGGGACTGCTCCAATTAGCTCCCAGCTCTGCTTGACCCCAGGGTGGTTAATTAGGGGCTGCCAGGCCGTGAAGGTTCCTCCTGTGAGGTTGGATTTGGCTGTTCCTGCAAAGTTTGGGGATGAGGAGGATCCAGGAGGGATCCTGGGGTCAGAGGGAGCAGCCCAACCCCAAGGATTTATGGATGTGGAAATTTCCCCTCTGCCTCTATCCCACTGAGCTCTGCCTAACCTGCAGGAAATCCTGAATCCCTTCTCCCTCCTCATCTTCCTCCCTGTCCAGGAATTCCCACCCTCAGGAAAGGAGAGAAGTTTTTATTTTCAGCTTGGAGTGGAAGCAGTTCCAAGTGGGCCATCATCATTCCCTGCAGACTGCTCATCTTGGAGCTGCTTCCCAACTCCTCCAGCGTGTAATCTTCCCATTTCCTGCAGGCCAGCTCCTCTGCACACTCATAATTAGGGCTGGTTTTTATCCCTCCCTCTCCCAAACCTCAGGTTCCAGGAGATTCCAAAAGTAGCGCATGCCCCATTAGTTATTTTTTATTATTATCGTCGTTATTCCCCCGTTCTGGAGGGAGGGGTTCAGGAAGGGAAATGTTTTGTCTGCTGAGTCCTGGAGAAATTTGGGAGCCAAGAGAAGGCTGGGGATGATGGCACCAGGAAAAAAAACTCATCAGCCACGAGCTTCACCCAGTGCAGCCAAAGATGTTGGGTTTGACTCGTGATAAAGGAATTTATCCGGGATTTACCAGCAGGGCTTTCCCTGTCACTCTTCAGGAAAAGCAGCAAAATCCAGGCTGGAGGGGAAGCAGATCCCTGGATTTAAGCTCTGTCATGGGATCTTTTGTTGCCCTGGGGACCGTGCCAGGCTGAGCCTGGCTCCAGGATTAGCTCCAGGGGTTGGGGCAAGGCTGCAGGAGCAGAATTCAGGAGGGAAACAGCCCTGGCTGATGCAGGTTGGAAAGGGAATGCTTTCCCAGCTGGAATGAGCCAGAATTCCATGCCCAAAACCCAAAAACCTGTCCAGCACAAGGGATGAGTTTTGTACAGCACTACAGATGCAGACAGCATCATGGTGCTCTTTATTTAAGGAAATCATGGTGCAATTTATTTGAGGAAATCGTGGGTTTGAATAACAGACAAAGCAAAACAAAGCAGAGAGGATTCATTGGTTGGAGGAGGAAAACATCTCTTGGAAAAGAGCTTTGTGAAAAACATCACCTCTCCAGCAGGTGTTTATCTGTGCTGCTGAATTCTCTGAAACCTTTCTCAGAATTAGAGCTGGAGAAATTTTCTCCTGGGAAAGGATTAGAACTGATAGCAGCCTGGGAAAAATCCTGGCTGGATGTTTCCCAGGCCTCTGACAGTGCCCCCAGGGATGAGATTTTGGGGATGAAATTTTGGGGATGAAATTTTGGGGATGAGTTTTTGGGGATGAATTTTTGGGGATGAATTTTTGGGGATGAGTTTTTGGAGATGAATTTTTGGGGATGAGTTTTTAGGGATGAGTTTTTGGGGATGAGTTTTTGGAGATGAGTTTTTGGGGATGAGTTTTTGGGGATGAGATTTTGGGGATGAGTTTTTGGAGATGAGGTTTTGGGGATGAATTTTTGGGGATGAGTTTTTGGAGATGAGTTTTTGGGGATGAAATTTTGGGGATGAATTTTAACGGATGAGTTTTTGGAGATGAGTTTTTGGGGATGAGTTTTTGGGGATGAGTTTTTGGGGATGAGATTTTGGGGATGAGTTTTTGGGGATGAATTTTTGGGGATGAGTTTTTGGAGATGAGTTTTTTGGGATGAGTTTTTGGGAATGAATTTTTGGGGATGAGTTTTTGGGGATGAGTTTTTGGGAATGAGATTTTGGGGATGAGATTTTGGAGATGAGGTTTTGGGGATGAATTTTTGGGGATGAATTTTTGGTGATGAGTTTTTGGGGATGAGTTTTTGGAGATGAGGTTTAGGGGATGAATTTTTGGGGATGTGTTTTTGGAGGTGAGTTTTTGGGGATGAGTTTTTGGGGATGAATTTTTGGGGATGAGTTTTCAGAGGGAATTCTAAGTTCTGCAGGGAAAAGTCCTGCAGGACACCAAGGAGATTCCAGAGTTGATCCCAGAGCCCAGAGGGATGTTCCTATGGAAAACTGGGATGTAGCAGATTGTGTAAATCCAAAATTTATTGGGCACCAGAAACCATTGAAACCCCTTGAAAGGAGAGCAGATTTCCCAGCTATCTCTGCTCAGTGATTTCCAAGATCCAAGTTTTCCTCTGGGTGGTCTTTTCCCTGTTTTCCCACCCCTCCCTGAGCTGCAGCAGATCCCAGGATTTTGCAGATTGTTTAATTCCAAGTGTGGGGGCTGCCTTGGTATCTTTTCCTGAATTTATCTTCTTGATACCACTCTTGGCACAGGGACAGTCCTGGCTCCCAGGGGTCTCAGCTCAGCATCCCAGCAGCTCCCCAAGGAGTTTTTCCAGCCTGGGAACTCGGGGTAATCCCAGGCTCTGCAGCCACCAGAAATCCCTGGCTCTTTTCTTCTGATCCTCACCAAATTCTGGGATTCTCTGGCTGGAAGGGACCTTCAAACTCACCCTGATCTATGCCATGGGCAGGGACACCTCCCACTATCCCAAGGTCGCTCCAAACCCCATTCTTGGATGATTTGGAACTGAAGAATCGGAGATTCAGGCAAGAAAAAAGGAATTTTTCCCAATGAGGGTGGGGAGAGCAGCTCTGGATTCCCCATCCCTGGAAGTGTCCAAGGTTGGATGGGTTTGGAGCAATCTGGGATAGTGGGAGGTTGGAATTGGATGAGCCTGAAGGTCCCTTCCAACCCAAACCATTCCATGATGTTGGAAAAAATCAGCAACAGCAACACCTGAGAAGGCTGAAAATGAGATTTTATTTTTTTTTTTTTTGGAGAGGAATAAAATCCAAAATATTTTAGAATGTGTTTAAAAAGCACGGAAAGAAAGGATTTATTTTTTTTTCCCCCTTTGCTTTGCACACTTCCCATATCCAGGGGGATCTGGATCAGGATCAGCTCCCCCAGCCCAACTCAGCCTTAAACTCCTGACCCAGGAGCGATTTCCACGGGCTGGTGTCCGGTGTCTGCCCCCTCCAGGAAAACAGGGAGCCACGGAATCATTTTCCCAGTTCATTCCAGCGGCCAAGTGCAGCTCCCAGTGCCACATTAGCGCTCAAATCCCCTCATTCCTCGGGAATGAAATGGATACTGATCATTAGGAATGGGCAATAAACTTCCAGACAGGAGAGGCAAAGTTCATCCCGCCGTGGACAGAGGAGGATTTACAAATATTTCAGCCTGGCGGAAAAAATTCTGCTAAAATCAAGTTATTTGTCGGTATTTGAGTTGGGTTTTTTTTTAAGGAATTCCACTGTAGGGATCAGGGAATTTAAATGGGTATGGAAGGGCCAGCAACAGTTGGGCTGCAGATTTTAAAGCTTTTTCTCTGAGAGAAACCTCTGAAAAAACTTGGATTAATGAAATTGTGTTTAGGTCCGACCTTCCTCCCCTTTCCTGACACATTCCCTCTCCAGGATCCTGGGCTTGGAGCAGGAAAATCTGCTATTCCCGGGAGAGCTCTCCTTGTTTGCTTCCAAATGGGAATTTTCTGTAGGAAAAATGGTGAGATTCCCATCTGGATGGGAGCAAGGAGAGACAGCAAGGTGGGAAGAGCCTCCACCCAAAGCTGAGCCAATCCCCTGGAAGTTGGTGAAAAATGGGAAAATGGGATTTTCCTGCTCTCAGGGAGCTCAGAGCGTTCTGGACTCGGCTCCAGGCTCGGAGCTCCTTGGGATGAGCTACTGGAGCTGCAGAGGTCACAAACTGTCCCAGCAGCAGCTGCTCAGCCCCTGCTCTGCTCCAGGCTGTTCCAGCCTTTAACTGGATTTAGCAGGAGGGAAAACGAGCCCCAGCTCCCCCCTGAGCTCCATCCCTGCTCCCCTGGCAGCTTGCACAGGCAGCTGCTGCCCACCCGCTCCTCCACGGGAGGCTGCAGGGTCAGGATTGATTTTCCTGGAATTCTGGAGTGCTCAGGGGCTGGGAGCTGCCTCTGGAGGGGCTCTGAGTGCTGGTATCCCAATGAAAGGTGGAGATTGCTGCAGGGCTGGGCTCTTCCCAGCAACCTGAGCATCCCACACAGGCAGATTGCCCGGGGAACAGAAGTGAGGGTGGTGCCTGCATGGTCTGATTTTATCTTGATCCCATCCTCATCCCATCCTGATCCCATTCTGATCACATTCTGATCACATTCTGATCCTATCCTGGTCCCATCCTCATCCTATTCTGATTTTATCCCGATCCCATCCTGATCCCATCCTGATCCCATCCTGATCTCATCTTCATCCCATCCTCATCCCATTCTCATCCTATTCTGATTTTATCCCAATCCCATCCTGATTCCATTCTGATTTTATCCTCATCCCATCCTGTCCTGATCCCATCCCAATCCCATTCTGATCCCATGCTGGTCCCATCCCAATCCCATCCTGATTCCATTTTGATCTCATCCTCATCCCATCCTGATCCTATCCTAGTCCCATCTTCATCCTGTTCTGGTTTTATCCCAATCCCATCCCGGTCCCATCCCAATTTTTATCCCATCCTGGTCCCATGCTGATCCCATCCCTGGCTCTCCCCTTCCAGTGATCCCCACCAAATTTCCACCCAAATCTCCCAGTTTCCCACCCCTTTGGACACATTCAGGACAATCCCTCTCCAACCCCTCTGACATCGGCACAAAATCCCTCCAGCACCTCAAGCGTTAACCCAGCCCAGAAAAACTAAATTATTTTGAATTTTTTTTTTTTTTTTGGGACTCTTTCAGCCTTTTTAATGTTCATGTTTGGGGTTTTTGGGAGCTGCTAACTGACAGCCGAATGGCAGAGATGAATCCAGAAATGATTCTTTGCTGAAAAGCCACAACCCTCAGATCAAACAACTTTTTTTGGTGCCGCAGCAGAACGAAATCCTTGTGATTTCCATATTCCATATTGCTGGCGCCCGGAGCGTTGCCATGGCTCCCTGAGGACGGGCTGGAGGAGCGGGGGGCGAGTGGGAGCCGCTGCTCCAGGGTTAAGGAGCTGCTGAATTATTCAGCCCCAGCCAGGGGGGGCTCTGATCCCTGTCTGGAGGGAGGGAAAAGTGGGTTTAGGTTGTGTTGCTTTGCTTTCCACCTTTCCCTGGTGCTCATTTTCCTCTGGAAATGGGATCACGGCAGCCTGGGGTAGCAGAAAGTGTCCTGTCCATGGCAAAGGTGCAGAAGGATCGTTTTTAGGATCCCTTCCAACATTAAAATTTTAGGATTCCTTCCAACCTTAAAATTCCATGGACACCCTTGTGTTGCCTGTGCCTCAGTTTCCCCAGAAAAGCTGCAGAAAAGTCACGGCCCCCAGATCAAACAACTCTTTGGAACCACAAATCCTGGTGATTTCCATATTCCAGGATGCCAAAGAGGATCTCTGTGATCCCTGCCTGGGTGGATCCCTTTAACCCCTTCTCCTCCCTGCCCTGCCACATTCCCTGAGGGAAAGAAGGGAAAAGTGGATTTGGTTTGTTCTGCTTTAATTTCCACCTTTCCCTGGTGCTCATTTTCCTCTGGAAATGGGATCACAGCAGCCTGGAGTTCTGGAAGGTGTCCTGTCCATGGCAAAGATGCAATGGGATCGTTTTTAGGATCCCTTCCAACCTTAAAATTTTAGGATCCCTTCCAACCTTAATATTCCATGGACACCCTTGTGTCGCCTGTGCCTCAGTTTCCCCAGAAAAGCTGCAGAAAAGTCACAATCCCCAGATCAAACAACATTTTGGAGCCACAAATCCTGGCAATTTCCATATTCCAGGATGCCAAAGGGCGATCTCTGTGATCCCTGCCTGGGTGGATCCCTTTAACCCCTTCTCCTCCCTGCCCTCCACATTCCCTGAGGGAAAAAAGAAAAAAGTGGATTTGGGTTGTTCTGTTTTGCTTTCCACCTTTCCCTGGTGCTCATTTTCCTCTGGAAATGGGATCACAGCAGCCTGGGGTTCTGGAAGTTGCCCTGTCCATGGCATGGATCATTTTTAAAGTCCTTTCTAACCTTAATATCCCATGGACACCCCCCTGGTGTCACCTGTGCCTCAGTTTCCCCATTCCCACAGGGATGGGGATGCTCCTGCAGGAATTTTTCCTGCAGAATCCTCAGCTCTGGGATGTGCTGGCTCTTCCCACGTGGAACGTGGGCATGGCTTGGGGCATCCATTCTGCAGAGGAATTGGGAATGCTGCCCTGGGAACTGCTGGAGAAAGGCACAGCCCAGCTGCTGGTCGGGACAGGATGGGATTCACTGCCCCAAAAACCTCCCTGGAATAGTTTTCCCCCAGTTTGACACGTTTGGCATGTTGGGAACATGGGCTGCTTTCTTCTCATGGAGCAAAACAATGAAAATATTTGGAAAAGCCCCAACTCTGCTGGTCGAGGCTCCCTCATTAAGGAGAGTTTTGCTCTCAGATTCTTCCCTCTCTTCCCAGCTCTCCCTCACTCTTTGACTCCAGAGAAACCCCGGCTGTGTCCCATCCAAACTCCAGAGTTTTTCTTGCTGGAAATCACATTAAAAGCACTGCCTGGGCCAGCTCCTGATGATTGGGTTGTGATCTGAAAAAAAAAAAACGGGGGTAAGGTGAGGTAACAGCTCCAAATCCACCTCTTAGTCACTGCTGGCCATGAAAAACTGCTTTGGTTATCAAAGAAAAATGTTGAAGCAGACCCTGAGAGCTCCTTGGGGGCCAAGGACCTGCCTGGTGCCAACAAAAAGAGACGGATTAATGAGCTCCAGGGCCACTTGCTCCTGGATTTTTTTTTTTTTTTTTTTTTCCTTAACCTTTCTTTTCCAGAGGACTTCCAGACAGATAAAGGACAGCGCCTGGTTAATCATTTCTCCATCTGCATTTCCAGCCTCTCTCCTCATCGTCTTCTCCAGGCCTCAGAAGGAAAATTCCCACATTTTTGTGCTGCTCTCTCCCCCACAAGCCAAGGGAAGCAATTTGGGTGCAATAGGAAGTCGTGTCCTGTCCAATAAAGTGGGAAAACGGCAGGGAAGAAGGAGCAGAGGAAAAGGCAGGAGCTGGAGTGAGCAGGGAGGGCTGGGAGGGACAGAGGCTGGAATGTTCTCCAGAATGTTTTTAGTGGCTGTCACAGAGGGATTTCCTCACTGTCTGACCCCAGGTTGGGGTGGTTTGGTGAAAAGGTCCAGGCAGAACTCGGGGAGGGAGATGGAGATGGGATGGGATGGGATGGGATACAGGGATGGGATGGGATGGGATGGGATGGGATGGGATAATGGGATGGGATGGGATACAGGGATGGGATGGGATGGGATGGGATGGGATGGGATGGGATGGGATGGGATGGGATGGGATGGGATGGGATGGGATGGGATGGGATGGGATGGGATGGGATGGGATGGGATGGGATACAGGGATGGGATGGGATGGGATGGGATGGGATACAGGGATGGGGATGGAGCATTCCTGACTGCAGGATCCTGGGCTTGTGTTCCCAGGGCTGGGCAGAGAGACATTCCTCAGCATTTCCACAATATTTCCTCAAAATTTCCTCAGCATTTCCTCAACCTTTCCTCAGCCTTCCCTGGGCATTTCCTCAGCCCTTCCTCAGCATTTCCTCAACATTTCCTCACCATTTCCTCACCATTTCCTCATCCCTTCCTCAGCCTTTCCTCAACTCTTACTTGGCCTTTCCACAGCTCTTCCTCAGAATTTCCTCAATATTTCCTCATCATTTCTTCATAATTTCCTTGGCTTTTCCTCATCCCTTCCTCGACATTTCCTCAGCTTTTCCTCAACATTTCCTCAGCCTTTCCTCAGCTCTTACTTGGCTTTTCCACAGCTTTTCCTCAACATTTCACCAGTTTTTCCTCAACCTTTCCTCAGCCTTTCCTCACCCTTATCACCTCGGAATTCTGTTTGGTAAATAACCCAGCACCCCAAGCTGTGTGGCCCTGCAGAATTCCCTGGATAATTCATCTTTCCTCCCGGAATTTTCCTGAGAACCCATGGCCTGGAATGACAATATTCCAGGATTTTTGTGGAGTTTTGATGGTTACAGGTCAGGAAGGGCCCAGCTGGGTGCAGGGACCAACCCCAAGAGTCTCCTCACACCCACTTTTATTTTTCTTTGCTTGAAACACAGAAATTTATGACCAAAAAAAAGTGATTTTAGGTTGATTTATTTGGTTACAGCTGAGCTGCAGCAGCTCTGCAGTGTCTGAAGATTTAGTAAATGATATTTTAATGAAAGGACATTTTAATAAAAGGACAATTTAATAAAATAGCACCTTAATAAAATGATATTTTCCCTCAGGGTTGTGGTGGGTGAAGGGTGAGGGGGATATTCTCCCAGCTGACTCTGGCTGCTCTCTCCATCCTGCATTTTCCACCACCAAAAATTCCTCTGGATTTTGGGTGCTTTGATTTCCTGCAACCTCTACAGAGAGACAAGAAAATCCTCCCTTGGAGAGCTCAGGAAAAATGGGAAATGTCCAAAATTGGGGTTTTCTTGGGGTGTGGTGATCCATCCCTGCTCTCATCCCAGTGCTCACCAAATTCCCTGTTCCAGGAGCACTTTGGCAGCATTTAAAGCATTCCCAAAGTGAACTGGAAATTCCTGGCAGGAATAAAAAATAAAAACCCCCCAGTGGGGTCTTCTCCTGCTGCTCCCTTTGGGGGGAATTTTCCAGGGGAAGGTGACTCAGCCAAATGGATGCAAAATTTGGGGGCTGGAAAAATCAGCTTAAATCAAAGGAGCAGGGCAAAAATCCCTTCTCATTTCCCAGGAAAAGCAGGTCCCAGATTAATTTGTTAATTGTGGCCCGCTGTTAGCAACAGTTGCCATGTTTAGGGTTGAGTCAGAAATGCTGCTAAAAACCCTTAATTCAAAGGCACATCCAGGAATAAAATCCAGCCTTGGGATGGGATCTGATGGCAGCTGCAGCAGACACAGCTCTGCCTTCTCCACCCCAATCCAGGGAAATGGATCCTGCTTGGATAAGGCCTGTGGAACTGCAAATGTTTTTATTTTTTCCCCTAAATATTAATTTCTATATTATTTCCCCGTGGCTGAGGGTGCTGTGAGCTGGAAAATCCAGGTTATCCCTGAGTGAAACCAGTGCAGGGATTGCTGTGGATCCAGAGGAATGGACATTCCCAGAATCCCAAACTGGTTTGGGTTGGAACAGAACAAAGTTTTTTTTTCCCATTCCATCTCCCAGGATGGGAACATCTTCCCCTATCCCAGTGGAATTCTCTGAGCAGGGATCCAGTCTGAGCCTTACAACCAATAACTGGAAAATTCCAGGGGGGAATGGATGGATGTGTGGATAACACGGAGCTCCCACAGGCAGAGTTTGTCATCCCAGTTTTCCTGCCCAAATGCCTTTTCCTGACTTGCTGGCACTTGTTCCCGAAATTTCCCCTTATCACCACATCTGAATTGCTGGAATGCCCTCCTGGTTTTGCCTTGGCATCTCCTGGCTCTGTCTCAGGAAATTGGGAAGACAATATTACAGCACTCCTTGTGAATCTGAGACAGATATAAAAAAAATAAAATAATAATATTAAAACCTCTGTGTGTCCAGGACTGTGTTATCCCTGCTCCTGAAATATCCATGGGAATCATTTAGGAAGCACAATCCCTCTCCTACCTTCTCTGCATGCTCCTGAAGTTGTCACAACTCTGGTTTAACCACAGGGAAAGTTGGATCTTCCAGCCTGAGACAGCACAGCAGGTGCCTCAATCCATTCTCCACAGCAGGATAAGTGGATTTTTGTAGGATAGAGGGAGGTATCCACGCCCCAGGAATGGGATTTATGAGGGTGGTAAAGCAGGAAAGGAGGAGAGCTTGAAACAAGGAAATATTCCCAGAAATTCCAAAGGCACTGCCCAGCACAGGGATTTTTGGGAATGCCACTTGTTTCTGTGGAGCCAGCTGGGATCTGAGAGCTGGAGAAACCACTTTATTTTTTTTTTATTGGATTGTCAGGGAGTTGGGAATCACGCTAATGACCCCTCCCAGAGCTCATAAAACCAGGGGGATGCTGCCAAAGGCAAAGGATGGAGCCACACCAGCACAAGAGGAGGAGGAGGAATCAAAGCTTCTGACACAATTTTGTGGGAATAAGGTCGGAACATTTTGTTTTGGCTGCCTGAGTGGGACTTTCCCAGTGGGACACAGTGTGGAAATATTTTGACTCTCTTTTTTTGGGGTAAAGGAGGTAAATCCCAGAGTGCAAGTGCTGAGTGAGGTGATGGAATCCCACGAGGTGTGGGATCATTTTTGGGATCATTTGGGATCATTCCCAGTGTTGATCCCAAATCCACTCTGCTCTCCCACATGATTGGATGCTCTGCCCTTGACAGCCACTCCATCATCCTTTTTTATAGAAATCCTTTTTTTCCTGCAAGGTGCAGCCTCCTAATCCACATGAAATTCCTGCTCTGCCTTCAGCAAGGAACGGGAAAAGGCAGAGAGGTGCCTGCAGCTCAGGACAGACAATTCCCAGATAACTGAAGGAACGAGCTGCACTCCCTCATGGAAGAAGTGAATCCACCTCTTTACTCAGCAGCATGACTTAATTCAGCAGGGAAAAAACGAGCTCACAAGGATTGCCAGCTTCCCTTTCACCTTCCCTCTGCCTCCTCCAGGGATGGACTGGTGCTGACAGCGTTGGCTGAGCCCTGCAGGAGCGAAATCAGAGCTCACCCAGCTTGTCCTTGGAGCGAGGATGAGCAGGGCAGGAGCTTCTCATCCATCCCCACAGCTCCTCCCGGCTGTGCCCGGCTCGGGCCAGCTCCATCCCCCTTTTTCCGTGGGAAGAGGAGCAGTGTCAGGCTGACACCTCGTTATTACTCATCCCGGTGGCTTCGGCTCGCAGGGATTTAACATCACACTTTCCTCTAAGTGCTCTAATGCCTGCAGAGCTTGGAAGAGAGAGGGGGGTTGGGATTTCGCAGGGAGAAGTCCAGGTCGGAGCAAATCCTCTGGGATGAGCTGGATTTCAGCATCCCGAAGTTGGCAAAGCTGGAAGCGCAGATGTCCGGGCAAAGCAGCGATCCCCGGAATTCTGTTTAAATGATAAGAATAAAAGGAAAACAACTTTAGGAAGTGGATGTAAACCATCCCTAATCACAACCAGGAAATCAACTTTGCTGCTGAGGGGCTCGGGGTGGGGAGAGGGGGAGTGGGGAAGGAATCGATTTTTGCAGTGTTATGCTGAGGTCACACAGACAGACAGACAGACAGACAGACACGAAGCAGCTGCTGGAGGCTCCACTGACCACAGAGCTCCAGTTTGGGGGGAAAATCCAGGGGCAGGACACCCCCAGCTCCAGGAACATCCTTCCTCCTGGAGATAAGGAGCAAAACATCAGCAAAGGTGGGCTGGGGGTGATTGTCCCCATGGATGTGGCCACTGGGAAATCTGCTGGAGAAACAAACTGAAATAAAATGCTGGGAAAAAAAAAAACAGAAGAAAATCTGCTGGTTCCTCTCTCCTTGGGGACTTTTCAGTCAGTGACAAAGTCAAATTGGCTCTGGAGCTTCCAACTCCCAGCCTGACCTCATCCTCTCATGGAGCTCATGGATATTGAGCCTCTTCCCGAATAATCCCTCCTCCTTATGGGCCTCTCTCAGCAAGAGCAGAAGGTGAGTTCTTCAAGGGTGGCCACAATTCCAGAGGAATTTCTTCCTGGAAAGGGTGGTCAGGCATTGGAAGGAGCTCTCAGGAAGGTTTGGAGGTGTCCAAGGAATTCCTGGATGTGGCACTCAGAGCTCTGGGCTGGGGACAAGGTTTGAGGATCTTGGAGTGCTTTTCCAGCACTCCTCAGTTCTGGGTTCTGGGATTCTGGAATTCTGGGATTTTGGAATTCTGGAATTCTGGGATTTTGGAATTCTGGAATTCTGGAATTCTGGGATTCTGGGATTCTGGGATTCTGGAATTCTGGGATTTTGGAATTCTGGGATTCTGGGATTCTGGAATTCTGGAATTCTGGAATTCTGGGATTCTGGGATTCTGCAATCCTGGCATTCTGGGATTCTGGGATCCTGGGATTCTGGAATTCTGGGATTCTGCAATTCTGCAATTCTACAATTCTGGGGATTCTGGGACTCTGCAATTCTGGCATTCTGTAATTCTGGAATTCTGACCAAACCCCCAGAGGGTCGTGTGTGGGATAATTCAGAGTGACACCAGCGACACACCAAGCCCTGAAGCAGAGACCTGAAGCATCCGAGCAGATCCCGTGGGCCAAAAAACGATCTGATCAAAACCTCCTAAAAATAGCATGGAACAACAGCAACAGAGCCATCCCTACAGCAGGGATGCAGCTCCAATCTCTCCTGGATGGCTCTGAGCACTCCTGCATTTATGAACGTTGACATCAGCACCGGATGATGTTTTTTATTTCGTTTCACGCTTTGTTAACTTCTCTCAATTACGTGGAACGCTCTTTTTTCCCCTCCTTTTTTTACATTTTTTTTTAAAAATACCCCGACTTCTGCCTGTTCCCAATTACCAAAACGAAGCAAAGAGAAAAAAATAAATAAAAGAAGGAAGAAAAACAGAGTGGAAGAAGCTGGCACCGAAATGAAGTCAAGCACACAATGGAACAGAAGAGTTGGAGGCTGGAGAGATGGAGGAGTTAAGGCACGTGGTCGTAGGAAGCAGAGGAAGGCACTGACAAAGATAGAAAGAGGCCTTGAGGATTTCACAAACCCTGAAGGAAATGTCAGAGATATTTCAGTGATAATTATCCCTGCCTTCTGCTCCGGGTATTTAGAGGATTTATGTTGCCTTGGAACAACAAAAAAGCCAAATCAGTGCAGCTTTTTGGGGGGTAATTTGTTAAATCTTAATAAATGCAACCAAAGCTTCGCCCTGTGCCAGAGGTTCACCTTCAGCAGGAAAACAGAGTTATCCAGACCTTTAAATAGCTCGGGATGTGTGGTTTGCTGGGCTTTTGAGCCTTTCTCCAGCGTTCAAAGTTGTTTTTAACACAATTGAAGATGGTTTTGATTCAATTATTGCATTAGTGGGAGGCTGAGCGGGCTCGGGAGCAGCGGGGTTATGGCTCTATGAGTTAATGTTCACACCCCTTTCGGCTGTCCCAGAGGAGCTCCGCGGGCTGGCGGCCAAATTTGAGCTTGACTCGGCTCCCAGTGTGCGAGCCAACTGTTCCTGCATTTCATTTCTGTCATATCCTGGACATTAAAACACCATTAATCCAAACCTTTTGTTTCGAAGAACAACTGTGCTGTAAAACAGCGAGAGAAGCTGCCAAAGTTGCCTCAAAGCTGTGTAATATCGTGGTCATCCACGCAAATTGGGGTGTAAAACGAAAAAAAATGGGGGTTTTTTGTGTTATTTGGGTCTAAAACACGCTACAAATAAGATTTTTTTCCCTGCTTGTCTTTGCTGTGGGATGAGTCCAAGAGCAGGTTTGTCCCTGTGGGATTCCACAGCAATTTAACCATTAAATAAGGGACAAGCTGGGAAAAGATTTTGCTGTTGTGAAACGCGTTAACCCCAGGCTTCATTCTGGAAGCAGCTCTGTCCCACTTGCTTTGGCTGTTCCCGGGTAACATGAGAACCACTCTGGCTTTTTTTTTTCTCCCCAAATTGCTGGGTGATTCAGCACGGTCTGGGAGACGCCTCCAGAGGCACGTTCCCTGGATTGGCCACAGCAGCCAGGGATGCAGTCAGGATTCCAGCAGCTTGCTCATCTCCACATGGATCCCGTTATTTCATCCCTGCTCGTTTAATTATCTCATTAATTATTTTAATGGAGGGGCGGGAAAGGAAGCAAAGGGTGAGGCTGGAAAACCCGCGAGGGAAGGGATTTGTCCCAAACTTGCTCCAAGTCTCCCCTCTGTCCTAAAAACACCTCAGCAGGCACCATTCCCACAGGGAATGGATTCTCAGGGATGGATGGGCATGGCCACATCCCCACCCCAAACACAGCAGACGAGGAAAACACAGAACTAAAGAATCCTTGAAGTTGGGAAAGCCCTGTAAGATCAGCAATTCCAGCTGTGTCCCTGTCACTGAGGGCATCCATCCTTCCCCAAACCCTCATTTTCACAGCCTCCCCGTGGAATCTTGACTTCCTTGATTTTTGGGGTGTCCTGTGCAGGGCTGGGATCCTTGTGGGTCCCTTCCAAGTTTGGATTTCCACGATTCCAGGACACCCTTCAGCAGCTGCTCCCTGGCTCCCATGTGCAGGGTCTGAGAGCTGGACTGGGCTCCCTTCCCAGAGCAGCTGAATCTGCAGGAATCCCCCATCCCTTGAGGAATATTCCAGGTAAAACCGTCCTGGAGCTTTTCAGGTGCATCATTTGAAGGACCAAGTGTTTCCTGCACATCCTTAATTCCTCCAGAGCTGGCAGCTGGAATTTGTGGGACAAGGGGAAGTTCAGAGGAACGGGAAGGAGGGTTTAGGAAGCAAAGCCCTGCAGGAGGATCTCTGGCACCAGACATCCAGGAGCCATGGAAGCTGCACTGGGTTTGGAGGGGCTTTAAAGGAAGTTCAGACCCTCTCCCTAAAAAGGAGACATCCAAATATCAACATCCATGACTCAGCTCGTGCCTCTGGATCAACCTGACATTCCCAAAAAAAAAAAAAACCTGGGATGGCCTTGCCAGCAGGTTGGGCTCCTTCATCACACATTCTCTGTCTTTCATTCTGGGGGTGATCAGGGAATATTTTCAGAGGAATTTAAACCACTGTAAATCCAAGCTCAAGGCAGCTCCGAAAGAAAGAACAGGAGGGGAAAAAAATATAAATCCAATACCACCAGGAGAGAGGGAAAGATCTTTCCCCAGGCCACAAATTCTAAAGCTCCCAGACGAATTTATGACCTGGTGGTTAAACCAACGCTGCTGGAGTCCAGGACCCATCCTGGAACAAGCTGAGAAGGATCCATGAGCTGTGTTTTGGGCAGGATGTTTTGCCCCCACTCGCTGCAGCGTTGTCTCCAAAATTTCCCAAATCCCATCCTGAGCATTCCCCCTCCTCTCCCTGCCTTAAAAGCCTTGTTTTGGCTCCGGCTGCAGGGAATAACAGAACAGGGAAGGGGAGGGAAAAGGGATCTCCGTCAGCTGCTAAACATATAAACCTGCAGATTTATTTGGTAGGAATAATCCCTGAAGGAGAAACAGATCCAATACTTCATCATCCCACAAACTGCCCACATCTGTTCGGAGACAGCAACAGGCGGCCGGGAACATGTGCCAGGAGCGGCTCGGAGCGAACCTGTCCCTGCTTCCCTGGATCCCTCCGCTCCCAGACGTGTTTCTGGATGCTTCTTGTCCTTGTGGAAATTCCCCCGGCTTCTCCAGGGCTGGGGAAGTATCCTGGAGGAGTTCATCTCAGAGTCTGCTGTGGATATATTGGAAATTTCCCCCCCAAAATCCAGTGTGCAGCTGGTTTTAACTTGGAATTTTCTACCATAAGCACCAGGAAAAATATTTTCTCTGGTGTTTTCAGCCCTGGAGGTGATGGCACAAAGTGCTGGGTGACTTCCCAGCCCACAGGGCCCTAATTTTGTCATTTAATTAGGATTTCAGCTCTCTGGGAACACAGAAATAAGGAATAACCCAGTGTCTCAGTCCCCTGAGTTGTTACAGGACCAGGATCATTCCAGCTGGATCAGGAGCCTGGCAGGACAAATTCCACCCTGTAGAGAGGCACTGAAAACACCCCAAATCAGCCAAATGTCACTGGATGAATCCCCTCAGCAAATAAACCCTTGGAGGAATGGATGGAGCAAGGTGCTGTTGGGCTCTACAGGTTCCAGAATTTCCAGGGCCTCTTCTCATGGGGAGAACAGCCCCTAATTTCAGCATTTAATTAGAATTTCAGCTCTTTGGGAACCCAGAAATAAAAATAACCCAGTGCCTCAGTCTCACTGTTGTTCCTGTCCATGACCAGGCTGCTCCCAGTTGTACCTGGAGCACAAAAACCACTGAAATACACCCAAAATCATCCAGATTCCGGGGGTTGATTTCCCTCAGCAGAGAAACCTTTGGAGGAACGGCTGGAGCCAGGCACTGCCAGGCTCTCCAAGGATTTCCAGGATTTCCAGGCTCTGTGTTTTCGGAGGAGGGGAGCAGGGCTGGATCTGTCAAAGGGCGATTGTGGGGTTTGGAGCAGGGCAGGGTGGAGGAGCGGCCCTGGAGCAGCCTCCCCAGGCTCCCCTGATGTGGCTGCGTTGACTTTTCACACCTCATTAAGGAGGAAAACGCACCGGGCTCCCGGTTGACATTCCCGGGATCGCGCTCCCGACCGGCACACAGCGGCTCTGTGTCCGGGCTCTCGTCATTTTGGGGCCCAGGCTCAGCTGGAAAAAGCTGCTTGACGAAACTGCCTGGAGAAATCTCCTCCCTGAAGAGTTTAATTATTTCCAATAAAACCCCCAAGTCTGGGCCTTCGGTTTTCCAGAGGGAAAATGATCCCTCTTGGATCCATTGGGACTGTCCCCTTTGCTGGGTGTGGGGCAGATTTGGGATTTCTGGCTCTGTGCTGGCAAAAAGGTGGATCCTGAGGGACAATCCACAGCCTGGTGTCATCTGGAATGTGCCCAGAGCAGAGTGGGCATGGAAAAATGATGGGCAAGGCCTTGGAAAAATGATGGGCAAGGCCTTGGAAAAATGATGGGCAAGGCCTTGGAAAAGCGGTGGACAAGGCCTTGGAAAAATGATGGACAAGGCCTTGGAAAAGTGGTGGGCAAAGCCTTGGAAAAATGATGGACAAGGCCTTGGAAATGTGGTGGACAAGGCCTTGGAAAAACGGTGGCCAAGGCCTTGGAAAAATGTTGGACAAAGCCTTGGAAAAATGGTGGACAAGGCCATGGAGAAATGATGGACAAGGCCTTGGGAAAGTGATGGACAAGGCCATGGAGAAATGATGGACAAGGCCTTGGGAAAGTGATGGACAAGGCCATGGAGAGATGATGGACAAGGTCACGGAGAAATGTTGGACAAGGCCTTGGAAAAGTGGTGGAAAAGTCCAGGGCTGTAAATGTCTGGAAGAAACAACTCAAGAGATGCTGTGAATGTGAGTGTGAAAATCCCTCCCTGAGGACTTATATAAATGTCCAACACCACCCTAATTTTGTCCTTGAGACCATCACAAGATCTCTGCTCTGGACTATTCCCAGCAAAATTTTGAAACATAAAATTAAATTATAAAGGCATCACCACAAATTCCATTTAATTCATTCTATGTCCCATTTGATTTGAGTGACACGCAGCAAATAAATACTAAAAATTACAGCAAAAAATAAAAAGATTATTTGTGTGAATGTGTCGTGGCTGCATAAAAAGGGCAGGTTTTCATTTTTAGTTCCTGGAGTGGGAGAACTGCAAATAAAAACACTCCAGGAAGCTCCAACTGTGGGTCAAAAGCCACAGTTTATGTCACAAACCCCTCAGGGAGTGACTTTTGACACGAGGAGCAGAAGGGATAATTCAGAAAACACGACATGAGGGACTTAATGCAGATTTAGGATTGAGGAAATCAATTTTTTAAATGGGAAGCGATTTTTGGAAAGAGCTGGATCCAAGAGGAGACACACGGATTCCAGGGGGAGAGGATGGAAACGACTTTTTTTTTTTTAATCGTGGGATCGTGTTACTGGTGGAAAAATTGACCTGCAGGGACTGAGTTCCTCCTTTGTGTCACTGACCATCTGCCAAGACCTGATTCTTTCTGGATATTAAGGGTTCAAAATCCAAATGCTGGGAGGCCACGTTTAAACCTGAGCCTTGTGCAGTGCCCGACTTCCTCCACATCCCAAATAAAAACCCTAAAATTGACCTCATCTGGGACAGAAATGATGCCCTTTGGGAGGACAAAAAAAAATCATGAGGCATCTTCAAACCTTCTCCATCAACTCATGAAGAGCCCAAACTCCAACCACTCTGTTCTCTTGTCTGCTCCAACAACTCCAATATTCCAGGGAAACCTCAGCAGCTTTTCCTCTCTTGTCCTAGGATATTGCAAATTTTTGAGTGTCTCAAGCCCTGCTGAAGGTCAGGAGATGCCTGGATTTGGTGTTTTGCATTGGAACAGCTCCAGCTTGGAACATTTTGGTGGCACAGACACCAAGCCAGGTCTTGTCTGCCTTTCCCTGTTTCTCCTCGTGCCCCTCCCGGGGTTGGATTTGATCCTTTCGAGGGGAGGTCGGTGCCAGCCAAAGTTTCTCCTTGTCGCAGTTTGATCCAGATGAACTCGGAGGAGAATTCCTCTCAGCAACCACCTGGAATGTGTGGAGGAGGTCGGAGTTCAGGTTGGTTTTTTCACAAAGTCTTTCCTGGGTTTTGGTTTGGAAACCCCAAATTCAAATGAAAGATTAGGGACTGAGATAAAATAGATCTGAGATCCAGCTCAAGCTGATTTTGCTTGCACAAACCCCAAACCATCCTGGTTTGTTCTTCACAGAAATGGGGGAGGAAACCCCCCAAACTTTCATCTGACCCCTCCTCGAAATTCTTTTGATGCTCAAGATAAAATGGAAGCGAGATTCCCACAATTCTTTGGGAAAAGAAGAGGCCTCAAAACAAGAGATTCTGACCCTGGCTGGACGTGACCCAGCACAGCTTGGCAGCCCAAATTCTGAAGCCATTGATCCAGGGAAAAGCAATAAATCCCACTTGACAGCTCAAGAAAGCCCAGTCTGACCTTGGGCTTCGTTTTGATCCCGCTGATGCAGCTGGAGACCGCCAGGAGCACAAAAATGGCAGCTCTGAGCCATGGAAAATGGGTGGAAAAAAAATCTGTCCTGCTGAGGTGGGGAATAGCAAAATGTTTCTCCAAGACAGCATCCCTGAGGATGAATTTATCAAAATCATAGAATCATGGAATCACTGAGGCTGGAAAAAAATCTCCAGGTTCATCGAGTCCCAGCTGTGCCTGTTCCTCACCTTGTCCCCAACCCAAAGCTCTGGGTGCCACATCCAGGAATTCCTTGGACACCTCCAGGGAGGGGCACTCCAAACCTTCCTGGGCAGTTCCAAGGCCTGAACTCCCTTTCCATGGAGAAATTCCTACTGATGTCCATCCTGAACTTCCCTGGCTCAGCCTGGAGCTTTTTCCAAGCCTGAGCACCCTTTCCATGGAGAAATTCCTGCTGATGTCCATCCTGAACTTCCCTTGGTGCAGCCTGGGGCTTTTTCCTCTCCTCCTGTCCCTGTTCCCCGCTGCTGTCCCCTCCTGTCAGGGAGCTGTGCAGAGCCAGAAATTCCCCCTGATCCCCCTTTTCTCCAGGATAATTCCCCCTCCAGCTGCCTTTCCATAGGCAGGGGAAAGCTGGGAAAACATCCCTGTCCCCTGTCAGAAACCACGGAGTGTCCAACTGGCTCCAGTGGGATGGAAAACGCAACATCTCCCAACAGGAACTGTTTACTTCTTCCTCCCACCACCTTGGGCTCTAACATCAGCAGCCAACTCGGATTTTGGAAGTTCTCAGAAGCTCTGGAAGCTGCTCAGGGTTTAGGGCTGAGCCTCGCCAGGCTAAAGGCTCGCAGCCCTCCAGGTCAAGGCCTTTTAAGGACTCTTTTATTGCAACATTTGCAAATCCATTAAAAAAAAAAAAAAAAAAAAAAAGGAAAACAATCCTCCTGAAGATTGCACCTTTGAAACGACAGCTACCTACAAAGTTTCACCACAGTAGTTCAAAGTGTTGGAAAAGACACTTTTACATTTAGCAGGGAACAGCAGGTTTTAATCTATTGTGAGGTTTTTTTTCTCCCCAGCATGTTCCGAGTCTGTTCCATGAGTGTTATCTGTCCGGTTTCCAGGTTTTTATAATCCACTGGGGCCTGTGTAAATCTCAGGATTTCCTCTGCAGACTCGGCTCATGTTCCACAGCTGTGCTGGAGCACATGTGTGAGGAAATTAGAAATGAAATCAGCTGATCCAGCGTGGATTAGGACAAGGAGAGAGACCCGAGCCTTGCGGGCGGCACGGCGTGTCCAGGGGGTCAGTGCCACCCTCCGGAGCGTGGCCATGGCTGGATCAGTGTCCCCTCACAGGAGGAGTGACATCTGCTCCCCCAGCCCTGCCCAGGGCACACCTCCTTTACTCAGAGGCCCTGGGAGAGATTCCCAGAAAAACTGTGACTGCTCCATCCCTGGAATTGTCCAAAACCAGGTTGGACAGGGCTTCGTGTGCCCTGGGACAGTGGAAGGTGTTGCTGCCCATAGTGGGACATTGAAACTCAGAGGACCTTTAAAATTTCCTTCCAGCCCAAACCACTGCATGATTTTACAGTTTTCTGATGGTTTCCCCCATCTCTTGCTCGTCCTGTCACAGGAAATTTGCCCCATCAGGAGGTGTCAGCTCGGAGGAAGCCACGTGTGGTTAACTGAGGCCGTGGTTCCATAAATGCTTTGAACTGGATTCGCTGTGTCCCTCTGCTCCTGCTGCACTTGGCTCCTGCAAATCTCCTCCAGCTGGGAACCAGCAGCAGGGAATGGACCTTGCAGGACACACACCAAGAGAGCAATGCTCAATCCCAACATCTGTCCATGGCAGATACTCCTTGGGACTTTGGGAAATTCCCTGTCCCAGCATCTGTCCATGGCAGATACTCCTTGGGACTTTGGGAAATTCCCTGTCCCAGCATCTGTCCATGGCAGATACTCCTTGGGACTTTGGGAAATTCCCTGTCCCAACATCTGTCCATGGCAAATACTCCTTGGGATGTTGGGAAGTTCCCTGTCCCAGCACCTCACTCTTGGCAAACCTTGCTCAGCCAGGTGAGGAATCCTGCTCCATGTGTTCCATGTTCTCCATGTGCTTCATGTGTTCCATGTTCTCTGTGTGCTCCACACGTTCCATGCACTCCATGTCAATGTTCTCCATGTGTTCCATGGGCTCCCTGTGCTCCACGTTCTCCATGTTCTCCACATATTTCATGTTCTCCATGTGTTCCATGTGCCCACATTCTCTGTGTGTTCCATGTGCCTCACATTCTCCACGTTCCATGTTCTCCACATGTTCCATGTTCTCCACATGTTCCACGTGCCCACACTCTCCATGCCCTGGCAGAGGGGCAGGGCTGAGCCCCTGGGGCTCTGGGGTTTATTTGATGCCCCCTGAGCTGTCGGGGGGTGTGGGGCCGTATCAAAGCCAGGCTTAGCGTGGGCTCAGACTGAGGGGCCAGGCAGGGGTTAAGTGGAGCCCCAGGGCTCTGGCAGTTCGGGGCTGAGCCTTTCCCTGCCAGCAAATCCCACTTCAGAAAGATTCCCCCCACACAGCCAACTTTTGGCCCTGGAGATGGGTTTGCCATGAAATCCCCACGCCAGGTGAGTTCTACCTGCTTGAAGTTCTCCTCTGAGTGCCCCAGGACCAGGAGGATCACCAGGGAGGGTCACTCCTCCTCTTGGAAGGATCCAAGAGCATTCCAAGAATCTGCTGTGGGATTTCTCAAGCCAAACCATTTTTTCATTATTTTTTAGGCTATTTCCCCCTCGACAGTGACAAGGAGCCCAAATTCCCAACTGCAGGACCATTTACCACTCCTATCACTGATGGGACACCTGGCAAAATTCTCCAGGCTTCCCAAAGCTGGGAACACCAGGAAAGGGAAGGGAATCAAGGGAATTGCAGTGCAGAATTGACTCTGCAAAAAGTGTGGACAGCTGTGGGTGAACCCTGCAGTCAACCACCCCAAGCAGGTAAATTCATCCAACTCCTCACCTGAATGGTTCCTCCCTTTTCCAGCACCTGGAGGATCACAAACATCCCTTTATCTCGGGATTGTCTCATGTGGAATTGGCAGCTGGGCCGGCTCCAAACGCCTGTGCAAAGTTGGAATTCCTGAAAGACTTTTCAAGGGGCGAGCGCCGCATTCCACGGTCTGGCAGCACCCCTGGAGCGGGAGACGAAAGGGAATGAGGCTTGGAGAGCGAGTTCCCAGCGAGATCCGTGGAGGTGACACCCGTGTGGTTGGAAAACCCCGCTGCTTTTCCTTTTAAAGGAGTTGGAGGAGCAAAAGAACGGGAATCTAGCCCAGGTTTCCTGCATATTCAAGCAGCATTCCTCCCTCTAGGCCACGGGCTCGTGCGCAGGGAAGCAGAACAAAGGGAAAACACAACTGCTGTGAACTGGGATGAACTTCCAGACAAAGTTAGGAGAAGGAATTCCAGCTTTTGGGAGCTGCTTGGTGTGGTGGCCACCGGTCCTGACTCTTGGCCAGCTCAGCTTTACGTGGATTTGTAGTCAATAAATTCCTGCCCTGGATTCCTGGTGGTGCCAGTTTGGAAGGGGTGGTGGGGCTGGTAGGACACTCCTCTGTCCAACTGCTCCTGGCTTGGGAATCTGGCTGGAATAAGGTTTGTCATCCACATCCCACCTGGGATCGAGGTGAAGGTGCCTTCAACAGGGGATGTTTGGTTTCTCCCAGGGCAAGCACAGCAATTCCATGCAAATAGTGCTCCAGACAATAACATTTCTGAGGAAACAGAGCCGGACTTAATCCTTAACCATTAACCTTAACATTCCTGCTCCTGTGGAGAAGGATGTCCCAAAGGAATTTCCTATAAACTTGCAAAGAAACAACCCTGAGCTCCAGAGCTTGATTTCCTACATGGATTTCTTGACCTTGTGAGGCTTTGATGTCTCAAAAAGAGGTGCAAACTCTGCCTTCATTTTCCTCCCTGATGGAGCAGCTGCACTAATCGGATTTGCTGGCTCTTACAGGGATTTTTGAGGAGTGCCGCATTGGGATCTTGCTCTGGGAAGTTGGGAAGCAGCTCTGGAGCAGGGAAAGCTCGGCAGAAGTGGTTGTGAGCTTCCCAGAAACTGGGATGGAGAGGCTGGGCAGGTGCTCACAACCTTGTGTGGAGCTTCACCTGCTGCTGGAAGCCAGGGAGGGGCTGGAAAACTCCTGGATTTGGGATCCTCGGGTGCTTTGGCATCACCCACGAGGCTCCGGGCACAGCCGTGAGATGTGGGACTGACACATCCATGGGGGGATAAAATCCCTCTTGGAGCTGCAGGAGCTTCCAGCAGCTCTGCTAAGCCAGGACTAGCAGCTGTGGGAGAAGTTTGGAGTGATTTCCTACTTTCCCTCCACCTGTTTGTCTCTTTGGCCCCGGTGGGGTGAGGCGCCTCCATGCGCGCCGTTGGATTTGTGGAATTTCGGTGGTTCCTGTGCAATCCCAGGACACTGAGGAGGGTCTGGAGTGCACGACCTGGGCTCTTCCTCTCACCTCTGCTCCGTGGGGGGCCCAATCCATCCCCATCCCATCCCCATCCCCATCCCCATCCCCATCCCCATCCCAACCCCATCCCGGCGGCGGATCCGCGTTCCGCATCCCGCGGATCCCGGCTCGCTCCGTGCTTGTTGTTCCTCCCAAACCACCCAGACTGCAGACAGATGTCCTCCCTCAGATCCAGCTGTTCCGGGGGAGGGAATTGCAGCTCCCAGCTGTTTGTCCCTGCTCCCCTGCCAGCGGGGCCGCCGGGGTCAGCGCTCCCTCATCCATCTCTGTCCGGAGAGCTCCGCCAGCACGGACCTGCTGCTCATTCCCTCCTGGAATTCAGCTCGGGTTTGTCCGAAGGAGCTGGGGCAGAAAGGACCTCGGGAAAACTCCTTCCCTCCATCCCAATATCAGCATCCTGCAGGACAGGGTCGGGGTGACACCACTGAGCTTCCCAGAGCATCCTTTTGGGGTGAAGAATCCCTTGGTGCGGAATTCCTGCTCATCCCACCCTGCCTCTGTCCCGTCTTTCCCTGCATTCCCATCCCAAGGAAAGCTCGGGGCAGATCCTGGGCCAGCAGATTCTTAGGATTAATCCCATCCTGTCCTCTCCTTGGGCAAGGCAGGGATCCCCCCTATCCTGGTTTCTCCCTGCTTGGTAAATCAGGGATGACAATCCCGACTCTCCCCACCTCCCTCGAGGATTATTGGATAACGCTTTGGAAACACTCACGGAGGTGAAAACCCAATTATTGGAAAATCCAAACAATCCCAGCCCTTCTCGGGAGTGGGAATGCAGCAAATGTGATTCCCAAGAAATCAGGAGCCACTGAAATGTTGGGAAATTTGTGTGAGTGCATCCAAGTGGGCAGGAGCAGCAGTTTGAGCTCAGCTTAGCTTGATTCATGTGGGTTTTGACTCAGATTAGCCGAGCTTAAAGGGAACAAGGCTCCTATTTCTGCTCCTGGATCCTAAACTTGGGTGGGATTTTTTTCCTTACTTTTTTCTCTCCCATTTTTCTTCCCCAATCAGCCTCTCCTGGATCGTCATTACATTCTGGAAGTTTGGGGTGTGCTGGTTTTCATCTCCAGCCCCAAAGTGTGGCTCATCTTCCTTCATTTCAAACCCAAAGCCAAACTTAGGGGAAAATTCCCTGTTTTTCCCTTTTTTTCCAGACATGCACAATGCATTCCCCCTGTGGAAAAACAACAACACATCTGGAGAGTGTTTTCCAATGTCCTCAGCTTCATATTTTTATGTGCCACACACTAAAAATCACTGAGGAGAGGAGGAAACCCATGAGAAATATTAAAAAAAAAAAAAAACACATTAAAAAAAATTCTACATATATTATATCTAAAATTATTATAGAAATGAAATGAAATGAAATGAAATTAAATTTTAAAATAAAATAAAATAAAATAAAATAAAATAAAATAAAATAAAATAAAATAAAATAAAATAAAGCAAAGCAGAGTTTCCATTTGGGAAGGATGGGAACCAGATCTTATGGAGGAGTTTGAAAAAGTTGTGATTTGTTGATTTATTCCTAATTTTTTTCCCAGGGGGTGTCCTCAGGGAAGAGGGGAAACATCTGGGAGCAAAGGGAATCAATGTTTTAGGCTGGGCTGAGGATCCTGGGGAAAAGCAGAGCTTGGATGTGCAGGGATTGGGATTTTTCCTGGTGGAAAGAGCCCTGTGTGTCTCTACCCCTGAGATTCCCAGTTTTATAGATCCTCTGGGAACGGATCTTGGGAAGATCTTGGTGATTTCAGAGGTCTTTAAACTTCAAAAATGTTTGGGAATTGTGTAGAAGGGCTTTGACACTCAAAATGTGTTTTTTGGATCCCTGGTGTCCCTGGAAGGGACGTTCTGGATGCACGTGGGCACAGATATCCCTCATTTTGGGACACTCCAAGCACCAAGGTGCCGTTCCATACGGAAAAACAATTCCTGAAGAGCCCAAACAAGCAATAAACTCCCAAAAAATGCTCTCAGTAAATAAATCGTGGTCCCAAATCTGTTGCTTCCTGCCCTTCCTTTCCGTGCCTCCCTTGATGAGCTGCACTTGGCAGGTCCAAAAGCACCTGAATTCCTTTATTGGCTCGTTCCAAGGGGATATAAAGCATTCCCAGGAACCAATGGGAAGAAGGATCCTAAAAGCCATGGTGACAGCTGCATTCCAAAGGCAGAGAGACAAAGGAATGGTAGAATAATCTGGAGTGAAATAAAGATTTTAATAGGAAAACGAAATCTTCGGAGAGTGAACATGATCCAAAGCAAACCAGACCTTTATTTGGGAATGTGGGAGAAGGAGGGGGAAAAAAAAATCCTCTCTTTTTTCCCCCCTAAAGCGAATTATTCCTCATGGAGCAGTTTCAGATCTGCTGCTAAATTATTAAACTCCTTCTCCGGGGAAAAGAGATCAAATAAACATCCAGCATTCCATGGTTTTTGTATTTCATAACCAAAGGAGGTTTGGGTGAGTGGAAAAGCAGCTTGGCTGTGGATAACCAGGCTATTGGAACAAAATCATCAGATGTTTGGGAATGCTGAGGAGATGTGAAGCCTTCAGGAAATCAACAGCTTAAAACAACAGAAAAAAAATCATTTTATTGGGATCTGGAGGCCAAGGTTTTCCCAGTGTGGAGGAAGTTGTGTCCCAGCACATTGGATGGAGGAGGTGGGGAGTTTGTCTGTGCTGGAGCCAGGTTGAAAGGGACAAAAAGATGGGAATGGATCTGGGATTGTGTCATGGATCAGAGCAGGTTTGGTTGGACATGAGGGAAGGAAGAGCCAGGGAAGGAGAGTCCAGCAGGAGCAGGATCCTCCAGACCAGCTGTGAGGGATGGGCTGGAAAATGCCCCCAGAACCAGGAGTGGGAGGAAAACCCTCTGGCATTCAGGGAGGGGAGATATTCCATGGATGGGAGATATTCCATGGATGGAGATATTCCATGGATGGAGATATTCCATGGATGGAGATATTCCATGGATTGGAGATATTCCATGGATAGGAGATATTCCATGGATGGAGATATTCCATGGATGGGAGATATTTCATGGATGGGAGATATTTAATTCATGGTTATGAGATGTTCCATGGATGGGAGATATTTAATTCATGGATTTGAGATATTCCATGGGTGGGAGATATTCCATGGATGGAGATATTCCATGGATAGGAGATATTCCATGGATGGAGAAATTCCATGGATAGGAGATATTCCATGAGTAGGAGATATATACCTCATAGATTGGAGATATTCCATGGATAGGAGATATTCCATGAGTAGGAGATATATACCTCATAGATTGGAGATATTCCATGGATAGGAGATATTCCATGGATGGAGATATTCTGTGGGTGGGAGATGAGATATTCCATGGATAGGAGATATTCCATGGATGGAGATATTCCATGGATAGGAGATATTTATCTCATAGATGGGAGAGATTCCATGGATAGGAGATATTCCATGGGTGGGAGATATCTGAGATCTCAGTCTTGGCCAGTTTTCCTTATCCAAAGCCATCCCAAAGCAGAGATTCCCAAGGAAAGGAACCTGATTTCACAATCCCAGCATTTCCTTCCTGATGGTTCAACCAGATCTGGGCAAATCCATGGGAATTTGGGGTTCTCTGGGTGCCTTCCTGAAGGAAAATACAATCCCATTGTATAAATTTGCTTTTTCAAAGAGGGTTTGGACGTTCAGCTGAATTTCCACCAGCAATTTTTCATGGATCTTGATGGAATCTACCCCAAAAATAATGGGAATGGAATGTGGGAATTTCTGGTTTTTCTCTTCAAACAGAGAATTTCATCCCTTCTGCTGGTCCAGAGGATCCATCAATCTGTATCTTTTTAGGGAAAAGTTTTTCCAAGCTGTCCACACTCCAGGATTTTATGGTTTTACTCTCAGGTGAGTCAGGGTCAGCCCCAGCACTTGGCCAATTTGGAATAAATTTTCCCACAAATTTCCCTTTCTCCTTTATTTTCCACGATCAGGAAATTCTCTTTTCATGGATATTCTGCCTGGAAAAGGAAAAACAAATGGAAGATCCATTGATATGGAAGGAATACTTGAGTTTAAGTTTTGGCTCCCCAAATATTGAGATAAAAATCGGAGAAATGGGATGGAAAAGGAAATTTTCCATGGCTCGTAGGCTGAGTCGAACAGATTGTGTGAAAAGTGCTGGGATGAAGCAGCGCTTTTCGATCTGGAATCAATCCTGGCAGGAAGTGGAAACATTTGCCATGGAGTGGGAAACAACACATGGTTGTTGCATTATATTTACCCAATAAATTTTTTTTTTTTTTTTTCATATAGGATTGGAAAAAAAAAAAACCAAAAAATGGTATTTAATAAAAGAAGGATGCTGGGAATGCTTTTCCAGTTAAACAGGCAGAGATGAGGAATATTTTTTTCCCATTTTCTCAGGATTTTAGCAGGTAGGGAATGATCCCTCCATGACGTGTTGGAAAAATAAACAAACCTTTTTGATTTTTGCCTGATGACGTCGAGGATGAATATTCCTGCAGTATTTCAGATTCCAAATCATTTTGTTCATGTGCAGGAGAGAGCCCCTGGCCACCTTGGAGCTGAACGCGCCAGGCTGGGGGAGCAGCGCTCGCGGAGCCGGGCTGGATTCCCGGCGTTGATTGCCACGTGCGTGGGATGTCACAGGAGGAGCGTGGGCAGGCAGCGATGGAAGCAGCGCTCCCACCTCCGCACGGCATTTCAGGAGGAATCAGACCCTGCCTGCGAGGAGCAGGGACGAGGGCTGGGGTTGTGTAACGGGGTGGAAGCGCAGGGGGTGGGAGGGGGGATGTGTCACCCCTGTCCCCACGCAGGTGAGGATCCTGCTGGGTCCACCTGGGGTGACAGATTCCCGTGGGATGTGGTCACGGCACAGGGCCCGGCTGGTGAGCTGTTCCCTGGTGCAGGGAGGTTTTCCGTGCAAACCTCGGGAATTGCCTGCATGAAGGTGCCTTTGGGAGCGCAAAGCGTGGCTGGAGCTCTCCTTCCCTGGGTGGGGGGACAGCTGAGGAGCCCACTTGTCCAGGAGTTTAGAACCCCAGAATCCCAGAATCCCAAAATCCCAGAATTCCCAGAATCCTCAGAATCCAAAAATCCCAGAATCCCAGAACCCCAGAATCCTCGGAATCCTCAGAACCCCAAAACACCAGTATCCCAGAACCCCAGAATCCCCAGAATCCTCAGAATTGCTAAATCCCAGAAGCCCAGAATCCTCAGAATCTCAGAATCCCAGAATCCTCAGAATTGCAGAATCCCAGATTCCCCAGAATCCCTGAGGTTGGAAAAGCCCTCCAAGGTCATCGAGTCCCAGCTGTGCCTGATCCTCACCTTGTCCCCAGCCCAGAGTGCTCAGTGCCACATCCAGGAATTCCTTGGGCACCTCCAGGGATGGGCACTCCAGACCTCCCTGGGTAATTCCAATGCCTGGGCACCCTTTCCATGGAGAAATTCCTGCTGATGTTCACCCTGCCCTCCCCTGGCCCAGCCTGAATCCTTGGATTTCTCAGATGTGTCAATGGGTGAGAACCCTGCCAGGTCCTTCACACCTGGAGGAATTTCCCAGGATGGGGACTGGGGAATGGAGGGGCTGTGGGTGACCTCTGGCACGGCCATGGGAATGTCAAAACCATCCAGTGCCACCCCTGCCATGGCAGGGACACCTTCCACTGTCCCAGGCTGCTCCAACCTGGCCTTGGACACTTCCAGGAATCTGTGCTAGGGCTTCCCCACCCTCCCAGGGAACAATTCCTGCCCAAAATCCCATCCAGCCCTGCCCTCTGGCAGTGTGACGCCATTCCCTGTGTCCTGTCCCTCCATCCCCTGTGCCCAGTCCCTCCCCAGCTCTCCTGGAGCCCCTTTAGTCCCTGGAAGTCTCCCTGGATCCTTCCCTTCTCCATCCCCATTTTCCCAGCCTGGCTCCAATCCTCCCATCCCCTTCCCAGCTCCCACAGGGCTCTCCAGGGGAGTCCATTTCCAGGGAAACAGCACCAACTCCTTCGTTTTTGCTGCTCTGAGCTGGTTTCCACAGAAACATTTCAAACTCTGAACCTGGAGGATTTTCCTCCCTCAGTTCTTATCCCATTCCTGCTGGGAATTATCCCAACCCAGAGCAGCTCAGACCTTCCCAGGTAAATCAGGCTGGGAAAAGGCTCAGGATTTAAACCAAGAGGATAATTGTGTTTATTCCTGATCATTTTTAACCTTTGCCTGTTGGAAAACCTCTCCGTGGTTGTCTGGGAAGGGAGAGACAACTGGAGAGCAGGAAAAAAACAACTTTCCTTTTCTCGGAGTGCCTGCAGCTGTCAGCTGAACCCATTCCTGCCCTCTCCAGAAGAACAGCTGGAGCAGCCAAAAATGGGATGCTGGGCATGAAGCAGAGCTCCTGCAGGGATCGTTTACAGCCAGCACCTCGCAGATGCCACTTCCGTTAAAAAACATAAACTGGGCAGGGAAAAAACACCCCACAGATGGAAAAATTATTTGCCTGACATTGGGAATTCTTGTTGTTACATGACCCCCGCCATGTGTTGCGCTGGAAAAGGCGGGAGGGGGAGAAAAGGGAAACTGGAGGAAGGAAAAATTCTCCGTGAATTCGCTTTTCACCTGTTGTCTCAGGCTGGGGTGTCTGGGGATGTCTGTGCTGGTGAGGGCACGATGGGGCCACGGGTTTGACTCCAAGGATTCTCTTCCCCAGAAATATTTCCAAAAGGATGGAAATTTCTCGCCAGCAATTGGATTTTTTTATTTGCTGGCTTGTGGAGCGATGAAATTGGGGGTTCTTCCCTAGAAAATCCCACTCCAGACTGACTTGGAGTGAAGGAAAATTTGATAATGGGCTCTGATGTGTTTGCTGCTGGTTATCCAGGGAATGTCTGGGTGGAAAATGGGAAGGGAAGGGAAGGGAAGGGAAGGGAAGGGAAGGGAAGGGAAGGGAAGGGAAGGGAAGGGAAGGGAAGGGAAGGGAAGGGAAGGGAAGGGAAGGGAAGGGAAGGGAAGGGAAGGGAAGGGAAGGGAAGGGAAGGGAAGGGAAGGGAAGGGAAGGGAAGGGAAGGGAAGGGAAGGGAAGGGAAGGGAAGGGAAGGGAAGGGAAGGGAAGGGAAGGGAAGGATGGAACAGAAATCCTGGCACAGAGCTGGGGTGAGGATGTGGGGAACCTGCATGGATGAAACATCAGGAAAATCTTGGATATCAGGGAAAGGTTCTGTGGTGGGGCCTGAGCAGGATTCCAGGTGATGGTCACATTCCCAAGGCTCCAGGAGCCTTTGGACATCGCTCTCAGGCACAGGCTGGGATTTTTGGGATGTCCTGGACAGGGCCAGGAGTTGGATTTGATTATTCCAATCCCTCCCAGCTCAGGATATTCTGTGATTCCATGAAAACATCCCTTCCACCTAAGGAATCATCAGCCCTTTTCCCTGCTGTGGAGAGATCCTTAAAATCTGGGGAGGTATCAATGTTATTTGTGAAGATATCAATATAATCTGTGAAAAAATTAAATGTAATTTGTGAATATGTCAATGTGATTTGGCAGGATATCAATATAATCTGTGAAAAAATTCAATGTAATTTGTGATTATATAAATGTGATTTGTAAAAATATCAATGCAATCTGTCAAAACATTAAATGTAATTTGTGAATATATCAATATGATTTGTGAAGATATTAGTATAATCTGTGAAGAAATTCAATGTAATTTTTGAATATGTCAATGTGATTTGGGAGGATTTGGGCTGGATTAGGGAGCTGTGGGGTCTCTTCAGACCTGCCCTAGTGTGACACAGGGCTTTCCAATTTCCCACAACATTCCAAAAACCCAGAAGCTCCCAAAATGTGCGTCCAAGACACCAGGATGAGGATGACAACCCTAGAACGGGGGAGACTTCCCTCACCTCCCCTTCCATCCACAGGAGCCTGGCATTAATCCCCACTCCAATTTGGGGTTTTCTGGATGGAAATTTTGCCATCACAGACCTGGATTCACTTCCCAGATCCCAGCTCTGCCCATCCCATCCCATCCCCAAATCCCATCCCATCCCATCCCTGTATCCCATCCCATCCCATCCCATCCCATCCCATCCCATCCCATCCCATCCCATCCCATCCTCCACAGGAATTCGGGAATCTGCACAGCCCCACATCCCCTCCCTGCAGAGCTTTGGGAGAAGGCAGCAAGTGCGAGGGAGGAGGGAACTTTTGCTTGGAACTTCATCCTCCCCATTAGGAGCGAGCGGGAAGCGTTTGCTGGGTGGGAGAATGTTCCCGGTGACAGGTCCTAAAATAATTGTGGAGGTGACATGAGTGAGCGACACCGGTAATGAGCGCGAGTTGGTGGAGCTGCCACCGTTCCCTGCACAGCTCTGTGGTCCCCAGGGAGGCTCTGCCGCCCCCACTGCGCCTAATTTAGGAGAAAATTTGGGAGTTCGGCTTCACCCTGAGCGGAGCCGCCGCGCTCCAACTTTTCCCGTTCCTCTGGTGAGGGATGAGCGTTAACCCTTGGCTGCTCGAGGGTTGGGGTTGGGTTTCCAGCTGGGTTTGAGCTCTCTGGGGATGGGAAACTCCGTGGTGACTCTTGCAGCGTCCCAAAAATTGTGCCTAAGTGTGGTGTCCTCACCCATGGGGATGATCCCAAAGGAGCTCACCCCTTTTTTAGCAGATTTGGGATCATTTCCAGCAAATGTCACTTCCAAAGGGATTTTTTTTGCTTGTGGTTTTCAGGCAGTTATTGGTAAAAATGTTGGGAAAAGGATTTAGGATTGCAAAGCTGATCCACAGGGCTGGAGTTCTGTCAGGATTTGGAGGTGTGCTTGTATACCCTGGATTTTTTTCCAGCTCTGGAAATCCAGATTAAATGCTTTGGGAGGGACAAATCCCTCTGGATTTGGAGCAGAGCTGGACCCCCTCTGTGAATAAATGGAATAAATATATGGAATAAATAAATGGAATAAATAAATGGAATAAATAAATTGAATAAATG
The DNA here is from genome assembly GCF_009819885.2 of Catharus ustulatus. NCBI lineage: Eukaryota > Metazoa > Chordata > Aves > Passeriformes > Turdidae > Catharus > Catharus ustulatus. The sequence continues at coordinate 14,749,490 of NC_046236.1, read as the reverse complement.
GAGACCTTTAGGGGGTGATGGTTTAGTTTAGAGGTGGCACCTGATGATGGGCTGAGATGATCCCAACCTTATGCAGTCTGGGAATCTCCCAGATTTTGGGCTGTGGGTCCAAACTTAACCCTGGAGCCTTTGGGAAGCTCAGGATACCAAGGGATGATTTTGCTGCTTTATCACAGGAATTCAGCTCCCAGTTCCTCTTGTACCAAATCCAGCTGATCATTCCTGTTCCAAACCCATTCCATGGGATGTATTCCATTCCCTCTCCATATCCAAAATCTTCCCACCACACCACTCAAATCCCTGCCAAATCCCAATTTCTGCTGGGATTACTCCTATTCCAACCCCTCCAGAAGTATTAAAAACTTCCCAACATTATAATTCCGGATAATTTACAGTTTTCCTCTAAATTAATTTAGTCACTGATTTTCTGACCCTTTCCTTTTCATCTGGGAACGGAGAGAATTCCAAACTCCCTCCTGCTTTTCTTTCCTGCACGTTTCCTCCAGAGCATCCTAATTAACGCTCGTCAGCTTCAACGCCTCCGGATTATCACAAATGAGCGATGCCTCCCTAATTAATAACGTCTTAATCACGTTATCAACCTTTGCCATTGCCAGACAAGCTGCAGGGAGAGGATTCCTCGGTTTGGGAAGCTCTCCACGGGAATGATGGATGGTTTGGAATGGATCCCTGTGTGTTTGACACGTGTTCTGCCCGTGTTTATCCCAAACACCCCATTCCGAGATAACGTTATCAGCAAAGGCCTTATCAGGGCAGATTCCCTTCTTTTATCACCTGCTGGAGGTGGCAGGGTTAACACAGCTTGGGAATCCTTGGATTTGCTCCCCTTCACCTGGGATAACTGCAATTAATAATGTTGATTGTTTTCCTGCTGCAGATAAGGAGCGACATCCACACAGGGCTGGCGTCTCCAGGCCTCACATTCCAGAAGGGTTTCAGTGCAAATCTGGGAAATATTACAGATCTTTATTCCCCTCTAGTGGCACATCCACAAAAATCCAGCTGAACATCCAAACTGCCTCTTCCTCTGGGAGTTTTTTTACTGCTTTGCTTCCCAGTCCAAACATCCAGGTGATATCTGATTATTTAATTTGATTAATTGATATGTTCAGTGTGGGAGAGGCATTTCCAGCTGCCAATATTTCCAGGATGGGAATGGGGGTCTCAACCTGTCCTAGAAGAGATTCACCTGTCCCTCAGCACAGGATAAAATCAGGAATAATTTGGAGTTTGAGAAGAGGAATTGATGGGAAGACAAGATCTTGGGAGAATCAGCATCACTTGCATGGAAGGTGCTGGGAGAGCAACCCAAAAATGGGATGGGAAAATGGGATGGACGGGTTCCCAGGGAAGAATTTGTTAGAGGGAACCTATTCTGGGATTGAAGTGACTTTTTATCCTGCAGGAGAAGGAGGCTGAGCCCATCTGAGCCTCCACGTGGTGGGACTGGGAATATCCCAAAATATCCAACTGGGCCAGACTGGGTGGGTTCACCCTCTAAAGCAAACCTGGAAAATGAGAGAGATGTGGAAACCCAGCAGAGATGGGAGAGAGGGAACAACATCAGTGGGGAAATCCTGGGAAATGTAAAATATTCCTCTTATTTCAAGATTTTGTGGCAAATTTGGTCAGCTGCAGAATTCCCCAATTTTCACCTTTGGCTTTGATTCCTCCAGGAAAAGAGGGAAACTCATGGCACCTCAATTCTCTTGGGAAGAAAAACAAATAAAAATCCAATTTTTTAGCTCCAGGGTCAGCACCTGCTGAAGACTTACTTTAAAAAAATTCATAAAGGATGGAATTAACAGCAGAATTTCCTTTGGAATTGTTTTCCTAAAATACAAGAGTGGCCTCTAGTGGTGTCATCTCCTGAGTTGTCCTTTCCAGGATATGAGAACCGTGATTGGATTTATTAATTAGTAATAAATAATTAGTATCAGACTTAATAATTAGAAATAAAACATAATTAGAAAATTTAAGAACTCTTTTGGGAACTCAAGCCACTTTTCCCAGTAGTATTTCTGTTCCTTATTAATCCTGATCTTCTCAACCTTACAATAAAAATTAGACTAAAACTAGGAGAATTTTAAATTGGAGTTGTTTGGGACATTTGATACTCTTACAATGGGAGATAAAGTTAATCCTGAATATTTTAAAAAATCTATAAAGACTTTGGTTTGGGGTCTGGTTTGGGGACAGGTCTGGAGCTTGTTTTGGGGTTTGGTTTTTGTCTGGTTTGGGGTCTGGTTTAGGACTTGGTTTGGGGCCTGGTTTAGGGATTGGTTTAGGACGAGATTTGGAGTCTGGTTTATGGCCAGATTTGGGGCCAGGTTTGGGGGCAGGTTTAGGGCCTGGTTTGGGGTCAGGTTTGGGGCCTGGTTTATGTCCAGATTTGGGGCCAGGTTTGTGGTCAGGTTTAGGGCCAGGTTTGTGGTCAGTTTTGTGGCCATGTCCAAGGCCCAGTGCAGAGTTTCCATGTAGCACTTTCACGGCACAGAGTAAAATCCCTTTTTCCCAGGTTAAATCCACACATCCACATTTTGTCCCCTCAGGAACTCTCCGAGCCGGATTCTCCTTCACTCCCCGGTGACTTTTGGTTGCCACCTGATCAGACAAATAAATGGCTGAATAAATGATTTTAAAAAGCACTTTTGGGAGAGGTGACCAGCGCCAGCTCTCTCCAAAGCTGTGCCAATCACTCCGAGGGTTTATTTGGATTATTCCTGGATTATTTCCCTTTTTTTGCTGCCAACTTCAGCCCCTGCTTTGTGCAACTGCCTGGCAATTCTCAGGTCCATCAGGAAGGGAAATGATGATAAATAACTGTGCCAAAAGCAGACAATGATTTGAGCTGCTGTGAGGGTTTGGCTAAAGCAGCAAATCCAACAAATTCCCTTTGAAAATGGAGGGAAAAGGGCTGGGTGAGGATGGTATTTCCTGGCAAGGGTTTATCAGGAATAGACATCACACAAAAAGCATAATTTATTTCTAGTGAGAGTCCTTAAAACACAGGGGGGAAATGTGGGAAGAGGAGTTGCCTAGAAATCCATCCTAGATTTATAGAAATGTTTGGATCTGGCTTTAGGGGTTGAAAACTGGAAGTTTTCTTCCTTGAAGATGGATCTGGAGAAAGGAGAATCCAATGGTTATGCTGTGCTGTTCCTTGTTCATCACATGTTGCTGTGTCACAGGGAATGACTCTGCCCAAAACAGGGCACACCCAACCCAGCCACCTGCAGGAGAATCTGGGAATGATGGCAAAAATTTCCTGGGAATGATCGTCAAAATCTCCTGAGAATGATGGCAAAATCCTCCTGGGAATTATGGCAAAATCCTCCTGGGAATAATGGTAAAACCTGATTGGAGTTATGGAAAATCCCTCTGGGAATTATGGCCAAAACATCCTGGGAATGATGGCAAAAACTTCCTGGGATTTACAGCAAAAACCTCCTGGGAATTATGGCAAAATCCTGGGAAGATGGCAAAATCCTCCTGGGAATGATGGTAAAACCTGATTGGAGTTATGGAAAAATCCCTCTGGGAATTATGGCCAAAACCTCCTGGGAATGATGGCAAAAACTTCCTGGGATTTACAGCAAAAACCTCCTGGGATTTACAGCAAAAACCTCCTGGGAATGATGGCAAAATCCTGGGAATGATGGTCAAAACCTTCTGGGAATGATGGCAAAAACCTGATCAGAATTATGGCAAAAACCTGATTGGAATTATGGTAAAATCCCTCTGGGAATTATGGCAAAAACCTCCTGGGAATTACAGTAAAATCCCCCTGGCAATTATGGCAAAGCCCCCTGAGAATTATGGCAAAAATCCCTGGGAATGATGTCCAAAATTCCCTGGGAACGATGGTAAAAGCCGATTGGAATTACAGTAAAATATGATATGGGTTGGGAGGGACCTTGAACTCCTCCAGCTCCCACCCCAACATCCCAGGCATGAAGCACCCACAGCTTTTCTGGGAATCTGTGCCAGGACCTCCCCACCTCAGTGTAAAAACTTCTTAATATTCCACCTAAATAAACACATTTTTAGGTCAAACCTATTGTTGTCCTCTCAAGAATTCCTATTTTTGGAGCTTGGCTGCCCAGCAAGGACAAGCTGTGCCCTCCTCGAGCTCCTCCAGGCGTGTCCCAGCTCCTGTTCCTCGGGAGCAAAATGATCTTCCCTGACCTTCCAGCTCAAGCTGTTCCCACAAAAACAGGAGCTCCAGCTGCTCCACAAAATTCCCTTTTTGCGCTGAGCCTTGCAGTTGGTTTGGGAAATTTGCCCGGGAAAATCTCCTTCATGAGATCGACTCAACCTCCAGGATTCTTGGTCCTCTCAGGAATTTCAAACAGCAAAAAATGAAAGGCAAAATCCTGAGATTCTGTTCCCCTCAGGAATTTCAAATAGTAAAAAATTAAATATAAAATCCTTGGGTTCTTGGTCCTCTGAGGAATTTCAAATTGGAAAAAAAACGAAATAGGAAATCCTTGGACTCATAATCCTCTCAGGAATTTCAAATAACTAAAAATTGAAAATCCTTGGATTCTTGGTCTTTCCCGATTTTTTCAGCCTCTTCTCTCCTACTTGGATATTTTAATTCCCTCTTTTTTGAACTCCCTGTTTCTCTTTTTTTCTTGCTCTGACTTTTTGTCTTTTTTTTCTCCCACATGGATAAAATCCAAGCTCTACAAATCCGCTGTGTAAACACAAACATCCTTCCCTGAATGGGATTATTATTCCCAAAAAGCAAGCTGTCATTCCAGGAGGCAGAAATCCTGTTTATTCTGGAGACACCAGCCCTAAAATCCAGACTGAATTAAAAGCTCCTGTTTGGACCATTCCTGGACAGTCTGGGACCAGTTTTCCAGGTTTTCACACCCTCAAATTCTCTTTTTTTCTTCAGTGAAGTCTCTGTTTTCCTCTCAAAAAAAACAGTGGAGAGGAAAAATTAAAAATAAAATTAAATTGTATTGGGTTTTAGTGAAAATATTTCCATTATTAAAAACATTTTCCTTAGAAAACCTTTCTTTATAAACCAGCTTTATTTATAAGGATATTTTACTTTACTCCAATATCCCTTGTCAGCTGGGATGAAGATTTCTGAATCACAAATTGAATTTTATTTTTTTAATAAAAATAGAAAAATAAAAAGAAGAAGAAAAAGAGAAAAAGGAAAGGAAAGGAGAAAGGCAAATGAATGGGAAAAATAAATTCCAAGCCCAAAGTGACTTTAAATAAATCCCCAGAGTGCTTTTCCCAAGGAAGTGACCAAGAATAAAAAAGTGTAGGCACGAAAATGATGGAATTGTGGGATGGTTTGGGATGGGAGGGACGTTCAGGCTGACCCAGGGACAATTCCACCATCCCAGGCTGCTCCAAACCCAGCCTGGCCTGGGACACTCCCAGGGATCCAGGGGCAGCCTCAGCTTCTCTGGGAATTCCATTGCAGCCCCTCCCAGGGAAGAATTTCTTCCCAAATCCCATCCACATCTCCCCTCTTTCACCTCAAAGCCATTCCTGCTTTTCCAGCTCATGCACAAATCCCGGAGTTTTTATTGCAGCTTCTTTTTTTTTCCTTTTTTTCCTTTCTCCTGCTTAAAAAGATGCCGAAATGTCCCAAAGAAAAATTCTTTCCATATGATCCCAGCACTTTCCCTCTTGGCTCGAACTCTGGATGTGGTTTTGGGTTCTGTAGTGGCGTTTCTTTTTTTTTAAATCCCAATTTTTTTTCACTTTGTATTTCCATCCCTGGGAGAGGCCCTGCGGAATTCCAGACTGGCAGCGAATCCTGAGGAAACCAGAGCGGGACAAAGGCGCAGGAGCCCGGCACAAGTTGGTGCAAGCAAAGAAAAACGGGGGGAAAAAAAATTCCATTTGCCAAGGTTTCCTAAGGATCCAGCACGACTTTCCGTGTTTCTCTTGGATCCCAGCACGGAAAAACTGCAGCAGCAGCTGAGGAATAGGGAAATAAGGGAAGGAAAATCCAGGGATTCTGAGGGACGAGGTGAGTTACAGGGATCGGGATACAGGGATAAAGGGATAAAATCCCCTGTGGGATCACGGCATTCCCACCCTGCTGAGCAGGGAAAAGCAGGAATGAGAACTTCTGGAAGTGCTGGGCACGCTTGAATTTGTCCCAGTTCAAATTCCCCATCCCATTATCTTGGGATAAGGGATCCTGGTGTCCCTGGACACCCCAGGCCGGAGCTTTCCCAGCGGGATGCTGCTCCCGGTGGGATGGGGATGGACCCGATGTGGCCGCAGGACTCAGGGCAGGAAGGAGCCGTTCCTGGGAGTCTCTACAGGCGTGGAAAATTCCAGGGAATTGCGCTTCTCCAGCCCTTTGGAATGTGCTGCTCGCTCCGGGATGGGAGCGGCATCCAGGCGGGATCCCGGTGGGAAAATCCCACCCGAGATTTTGTCTGCAGGGACAACCCCGATTCGGCTTCTCGCTGAATTCCCAGCCCTGGCAAATCCCGGGAAAGCTGCTTTTCCATCGGGAAGGGTGAGGGAGGGATCAGGGGGGTTTGTCCTGCGGGAGAAGCTGCCCTGGGAATGACTTTTACTGTAATTCCTGCTGAATCACCGACTGGGCTGGCTCGGGAGCCGGGAATTCTGCCAGGGAGCCGCCCAGACTGGAGCAGAGACAATTCCAGGACACTGCAGGAGTCAGAGGTGTGGTAGGGACACGGAGGAGAGAGGGGAGAGCTGATCCCTTGGGAATCGGGATGATCCTCCCTGTCCCGGGGCAGGGTGGAACGCTGGGATAAAGGAAAAAAGGGAATCATGAATATCATCCTGCTCCCTGTCCATGCAAGGCAAGGTGGAATCTTGGGATAAAAAGAAGGAAAAAAGGGAAAAGTTGTTCCCTTGGGAATCATGATTATCCTTCTGCTAGAGCAGGGTGGAACCTTGGGAATTTGCAGGAATCCAGGAGCACGGGAATGTTTCCATTCAGGCACAGCCTCTCCTCCCTCAGTACCCCTATGGAATCGTGTTAAATCCATGGAATTGTGTTAAATCCATGGAACTGTGTTCAATCCATGGAGTTGTGTTCAATCCGTGGAGTTGTGTTCAATCCATGGAATTTTGTTAAATCCATGGAATTGTGCTCAATCCACAGAGTTGTGTTCAATCCACCCAATCCCCCAGGTGTGCAGGGATATTTCCTCATCTCTTCCCATTCCCAGTGAATTCCCAGTGAATTCCCAGCAGGTGAGCACCCCAGTGGTTGCTGCTCAGGGCTGGCTTCTCCCAGGATTGAGGAATTCAGGGAATCACCCCCACTGGAAATGAAAAAAGCACCAGAAAATTAAAAATGAACCGGATAATTGGAGAAGGAGCTGCAAATTCCCAGATAAATATTCACCCAGGCACTGCAAATCCAGCTGCAGCTCCACTCCTGGATGTCTCCAGGCAGGATCTCTCCATGCTGGATCTCTCCAGGCTGGATCCCGGCTTTCCCTCCTTCCCTGCCTCTCCCACAGCTCCAGCAGCACTTCCAGCCCCTCTTCTCCATCATCCCAGGGCTGGATAAACACCCGGACAGGGACATCGCTCATCCTCCAACCATGACAGGCTCTGGGAATTCCTAACCCACTTCCTTTTTGGGATGTAAACATTCCTGCCTGGGAGTTCTCAAACCACTTCTGCCCCAGACCAGCCCCTGAAGGATCTCCGGGATATTTTGTCCGACAGGAGCTGCCAGAGCTCAGCACCGGAATCCAGCAGCATTTTCCTTGGAAAACGCACAAACTCCTCCAGTGTTTTGGGCTTTTCCACAAGGAGCTGCCCACTAAGAAATTTTAGATCCTCCTGAGGGAGAAAATAAAACAAATTCTGGAGAAATCCTTTCCGAGAGGAAGCGCAGTGTCTGGAAAATCCAGCCCTGAGGATGCCTCGTTTCCTACTGCTCCCGACCCAAGGAGCTCCGGAGCCCTGAGAAGTTTGTGAGAAGATAAAAAAGGTAAAAAAGGCACAACTGGAATATTTCCCACATCTGGAATGGTGCTGAGCTTCGGGGCTGGTGCATCCGTGAGTTTTCCATCAAGGTTTTGGGTTGAGCTGTGGGGTTTTAATCAAGATTTGTCCTGAATTAAAAGGAGCAGTGCTTGGTGTTGTCCATGAATTTAAAGCAAGGATAGTAATGGATTTTTTTTTCCAAGTGAACCCTTAGGAATAACGGGAAGGAAAATATCAGCAGGAATTCAGAGCGTGGCTCAGGGAATCCTGGAATTTCTGAGGTTGGAAAAGCCCTCCAAGACCATCCTGGGCTGGTTTTTTTAGGAATTTCTGCCCATTTAATCTTCCTGTGTTTCCATTCCTGGTTGGAAACTCCAAGATGGCTTTAAAAACTAATGGAAATTGAAAAATATTTAATTCCATGGAATTCAAGGCATGAATGCTGATGGAAAAGGGGGATTGATCCCTCCTCCAGCTACTACTGGGATGAGGCACAATTACAAATCCAAAGGTATTTCCAGTTCTGATGGATTTCAGGAAAGAACATTCCCTGCTCTCAGAGGGGAAGTCATTATTTTCCTGATAATAAGGATTTCTTGGATTTCCTGGAAACTGGAAAGGTGTGACTGACACTTCCTGTGGAGCAGGGAAGAAAGGGAAAAATACATTTCCCAGGAATGCTGGTCCAATCCCATTCCTGACAGGTTTTTCCTCCTTTTTCCCTCCCAGGCTCATTGTATTCCCACGGAAGAAGCTCCAAGGTTGGAAGTTCTCCCTCCTCCCCTCCTTTACCTCAGGGTGTCCATGGAATGAAATCCATGAAATCCATGCAACTTGGATTTCCAATGAAATACATAAATCCTGGATTTCCAATGAAATCCATGAAATCAAACCCATGAATCCTGGATTTCCAATGAAATCCGTGAAATCAAATCTATGAGTTCTGGATTTCCAATGAAATCCATGAAATCCATGAATCCTGGATTTCCGATAAAATCCATGAAATCCATGAACCCTGCATTTCCAATGAAATCCATTAAATCAAACTCAATGAAATCCAGGCCATCCAACCCCGCCTTCCTGACCCATTCCAGGAATTCCAGCTGGTGGGAGAGGAGCCATTCCCAGCCTGGGGTCAGCCTGAGTCCATCTCACTAATTGGACTTTGGAGAAGATCCACGGAGGCATCGACCCAAGAAATCTGTCCTGGATGAGGCTCCACTGCAATCAGTGGAATGACACTAATTACACATGGAATGGGGATGAGTGGCCAATCTCCAGCTCCAATCCTTCCCTGGGAACAGGTCAGAGAGGAGCCAGAGAAAATTCCTCTTTTTTCTCCATCTGAGGCATTTTTTTCCCTGGATTTCTCCCAGTGTCCATCTCCAATCCCTCCCAGGAACAGGTGAAAAAGAAAGGAATTTTCTCTGGCCTGTTCCTGAGAGAGGATTGAGCTGAATCTGGGAGAAATCCATAGAAAAAATGCCTCAGATGGAGAAAAAAGGAGGATTTTTCACCCTGGATTTCTCCCAGTATCAGCTCAAATTTTCTTTAGGAACAGGTCAGTGAGAAATTCCTCTTTTTCCCCCACCTGAGAGATTTTCTCCCTGGATTTTTCCCAGCATCCAGAACCTTTGGAGCTCACCAGCAGCAGATGGAAAAAAAAAAAAATTCATTTGGAGAGCAAATCCCACTTTGGTCCAGTTTGGTGCTGCTCTTTGGGTTTCCATTCCACACACGGGAAAATCAAACTGGAAAATACACTCAGGAATTCAGATTGGAAGAGAATATGGGAATGGATAAAGCATGGAAAGAAGTCACCAGCAAGAGGCTGGTGGAGAGCATTTAAAGAGAGAGATGCTTTTGATTTCTTCTTGTTTTGTTTTTCTTCTGGGATCTTTCCTCCCCCAACAAAATCAGGATTGGGGTCTATATTTAAATAAATATTTTGCCCTTAATTTTGAATTTTTTTTTTATATTGACACACCAAACAAACCAGCAGGGCATCGCTTTTGTCTTTCCTCCAGACATTTTCCCTAGGGGTTGTTCCAAGAGCTTTTCCAGCAGAGCTTCTGCTCCCAGCAGGTTTTGTTTGGCTTGGGATTTTTTGTTCCCCCCAGTTCCTTTGTTGACCTGGTGTCTCTTGGCAGCTGTCACGGGTAACGCCAGCCAGGAATTGCCTTTTGGGAAACCGTTCCCACCCGGAGTCTCCCGGGATCCGTTAATCATTAACCCCAAGGAAAGCACTGGCCAGGTGGCCCTGATTGGGATCTCCCCGTTAATGGTTTGTGTTCCCTCTCCTCTCCAGCTGCTCCCGAGGATGAGCTCCGTGCTCCTGCTGCTCCTGCTGCTCCCGTTTTCCGCCGGGAATGCCGGATCCCAGCCGGAGCAGGCGCTGCCCAGGCGGCGCCTGTCGTGCGTCAGGTGCTGCGGGCCCTCGGAGCAGCCCGTGTCCATCCTGTCCCAAAGATCCGCCAGGATGAGCGGAGAGCCCCGATATTCCCTGCCCAAAATCCAGCCCACCATCGACATCACCATCCTCAAAGGTGGGTGCAACTCGTTCCCGGCCTGTTCCTCCTTTGGGCCTTTCCTGCGGTGAAATCCGGCAAAAAAATCAGAGCAAAGGGCAAAATGTGCCCAAAAGTGTCCAAAATAAGGGTGCCCAAAATGTGGTTGTACGTGAAGGTGACAAAAATAAGGTCAAGAGGTGCCCAAAATATGATTGTGCCCAAAGGTGTCTAAAATAAGGACAAGGGATACCCAAAACATGGTGGTGATCAAAGGTGCCCAAAAATGAGGTTAAAGGGTGCCCAAATGTGCCCCAAAAATGCCAAAACAAGGTCAAGGGGTACCCAAAGGTGTCCAAAATAAGGTCAAAGGGTGCCCATAAGTGCCCAAAATAAGGTCAAGAGTTGCCCAAAATGGGGAGGTGCCCAAATATGCCCCCAAAAAGGGCAAGGGGTGCCCAATATGTGGTTGTGCCCAAAATGTGCCCGAAATAAAATCAAGGGATCCTCAAAATGTGGTGTTGCTCAAACATGACCCAAAGTTAATTTTTCTGGGAATTGTGGAAGGTACTAATATCTGATCAATATTCCCAGATTATTCCTTCTGGAAATTGGGAAACTGCTGATATCTGATCAATATTCTTGGGTTAATCCTTCAGAAGAATGGGGGACTAGCGATATCTGACAGATATTCCCAAATTAATCATTCTGGGAATTGGGAAGCTGCTGATATCTGACCAATATTCCCAGGTTGGGCACACAATGCACCAGCAGTTCCTCCACTGCTCATCCCCGGGCCATTCCCGGGATCTGGGATTCCCACCCTCATGTCTGACACACTTTTTATTCATGTTTGACAAACTTTTCCCTCATGTTTTACACTTTTCCCTCATGTCTGACACACTTTTCCCTCACGTCTCACACCCTTTTCCCTCGTTTTACACTTTTCCCCTTATGTCTCACACACTTTTCCCTCATGTCTCACATAATTTCCCCTCATGTTTACCACCCTTTTCCCTCATGTTTTACACTTTTCCCTCACGTCTCACACACTTTTCCCTTTATGTCTCACACACTTTTCCCTCATGTCTCACACACTTTTCCCTCATGTCTCACACACTTTCCTCTTACATTTTAAACATTTTTCCCTCATGTCTCACACACTTTTCCCTCATGTTTGCCACCCTTTTCCCTCATGTTTGACACTTTTCCCCCATGTCTCACACCCTTTTCCCTCCTGTTTTACCCTTCCCCCCATGTCTCACACCCTTTTCCCTCATGTTTTATCCCCCCATGTCTCACACCCTTTCCCCCATGTCTCACACCCTTTCCCCCATGTCTCACACCCTTTTTCCCCATGTCTCACACCCTTTCCCCTCATGTTTCACATACTTTCCCCTCACGTTTTAAACACTTTTCCCTCATGTCTCACACCCTTTCCCCTCATGTCTCACACCCTTTTTCCCCATGTCTCACACACTTTTCCCTCATGTTTTATCCCCCCATGTCTCACACACTTTCCCCCCATGTCTCACACACTTTCCCCCGTCTCACACCCTTTTCCCTCTTGTTTTACCCTCTCCCCCCATGTCTCACACCCTTTTCCCTCATGTTTTACCCTTTCCCCCATGTCTCACACCCTTTTCCCTCATGTTTTATCCCCTCATGTCTCACACCCTTTCCCCTATGTCTCACACCCTTTCCCCCCCATGTCTCACACCCTTTTCCCTCATGTTTTATCCCCTCATGTCTCACACCCTTTTCCCCCACCCTGCAGGCGAGAAGGGCGAGATGGGCGAGCGGGGCCTGCCGGGGGCCGTGGGCCAGGCCGGGCAGCGCGGCCTGCGGGGCCCGAGCGGCCGCAAGGGCCAGAAGGGCCAGGCCGGGCCCCAGGGCCACTCCTGCAAACAACAATTCGCCGCCTTCTCCGTGGGCCGCCGCAAGCCCCAGCACAGCTCCGACTACTTCCAGCACGTCACCTTCGACACCGAGTTCGTCAACCTCTACCAGCACTTCAACATGTTCTCCGGCAAGTTCTTCTGCTACGTGCCGGGGGTTTATTACTTCAGCCTCAACGTGCACACCTGGAATTTCAAGGAGACCTACGTGCACCTGATGAGGAACGAGCAGCCCGTGGCCATCCTGTACGCCCAGCCCAGCGACAGGAGCATCATGCAGAGCCAGAGCCTGATGCTGGATCTGCAGGAAGGGGATGAGGTTTGGGTCCGCATGTTCAAGAGGGAGAGGGAAAATGCTGTTTACAGCGAGGAGTCGGATGTTTACATCATCTTCAATGGGTACCTGATCAAACCCGCGCTGGAGTAGGAGCTGCTCAGCTCCAGGGAGAAGCTTTGGGCCATCCAGCAGTGTCTTCCCTCTAGAAGTGCGTCCCTGATTCCATCTGGAATGGTTGTAGCTCCTGGAAGAGTTGTTTTTCCACATCGGCGTGGATCCAAGCTGTGCAAGAATTCCAGACGGTTCCCAGCTCCCTTTTTGGCCCCTCAGGAACATCCCTGGAGTTTTTCTGATTGACAGCAAAAATTTTCCTTCTTTCTCTGCATCTCCCATTCCATTTGGAATATTTGGAAGGATGGTTTTTCTACTCATTTATGGATGGAAGGGACTGTTCCAACTGCACAAGATTCCAGAAGGTTCCCAGTTCACATTTTGGCCCCTCAGGAACATCCCAGGAGTTTTTCTGATTGACAGCAAAAATTTTCCTTCTTTCTCTACATCTCCCATTCAATTTGGAATATTTGGAAGGATGGTTTTTCTACTCATTTATAGATAGAGGGGATTGTTCTAACTGCACAGGAATTCCAGAGGTTTTCCAACTCTGTGTATCCCTTCAAGAACATCCCTGAAGAGTTGCCAAGTCAGCAGCAAAAATTTTCCCTTTTTTCACTGCATCTTCCATTCCATTTGGAATATTTCCAGCCCCTGGAGGGGTGGTTTTCCACTTCTGTGTGGACAAAGGTGACTGTTCCACCTGCACAAAAATTCCAGAAGGTTCCCAACTCCCTGTGTAGCTCCTCAGGAACATCCCCAAAAATTTGCCAAGTTGGCAGCAAAATCTCCCTCTTTTGCTGTGCTTTGGAGAAGAAATTGTAATAATTAGAATATAATTATGATTAAATAATTATCCTCAAGGACCAGAGTGGTTAACCAGGTGCTAATTAAGGAATTTCATTATTCCTGCAAAAATCTTGGCTACTTAGAGCCTCCCCTTAGCAGCTTTTCCAGGGAAACAGAGCTTGGTACAACCACAAACTCCAGAGAAAAACTAATCCTGGGAATTTGGAATTTGCCAAGCTGGGATTTCAGGCTGTGCTCCCATCTGGACATTCCCATTTTGGAGCAACAACATTTCTGGGAAATGGAGAAAAAACTGGAAAGAAAAATGGTTTGGGCTTTTTTTGTTTGGTTGGTTGGTTTGTTTTTTGTTTAGGTTTTTTTGTTTGGGGTTTCTTTTGTTTTGTTTTTAGGGATTTAGGGTTTTTTTTCCCAGAAATTACCATCTTGGAGCTCCATCATTTCTGGAAAATGGAGGAAAAACTGGAGAGGACAAGGAGTTTTTCTTCAAGCAGTGGTTTTTAGGGGTTTGGGTTCTTTTCCTAAAAATTATGGTGCATGCAGCAAAACCCCATCATTTTATCCCATTCCTTTTTTAACTTTCTCCCACTCTCTCCTTTGCTTCCCAAACCTTTTGTACAAAGAATCCAGGGAAATTCTTGCCAGGAAAATGCTTCCATGGATCTCACCTCCCCCAGCTTTGGGAAAAGTAGCTGAAATAAAGATTTTGCTTTCAGTACCTGGGGGTGTTTCTCTTTTTTCCATAAGTTTTTCTGCATTCCCTAGCTAAAAGCACCACACTGACCCTGGAAAAGTCTCTGAGGAGGATCCAGATGCCTGAGAACCACCAGGAATCTCAACCTGCTGAGGGTTTTTTGGGAATTAATTGGAATCTCTAAAAGCTGACTGTCTGAAGATTTTCCCACTGCCACCTTTTAAAATCCCTTTTCCAGAGTTGGAATCCCTAAAATCCAATTTGAATCCCCTCTGCTCTGTGTTGTTCCTCTCCCTCTATCCCAGGAATGGTACAATCCCTCATTCCCATCTCCTCCCAGCCTATTTTGGGGATAAAGAGCCTGTCTGGGTGTGGTTTCAACCCTCTGGATGGATTTTTCTCAGGAATAACAACAGGCACTGGTGCCTTGGGCAAACTCTTCCCTTCCTCTCCAGGAGGAAACTTTGGATTTACAACAGGAACAGCCAGATAACATCGAGGCCGATAAGGAAACCAGGCAACAAATCAGGCTAATGGATTGCCTCTGGATGAGTGGAATGGGATTTAATGACTCTGGCGAGGATCTATCCGCTCCCAAGGACTGGGAGAAAATGCGGGAGATGGGAGGGGAAAGTGGGAAAACAAACAGAGAGCGCTTCCAAGCCAGGGAGCAATCCCGGCTAAAAGCTTGGATGGAGACTTTGGCCTCCCACACCCTCCCTGCAGGCTGGGAATGGTGATTCCCAAGTCAAGAATGAGTTGGGAATGGTGATCCCCAAACCCTGGACAGACTGGGATTGGTGATTCCCAAATCCAGGACAGGCTGGGAATGGTGATTCCCAAAGCCAGGAGAGTCTGGTAAGGGTAATTCCCAAACCCTGGACAGACTGGAAATGGTGATTCCCAAATCCAGGAGAGGATGGGAATGGTGATTCCCAAATCCAGGACAGATGGGAATGGTGATTCCCAAAACCAGGAGAGTCTGGTAATGGTGATTCCCAAAACCAGGAGAGTCTGGTAATGGTGATTCCCAAACCCTGGACAGATGGGAATGGTGATTCCCAAATCTGGGACAGGCTGGGAATGGTAATTCCCAAACCCTGGACAGACTGGGAATGGAGATTCCCAAACTCAGGAGAGGATGGGAATGGGGATTCTCAAACCCAGGAGAGTCTGGGAATGGTGATTCCCAAACCTGGGACAGGCTGGAAATGGTGATTCCCAAATCCAGGAGAGCATGGGAATGGTGATTCCCAGACCCTGGACAGACTAGGAATGATGATTCCCAAATCCAGGAGAGTCTGGGAGTGGTAATTCCCCAACCCTGGACAGACTGGGAATGGTGATTCCCAAATCCAGGAGAGCATGGGAATGGTGATTCCCAGACCCTGGACAGACTAGGAATGATGATTCCCAAATCCAGGAGAGTCTGGGAGTGGTAATTCCCCAACCCTGGACAGACTGGGAATGGTGATTCCCAAATCCAGGAGAGCATGGGAATGGTGATTCCCAAACCCTGGACAGACTAGGAATGATGATTCCCAAATCCAGGAGAGTCTGGGAGTGGTAATTCCCAAACCTGGGGCAGGCTGGGAATGGTGATTCCCAAATCCAGGAGAGGATGGGAATGGTGATTCCCAAATCCAGGACAGGTTGGGAATGGTGATTCCCAAACCCAGGACGGGTTGGGAACGGTGATTCCTAAACCCAGGACAATCTGGGAATCTCCATCCTACCCAGGATGAGCAGAGGGATTTGTCTGGGGGGGTTCCCTGTTCTTGCTCCTGTGCTCTGTTCCTGTAAATCCTCAGATTCCTCGTTCTCCTCCTGATTTTCTGGAGTGCTTTTATTTTTCCTGGCAAGATCCAGGTAGCAGCTCCCAGAAAAGCCAAATCCATGTGGTGCTGTCTGCCCTCAGCACCTTCTCCTTGCTTCATTTTGGGAGATTTCCTGTTCTCTCCCAGGTTTTCCAGTAAAAATCTCTGGGATTCTGATAGGGTAGGATCCTCCTGTGGGTAAAACTCTGGATTTGTGTCCTTGCAGGGCTGGATTTGGCCCCAGCAGAGATTGATCCCCTCAGGAATGGGCAAACAGGGAGGATGAGCCAGATCCCTGGGATGAGGAGGAATTTCTTCCCTGTTCCCAAACCCATGGATGTTTCCTGCCCAGCTGCATTTGTATTCCAGCCAAAAGCTGCTGCAGAAATTTGGGCACCCAACAATTCCTGCCAGACATTGGGAATGACAGCCTAATGCTATTTCCAGGGAAAATCACATTAAAATCAGCTCTCCAAGGAATTGCTTCGTCTCCTGATGGTTCTGGAAACAAATCCCTCTCTGCTGGCTCAGGGCTGGAATGCTGCAACCTCAGCCACCCCAAGCCCATTTCAGGAGTGAAATTCCACATGCAGGAAACGGAGGAATTGCCACTGGATTTGGGGTTTTGCTGATCCAAATCCCTATGAATTCCCAGGGAACCACTCCCTTTTTCCACACAAGGAAGAATCCAAAACAATTCCTCCACCAGATCATTTTTCCCTGTTGTTCTGTGTTTTCATCCCTTTTAAGGCAGAATCCTGGATTTTTCCAGCATTGAAAAGACACCTGGGCAGGGATGGGCTCAGTGATCCCGTGATTCCAGGGATGCAGATCCCTCCATTCCCATTTCCTGCCTCTCTCTGTGTGGCCCAGCTCAGCTCTGGCTTTTTATCAGACCACAAATCCACGGATCTGCTTTTCCCTCCCTGAAAACGTGCTGGAAAAATCCAAACCCCATTGAGTGCCATGAATTAATTCCTTGGAAATGCCTCTGATTGCTGTCAGGAGCCAGGCACAGACACGTCGGGAAATGAAATAATTCCAAGTGTGGGATGCGGGGCCATCAGCCCTGTCTGGCACCCGGCATATGGGGCTGGAATCTGTGCAAAAATGGGACAGGGTTGCAAACAGGATGCTCTCATTAATTCTGGGAATGCATAATTAATTAATTACCCTGCCCAGGGGAGCTGCTGTCACCACGGCTCCCGGAGCCAGCGCTTCTCCTCTGCTGAAGCAGGAATTGTGCACGGGATTTGTGTTTTCTGGTTCTAGGAATCAGGAATTGTGCACGGGATTTGTGTTTTCTGGCTATTGGAGTCAGGAATTGTGCACGGGATTCGTGTGTTCTGGCTCCTGGAATCGGGAATTGTGCACAGGATTTGTGTTTTCTGGCTCCTGGAATCGGGAATTGTGCATAGGATTTGTGCTGCCTGGGAGTGGGGTGAGCTGAGACATTCCAGGTGAGCCAGGGACTGGAGAGGGACAAAATATAAAATATAAATAAAATAAAATGAAATAAAATGATAATAATGTATAAACAGAATAGATTAATAAAATAAAATATAATAATAATAACATAGAATAGAATAGAATAGAATAGAATAGAATAGAACGTAAAATATAAAATATAAAAAAAAAATATAATAATAAAATAAAATAAAACAACATGGGAATAGATAACAGGATTGGAATCAGCTGCTCCTGCCTGGCTGCAGCTCCAGGAGCAGGGAAAGGCTCTGGGAACTGGGATTTCAGGTTTTGAGGAATGTTTGGATCCCAGGGATAATCCCATCCCTGGAGCCTCAGGGAGCAGAGAGCTCTGTTTAACTGGGAGTTAAAGAGGAAAACTTTCCTGTGTGCCCTGCTCTTACCCTAACACCAACCCCGTGATAAACCCCAGGACAAATTCCACCCTTCAGGAACATTCTTGGGTTTTTCCTCCCCTGGAGAGACCCCAAAGCCTGAGGATTCCGTGGTGACCCTACTGCAACCCAGGAATTTCCCACCTGGACTCTGCCCTTTGGAGTTCTGTCTCCTAATTCCACTTTTCCAAATTGAATCCATGATTTCCCCCTCAATTAAACCCATTTGTCATGGAATAAAAAGTGAATCCCTGAAGGAAACTGCTCCTGTATCCCAAGGGTTGCTAAAGGTTCCTTCATATCCTTTAGTATCCAGCAGCTGGAATTCCCTTTATCCCATGGATCTCATTGAATATTCACAGCTGGAGCCTCAAACAGAAACTCCTGTTTGTTTTTTTAATTTATTATTTTATTGAATTTTTATTTTATCCAAATGATTTTTCCACCTCCTGAAGCTCGGGTGGGCACCAAGCAAATTTTCCACAATCCTCCGGTGGGTGGATTTTTATTTCAGCAGAGCCAACATTTGGAATCCTTGGATGAATCAAAGGAAAAGCTGAATAAGCTGGAATATGGGAGGATTGTCTGTCGAGGTATTAAAAATGTCACTCAATGCCTGGGGCTGAGGGATTGGGGTTGGAATGTGTGAAAAAAGAAAAAAGGGATTTGGGGAGTGTCGGTGCTGTCTGGAGCTCCCTGGGAAGGGCTGACTGGGAGGACAGATTTTCCCAGGAATTTGTCAGTCTTTGTGGAAGGATGACATGTTTTGATGGAATGTGTGCAGGGACGTTGGCAGCTCAGCTGGCTCCTCAAAATTCCACTGCCAAGCTGCCAGGAAAAGCCCAGGGGTGGTGTTTGGGATGCAGGGAAAAGCCAGAGGAGCTTCCAAGGGCACAGAGAGGGTCTGAGATTTTTTAGGATGGGGATGGAATCCTGTGGAGTTGTGTGGAACTGAGATGATCTGCAGGAGATGCTCCCAGAAAAAAATTCCTTTGGGCAGGAAAAAGAAAAAAAAAACAAAACACAAACTCCTCCAAAGCATCAATTCCCCAGGGAGCTGCTGGAATTTTCCAGGGAACTGGGATGCTGAGAGTTTTGCTAAATTTACACCTTAAATAAGATGGATTGTAGCATCATCAGTGGGAATATTGGGTGGGCAGGCTGGGATTTCTGTTTTCTGGGAATTGAGATCCCAATCCTGACCTGGGGGAGTGGGAAAAGAGGTGGGATCAGTCTGGAGAGTGTGGAAAACAATGCCCAGGTTTATCCACCTGGATAATCTTCCCTTGGTTAATTCCAAGGATCTGATCCAATTCCATGGATTTGGGGAGAAATGCTCTTTGCTCTGCCCAAGCCAGGGTTTAAGTCCCTCCCAGAAATCTGAATTGATTAAAATCCTTTCTCTTTCCAAGGCAGATTTTCCTGCCCCAGCCTTGAGCTGTTCAGTCATTTCCTCTCCCTTTTGCCACCCAGGCAACTTCAGCAGTCAGGAGGGATTGAGCTGGGTTTAATTTCTGAAAACGCAGTTTTGAGTCCAGACTTGCACTCAGAGGGGATTGAGCCTGGTCTGGAAATGCAGTTTTGAGTTCAAACTTACACTCAGAGGGGATTGAGCTGAGTTTAATTTCTGGAAACACAGTTTTGAGTCCAGATTTACACTCAGAACCAAGGAATGGACACAAAATCTCCCCTGGACCCCACGGCCATCAGCACTGACATCACAATAACAGGTTACAATTTCATTAGAGGGAAGGTGGAAATGTCTCAGGTACATTGATTTCTTTCCGAAATGTTTTCCTCATCCTGGTTTTTTTATCCTTTCTGGCTGTGTTTGAAGGGTCCCTGACAGTTCTGGCTCCCTGGCATGAGTTAATGACAGGAAAACAAAGCAAAGGCAGCACCCAGCACATCAGAACCCATTCCCAGAGCAGTGCTGGCGCCTTTTTTGCATGAAACTCTGAAGAAATCTCATTTTCCTTTCAGAAATCCCCTTGAGGAATTCGCAGAGATCCCACCTGAGCTGTTTGCTGCTCAGAGCAGTGCAAAGCAGCCTTAAACCCAGCTTAACAAGGGAATTAGAGCTGGCTCAGTGTCTGTTTGCACCTCTGAGGGTAACAAAGCCTGGGAATCATTCCCTGGAGGACCCAAAATGGTCCCAAATGTCAGATCCAGAAGGACACCACGAAATCTTGGCAGTTCCAGCTGGGAAAAGCAGGGAAGAGCCCTCTGGGTGTATTTGGAGCTTCTGGAGCTCCACATTTTCCTTTTGCATGAACTGAGCTCTCCTTGATGTCCCCAAGTCCTCCAGGCCACTCTGCAGTGCCAGGCCATGCCCTCATTGGTGTCCCCAAGTCCTCAGGGGACACTGCAGTGCCAGGCCGTGCCCTCATTGATGTCCCCGAGTCCTCCAGGGGACACTGCACTGCCAGGCCATGCCCTTCCTGATGTCCCCAAATCCTCCAGGGGACACTGCAGTTCCAGGCCATGCCCTCATTGACGTCCCCAAGTCCTCCAGGCCACTCTGCAGTGCCAGACCATGCCTTTATTGATGTCCCCAAATCCTCCAGGGGACACTACAGTGCCAGACCATGCCTTTATTGATGTCCCCAAATCCTCCAGGCCACTCTGCAGTGCCAGGCCATGCCCTCATTGATGTCCCCAAATCCTCCAGGGGACACTGCAGTGCCAGGCCATGCCTTTATTGATGTCCCCAAGTCCTCCAGGCCACTCTGCAGTGCCAGGCCATGCCCTCATTGATGTCCCCAAATCCTCCAGGGGACACTGCAGTGCCAGGCCACACCTTTATTGATGTCCCCAAATCCTCCAGGGGACACTGCAGTGCCAGGCCATGCCCTCATTGATGTCCCCAAATCCTCCAGGGGACACTGCAGTGCCAGACCATGCCCTCATTGATGTCCCCAAGTCCTCCAGGGGACACTGCAGTGCCAGACCATGCCCTCATTGATGTCCCCAAGTCCTCCAGGGGACACTGCAGTGCCAGGCCATGCCTTTATTGATGTCCCCAAGTCCTCCAGGCCACTCTGCAGTGCCAGGCCATGCCCTCAGACCTTGCTGGTCTGCATGTGCCCGTTGAACTCCACGTTCCTCTGGGTCAGCATGGACTCCTGCAGGCGGCTGCTGTTCTCCTGCCTGTGCTCCACGGGGTCTCCATCCTCCGCTCCATCGCCCTTCCGCAGGCAGAGAACCTTCTGGAAGCTCTGCTTGAAGTTGTCGGAGAGGAAGCCGTAGAGGATGGGGTTGGCGCAGCTGTTGGCGTAGGACAGCACCACCATGAAGAAGTAGAGCCCCTCCAGGACGGGGTCTGCGGGCAGGATGAAGATCAGGTTGACGATGTTCATGGTGTAGAAGGGCAGCCAGCAGAACACGAAGACCACCACGATGATCACCACCATCCTGGTGACCTTGCGCTCCGACCTGCGGCGCCGCGTGGAGCCCACGCGGATCCCCGAGGACTTGACCTTGACCACGATGAGCAGGTAGCACAGGCAGATGACCAGCAAAGGGCCGAAGAAGCCCAGCGCCGAGGTGTAGATGATGAACGCCGCCGACCAGACGTTGACCGGCTCCGGCCAGTTCATGTTGCACGTCTGGAAATCCTCCTGCACGTCCGAGAAGATGATCACGGGCAGCACCACCAAGAAGGAGAAGGTCCAGACCGTGGCGCTGATGAGCTTGGCCACCCTGGGCCGTCTCCACTTGGTGGATTTGATGGGGTGCACCACGGCCAGGTAGCGATCCATGCTCATCACCGTCAGGCAGAAGATGCTGGTGAACTGATTGATGCCGTCCACGGTCATCACCAGGCGGCACAGGAAGGATCCGAAGGGCCAGTAGGAGATGGCGTTTTGGGTGGCCAGGAAGGGCAGCCCCAGCATGAAGAGCACGTCGGCCACGGCCAGGTTGAGGATGTAGATGTTGGTGACGGTTTTCATCTTGGCGTGGCGCAGCACCACGTAGATGACCAGGGCGTTGCCGCTGAGCCCCACGGCGCACACCAGCAGGTAGCAGATGGGAATGAGCACCTTGTGGATGTACGGGAACGGCGCCGGCTCCGCCAGCGTCCCGTTCTCCGTTGCGTTGGGCAGCACGGAGGAGTTCGCCTCGCCCGGCGTCCACTCCGGGCTGGGGAAGTACAAAGGATCCATGGTTTGGGGTTTCTTCTCTCTCCGTGGTTCTTCCCCTTCTTAAAAGAGATCAAACTTCGTGGGCATCTTGTTCCTAGGAGGAAAATTCAAAATATGAAAATTTAAAATCTCAAAAGTTGAAATGGTTGGGGTTTTTTTGGCTGTCCATAATTTTTTTTCCTCTTAAGAGAGATTAAACTTCAAGGGCATCTTGTTCCTAGGAGGAAAATTCAAAATAAAAAACCTCAAAATTTTAAAATTTGGAATGGTTGTTTTTCTTTTTTTTTTCTCTCCATGGTTTTCCCCTATTAAGAGAGCTCAAACTTCATGGCCATCTTGTTCCTAAAAGGAAAATTCAAAACACAAAACTCAACATTTCAAAATTTGAAATGGTTGGTTCTGGGTTTTTTTCTCTCCATTTTTTTTTCCTCTTAAGAGAAATCAAACTTCACGGGCATTGTGCTCTTAGAAGAAAAATTCAAAATACAGAATCTCAGAATTTCAAAATTTGAAATGGTTGGCTTTGTATTTTTTTCTCTCTGTGGTTTTTCCCCTCTTAAGAAAGACCAAACTTCACGGGCATCTTGTTCCTAAAAGAAAAATTCAAAATACAAAAATTTAAAAGTTCAAGGAAAAGAGAGGCAGGAAGAGTTACAATCACTTTTACAATCACTTCCATTTTCTCTTTTGTTCGGGATTTGGGGTTGAATTATTCAGCCAGGTATGGGATGGGATGGGATGGGATGGGATGGGATGGGATGGGATGGGATGGGATGGGATGGGATGGGATGGGATGGGATGGGATGGGATGGGATCAATTCCCAAGGAAGGAATTGCGCAATGGGAGGATCCCAGTGCTCATCCCAGCAGATCCCAGGCTTGGTTTCATTTTCCCAGAATCCAGGGCTGGGTGTAACTGTGATGGATTTTTCCCTGGAAGGGTGGGGAGGCTCTGGGATGGAATTCTGTGGCTGCCCCTGGATCCCTGGAAGTGTCCAAGGCTGGGATAGTGGAAGGTGTTGGGATTGGAACTGGGATCAAGGAAGGAAATAAAACTTTCCATAAAAATGGAAAACTCTTGGGAAAAAATCCCTGAGCTCCAAGACAGAAATGATCATGCCTGAGACCTTCCCCAGCAGGTCAGGGTGTGTGCACAGAGAAGGGAAGGAATAAACTCCTTTTTGTCATCCCTCAAAAGTATTTTTTGTGTTCCTGCAGCCTCTCTTCTCATCCTGAGCTGTTTTTTATCCCAAAAATCCCTTTTTTCCTGCAGGAAATCCAGGTTGCAGTGGGCAGCTCCAGGACAGCTGAGTACATTTGAAGGTGGAATAAATTTTACCAGCTATTCTGAAAAAGGTGGAAAATTTCCAACACCCCTTTCCCGTGGTCTGCTTGATTCCCAGGAATATTTTCCCATATTTTTGTCAGAGTGGGCTTCAAAGTAGGTGTTTACCAGGTGGAGAAACTTAGAAAAATAGAGATTTATATAAAAATGGAGATTTAAAGCACCAAATCCTGCTGAGGGTGGAAGAAGCACCCAGCAATTTCTGCTCCCATCACCTGATGATCAGATCCCCACAACAAGCCGGGGGTTTGGATGTGGAATGACAAACACCCAGCCCACAGGGCTGGAAAAACTCCTTGTCTCCAGGAGAAATCCACCTCCATGGGTGGCTGGGCTTTCTCCTGGGGTGAGAAAACCTGGGGGAGAGGAGGAGTCCCGGGAGGAATCACAAATGAGCCGAGCTGCTTTGGGGATGGCAGATGGGGAGTGGGTGTCTCACGTGGCTGGGAGGGGATTGGGAAATCGGGGGTGCAGGGAGAGCTGAGGGAGCTGCAGGAGCTCCAGGTCCTGAGGATGGGGCAGGAGGAGCTGCAGGTGCTGCTGGAAAATTTGGGGTTTAGGTGTTGGGAGCATCCCTGCGATTCCCAATGTCCCACTGCAGGCAGAGCTCAGCCAAGCTGTTTGAAAATTAAACAGGAGTGGGTCAGAGATTGGATAAAATAAAAAAAAAAAAAGAAAGGAAAACTACAGTGCTTGGATAAAACAACAAAGGGAAACTCCAGAGCTTAGATAAAATTAAAACAAAACAAAACAAGCTAAAAAAAAAATTTTAAAAAGTAAAAATAAAATTAAAAAAAAGAATAATATAAAAAGAGGAACACTCCAGAGCTTGGCTAAAATAAAAAAGGAAATTTCAGAGCTTGGATAAAATTTATAAATAAATTTTAAAAAAATAAAAAAAATTAAAAAGGAAAATTCCAGTGCTTGGATAAAATAACAAAGGGAAACTCCAGAGCTTGGATAAATCAAAAATTTTAAAAAAAATTTAAAAATAAATTAAAAAGGGGACACTCACTCCAGAGCTTGGATAAAATAGATAATAATAATAATAATAATAATAATAATAATAATAGTAATAAAAATTTTAAAAATAAAAAAAGGGGAAACTCCAGTGCTTGGATAAAATAACAAAGGAAAACTCCAGTGCTTGGGTAAAATAATAAATGAAAATCCAGTTCTGGCTAAAAAAGTGGATTTTTAAATCCTGATCTTCCACTCATTTTGAAACGCTGAGTTGCAGCAAATCTCAGGTTATTTATGGGGGAATTCTGAGAGAAGCCAAAGCTGGGACCCCTCAGTGTTGGCTGGAAATTCCCATTTGCTGCTGTGACCCCACGGGATCCCTGAAGGGGATGCAGGATGGGGCACCCAGGGTTTATAAACCCAAATCCACGGAGCTGCCTCCTTGGGAAGGTGCTGGGATCGGGAATGTTCTGCCCAGACAAGCTCAGCTTACCCAGGTTGGGCCCAAAACCCCAATTTTCCACCTGAGCATGGAAAAGGGAATGGAAAGAATCTGGAGCTCAGCAGGGAAGCTCAGGAGGGGCAGTCGTGGATGGCTCAGCCTCTAAAAAAAGGGAAAGGACACATTTTCCAAAGTCCCTTTTCCCACAGGGACATCCTTGGATTCACAACAACTTCAGTCCTGGGCCTTGGAAAGAGGAGCTCTTCCCTTTGGATAATTCCAATTTCTCCTCCTGTTTGCAGAGGGCTCCCCAGCCACCCATGGGCATTCCAGAGGATTTCCATGGAGAACTTGGGTGAGTTTTCCATGCACAGGTTCCCTCAGCAGCCAGACTTTTCCTGGAGTCAGGGACACTTTGTCACCTCAGGGGTTTGGGGCTCTTCCAAAACCTTGTGGGAATTTTCACCTTTCCCTGGGGATTGTACAACATTCCCTGTCATCCCCAGGGGGTTGGGAAGGGAATCCCAGAACCTTGGGATGGTTTGGGTGGGAAGGAACCTTCGAGCTCATCCATGGGCACCTCCCATTATCCCAAACTTCTCCAAGTGTCCAGGCTGGGTGTGGGGAACTCCAGGGATGTCCCAGTGCATTTCCCAAGGGAAAATCCATTTCCAAAGGCTCTGATGTGAAACCTTCCAACTCTTCCCTGCTGTTTCCAGCACCAGGGAGGATTTTCATCCATCTGGACCTTCCCCATTCCCAGAATTTGACATCCTAAAATCCCCCCCAAATCTCCAAACCAAGCCCAGATCCTCACCCTCACCCTTTTTCCTTGCAGCCACCAGAATTCCAGGATTTTTCCTGGAAAAACCAGCCCTGCCCAGCTGTAAATCCATGTTTTCCTGGCCTGGAAGAGCACAGGGAATTTCCCCCCCATCCAGGTGACAATTTGTCCCTCACCAGCACAGTTTGGTCTCAGCTCCTTCTGTCACCACGACCCTGAAACTCCACACAGGGTGATTAAAGATGATGATTAGAGGTAATTAAGACGTGCTGATTGATCCCTCATAGCTTTGTTTGGTGTTCTTAATTAAGGGATTAATAACGAACACGCCTCCAGGGGATTTCTTCTCATTCAGCTTTTTTTTCCCCCTTTGATTTCCAAGCCCCCACCATGGGATTGTCCATAAATTCTGGGTTTTCTGCTTAAAACTGAGGAGCAATCCCTGACAGAATTCCAAGTTTTAACAGAGCAGCATCCAGGAAAAAAATCAACATCCACAGCAGCTGAATTTATCTCTGTCCCTGCTTCCCCAAAAAAAATATTCAGGGAATAAATAGCAGAGGTGTTATGGTGTTAAAATTTCACATTTGTGCAAATTCCTAAATAAACCTGGCTGAAAAAAAAAACCCCAGAAATTAACAGAACAGCGACTGAAAAACCATCCCAAACCTAAGGAAAAACAAACGTCTAAAATTGCATTAAAATTTTTAATTGAAAATTAAAAATGCCCAAACAGATCAAGGCTGAAGTTTCCCCTGGCTCTGGTCACAGCAGGAAAATAAAAATAACTCGGTGGGGAGCATTGCATGAGAGTGAGGCGGGGATCAGGCAGGAATTGCTGCAGGAAACCTGATTTTCCAAGGCTGGATTGGATCCCTCTGCCTGTTTCCCCCTGGAATCATCACTCTCTCATCCCTGATAATTGCTGGGAATGGAATTACAGCACCAGGATGGCAGATTGCTGCTTCCAGCCACAGGATAATTGAGGATAACACACCCAACGGGAATCCAGGCTTTTCAAACAGTCTTGGGAGGAAAAAAAAAAATCGGGAGAACTCTCCAGGAATTGTCTCCCTGCAGCTGAGCTCCCATCCCGTGGAGCTGGCTGCAATAAATTCCTGGTTTTTAACAATTTTTCCCTTTTGGAGCTGAGCGTTCATCACCTGCTGCTTCCCCTGGGGCCTCATTGCTGGGATTTGGAGCAGGCAGGGAAGGGAGGGAGTTGGGGAGCTCTGGGATAACTCAAAAATCCCGGGAAATCTGGGTGGGAGCAGCAGGGAAATGCAGCATCACCCTGAGAGCTGCTCCAGCTCCTGAGCGATACAAATGTTCTGTTCCAGCCCAGCAGCTCCCACACAGCAGGGACACCTCGGTTTTCCCTTTCCCAGCCCCATCCCAGCACCTGGAGTTTAAAAAAAAAAATCGAAGGAATCAGCTCAGATTCTACCTTTGATGCTTCTCAGAGGGAATTTGTTGCCCCAAAAAAACAAAGGATGGATTTTTTTTCCCTGCTGAAAACCAAACTTTCTCACATGAAATTGCTCCTCTTCTTCCACTCTCTGAACTGGGACTAAACACTGATCAGCTGAATTCCAAGTTCAACAACTCCTTCCCACTTTTAACCCTAAAAAAATCTTTCAGAATTGTATTTTCACCTTGGCACCGCCTTGTTCTGCTCATGCCAGGGTTTCCCAGAGCACCTGGGAAGCTGCTCCTATTTTTAGGAGCAAACAGCTCATAAAACATCCCATCAAATATTTGCTGAATTCTTTTTTTTTCCTCCCCAAACCCGTTGAAGTCTTACTCAGGGATTACTCACTCGGGCTGAGCTACTCCTGCCACACCAACACTCGAGGAAAGCAAAAAGCTGCTGGCTTTGGTCCCAGGTTTAAACTGGGTTTGTGCCTGGATTTAAGATGGGTTTAGATCTGATTTAAGGTGGGTTTGGTCCCAAATTTAAGATGGGTTTGCTCCTAGCTTTAAACTGGGTTTGTGCCTGGATTTATAATGAGATTGGTTCCAGATTTAAGATGTGTTTAGTCCCAGATTTAAGGTGAATTTGGTCCCAGATTTAAACAAGGTTTGCACCTGGATTTAAGAAGAGTTTACTCCCAGATTTAAACTGCATTTACCCCGGATTTAATCTGGGTTTGCTCCTGGATTTAAACTGGGTTTACTCACTGATTTAAACTGGGTTTGCTCACTGATTTAAAATGGATTTGCTCCTGGATTTAAACTGGATTTGCTCCTGGATTTAATCTGGGTTTGGTCCCAGATTAAAACTGAGTTTGTTCCCAGATTTAAACTGGGTTTTCTCTCTGATTTAAACTGAATTTGGGCCCAGATTTAAACTGGGTGTGCTCCCAGATTTAAACTGAAATTGGTCCCAGATTCAAACCATGTTTGATCCCAGAATTAAACTGGGTGTGCTCCCAGATTTAAGCCACCCCAGGTGAGGTCTGGAGCTCCATCTCTGCTCTCCCGAACGCGGCTCCATCTCCAGCCCATCCCCAATCCCAGGGGTTTCCCCAAGGTTTCATTTCCTCCCTTCCTCTGTGAGATCCAAGGACAGGGATGCTCCAGAGGGGTGAGGAGCTGGAATTCCAGCTGGGGGAGAGCAGGAACAGCCCCAACCCAGCAGGGAAGGAGCTCAGGAACAGCAACTCCCAAAAAGGAGCCTCAGAGGGGGGAAATTCCAGGATTTGGGGTGCCTGGTTTGGATCCATCCCACCCCAGAACTGCAGCTCCACTGCAGCCACCGAGCCCTGGGGACTGTCCCCAGCACCTGGGGGACCCTCAGGCACCCTGGGAGCAGCTTTGGGTTTTCACCCGGGGGTCTCCTCCTCTCCAGAGCTACAAAAAGTCTCTGTCTGAGCCCAAACCACCCGAGCCCGGCTGTTCTTTTCTTGTTCTTCCATGCCAAGCTCCGGGCACCGGGGCTGGGAGCTGCAGGTACCCAGCCCAGCCCCATCCTCATCCCCCCGATGTCACCTTGACCCGACCCCCCCGATGTCACCTTGACCTTGCCATCCCTGCTCGCTGAGCCCCCTGGAGCACCTCCCAGCCCCTGCACGCCCTGCCGAGTTTGATCCCAGAGCTCTGATCGCTCCCTGAGCCCCATCCAGGGCTCTGCCACATCCCCGCGGTGCCCGCACCTCCCTCCCGCAGGTCCCTGTCGTGTCCCTTTCGTGTCCCTTCCGAGCTGCTCCTGCTCCAAACGCGCCATCATCCCACGGCCAGGAGCACTTCCACCCAGGATGGGGCACCCCAAACCCAAAGGGACCCTCCAGGGTATCCCCAGCCAGGACGGGTCACCCCATTGTCCGGAGGGTCCCCCCTCGCCATCCCCCCATCAGGATGGGGTCTCTCCTCTCTCCAGCCCCAAATTCCCCCTCAGAAGCGCAAATCCGGCGTCTCCACCAGCAGGACCGACGGCTCCGGTGCCTCCTTCAGCCCAGCGACCCCCACTCCTGTCCCGTCCGCATCCGCTCCGCAGCGATCGCTCCGGTTTCCCGTTCCCCGCATCCCGGCTCCATCCCGGCTCCTTTCCCGGCTCCATCCCGGTTCCTTTCCCAGCTCCGTTCCCCCTCCATCCCCGGCTCCATCCCGGCTCCATCCCCGGCTCCATCCCGGCTCCATCCCCGGCTCCATCCCGGCTCCTTTCCCGGCTCCTTTCCCGGTTCCATCCCAGCTCCATCCCGGCTCCATCCCCGGCTCCATCCCGGCTCCTTTCCCGGCTCCTTTCCCGGTTCCATCCCAGCTCCATCCCGGCTCCATCCCCGGCTCCATCCCGGCTCCTTTCCCGGCTCCTTTCCCGGTTCCATCCCAGCTCCATCCCGGCTCCATCCCGGCTCCATCCCGGCTCCTTTCCCCGCTCCATCCCGGTTCCATCCTGACTGCATCCCCGGCTCCATCCCGACTCCATCCCAGCTCCATCCCGGCTCCATCCCGGCTCCATCCCCGACTTCATCCCCGGCTCCTTTCCCGGCTCCTTTCCCGGTTCCATCCCCGGCTCCGTTCCCGGCTCCCGGCCATGGTTACCTGCGGCTCCAGGGCTGCTCTCCGGCTGGAGCAGGATCCTCCCTCTCCCGCAGCCGCTCCGGGAGCGCTCCCCGCGCTGTGGCCGCTCCCCCGGGAGGAGCGATGGGGCTCGGCGGGGCCGGGGGTGCCGCAGCCCTGGGGCCGCCCCCTGCTCGCCAACTTGGGCTGGAGCAGCCGCTGCGGGGAGCGGGAGCGCCGAGCAGCGATGCTGTGCCCGCCGGTGCCCCCGCGTGTCTGTGCCACCTGCTCGTGTCTGTGCCACCTGCTCGCCTTTGTGCCCCCTCCTCATCGCTGAGCTCCCTCCCCCCGTCTGTGCCGCCTCCCCGTGTCGCTGCGTCCCCTCTTCGTCCCCTTTTCCATATCTCTGTCCCATCCTCTGTTCCCCGCTTTCCATCCCTGTGTTCTCTCCCCAAGCTCGGGGATGTCCTGACCTGTTCTGTCCCCTTCTTATCTGTGTCCCTCTCCCCTGCCTCTGCCACACTCCCCATCCCTGTTCCCAAATCCCTGTTCCCATCCCTGTTCCTCATCCCTGTCCCTGTGCCCCCATCCTTGTTCCCCATCCCTGTCCCTATCCCTGTTCCCATCCCTGTTCCCCACCCCAGTCCCCCATCCCTGTCCCCAATCCCTATCCCCCATCCCTGTTCCCATCTCTGTTCCCCATCTCTGTCCCCCACTCCCATCCCATCCCATCCCATCCCATCCCATCCCATCCCATCCCATCCCATCCCATCCCATCCCATCCCATCCCATCCCATCCCATCCCATCCCATCCCATCCCATCCCTGTCCCTTAGCCCTGTCCCCAATCCCTGTTCCCATTCCCATCCCTGTTCCCATTCCCATCCCTGTCCCCAATCCCTGTCCCTCATCCCTGTTCCCATTCCCATCCCTGTCCCACATCCCTGTCCCCAATCCCTGTTCCCATTCCCATCCCTGTCCCCATTCCCATCCCTGTTCCCATTCCCATCCCTGTCCCCATTCCCTGTTCCCATTCCCATCCCCGGGCTCTCCTTACCCGGCCCCGGCGTTTGAGCCCCTCCAGGTGCGGGCTCCTCTCCTCATTCCCCCGGCTCCAGCTCCTGTCCAGCCCCGAGAAATCCTTCCAGATCCTCCCTCAGGATGGCAGCGAGCCCTTTCCCGACCCCAAACACCGCAGCCGAGCCCGGGCTCGGTCCGGGGCCAGCGGGAGGGCTCTGACACCCCCGAGGGCCAAGGTCGCGTCCAGCCTGTCCCTGCAGAGCGGGACCCATGTGCGGGGCTTTTCCTCCGGCTGGCTCCGAGTCAGCCCCCAAAATCGCTCCCTGGAGGGGAGATGAGGATCCAGGCTGAGAGGGGAGCTGGGTCCGATCCCTCTGAACTCCCTGGGCAGGGAGGGGACGAGGTGTTTGGGGTTTGGAGCGATTTGCGATGCAACAGGTGCGACAAAAGCGAGGCAGAGCTCTGCCCCCTCCTCCCCGCACCCTCCCTGTGCTGTCACCCATTCAAACACCGCTCAGACATCACCTCAAGTGTTTTCACCCCAATTTCTGGGCAGGCTGGGGGGCTCAGAGCAGCTCCGAGCTCCTTGTGGCAGCCCCGTCCTCATCAGCATGCACAGAGCATCGCGCTGGCAATAATGGATCTGCTCTTAATCCTCTGTTGAGGCTTTTCAATTAGAGCTGGGTGCTTGAGTCAGACGTGTGAACGAGGGGGAAAAAAAATAAAAAATTAAAAAAAAAAAAGCGAGGCAGAGCTGCTGCTGGCATGTCAGGCTGGAATTCAATCTGCTGATGTATTTATGGGCATGGGTTGCTAAATGCGAGCGAGACTCCAGCCTGCTCTCGCCATGACAATGGGGACAGTCATCCGATAAAAATAGAGTTGGGGATGATAAACAGCCCAGGAGAGGAGCAGGATCACCTGCTCACCAAACACACCCGGAAAATGCCCACAATTTATTGCCGGGCAGGGATCCCGCCGGGAACGGCAGCTTGAAGCCGAACGGGGTTAATTTAAGGAATTACCTTGATTTTATTAGAATTTATTGGCGTTTTATGCTAGGGAAAAAAACGTTGCTGGATAATCACGGTGGTGCCTGAGTTGCCCTGAAGAAAGCAGCGTTTTTCCTGTAAATAAAAAGGAAATAAAAGGAGTTTTACCGGGATCTGTGCTGGGAGATGGGCAGGATTGCCAGAACCTCTCCAGGCTGGTTAAACCCTTTACCCCA
Source organism: Catharus ustulatus (assembly GCF_009819885.2). NCBI lineage: Eukaryota > Metazoa > Chordata > Aves > Passeriformes > Turdidae > Catharus > Catharus ustulatus. Next base: position 14,717,606 of record NC_046236.1, on the reverse strand, counting down.
CCGTGGGGGCTGGATGGAGGGAACACAAATGGGAGAACATCCCTGAAATCCTGAATTTTGTGCCTGATTCCCCTGGGCAGAGGGCAAAGAGCAGCTCCAGAAACCTCGGGATAAACACGGGAGGGAAAAGAACTCCTGGCGCCCGTGGGTGGCACAAAGAGTTTGGTGGCACGGGGGACAGCACCCCACAGGGGTGGGAGAGTTTCCTTCCTTTTAATGCATTGAATTTGAATTGAATTGAATTAATTTAATTTTTATTTTCATCTTTCTTTTTATTACAAGTAAAATTCCAAATTTCTTTTTTCTTTTTTTTTCTTTGCATATTTTGTGACACTTTTTATGTTGACACTGAGGGGAGGAAGGAGAGCTGAGATGGAGATAAAAGCCTCAAAATGAGGAGGGTTGGGTTGGTTCTGCTCTCTGTGGTGTGAGGGTGTGAGGATGAGGAGGGGCTGGAGCCTTCCTCACTGCCCAGAGCAGGGGGTGAGGATGAGAGGGGCTCAGTCCTGGTGTCCCTGGATCTCTCTGTCTGCCCCTGGGTGTCCCCAGGTGTCCCTGTCTGTCCCTGTCTGTCTGTCTTTTCCCAGTGGAGATTGGCATTAAGGAGGAATGAGAAGTGTGGAATCATCTCCAGAAAGAATTCCAGTTCAAACCTGGATGGAAATTCTGGAATTGAATCCTTGGGGCTGCACTGACTCTGATTAAGGACAGGAGGAATTAAATCCAGATCCCTTCAAACCTCAGACCAGCAGAGGAGCAGAAGGTGCTGGGGCTGCTCCCAGGTTTTGGAGCTGCTGCTCCAGAAATGGAAGGGAAGGATTTGACAGGGAATTTTCACATCCAGCAGAGGAACCAGGTCAAACCCAACAGGATCAGTGTGGAAATGCAGGAAAATCTGCAAAGCTTGGCCAGGCTGGGAAACAACGAAATAAAAACTGTCCCAAGTGGTGAGGGAGCAGCTTTATTAAAAAAAATAATCGAGTTGGAGGCTCTGGAAAAAAGGGAAACATTTCCAGGTTAAAAAGAGGGTTGGAGCTGGAGATTTGTCCAGTCCTCATTCCTACAAAATCTCCCAAAGTGCAGGATGGCCTTGGGAAGATTCCAATCCCAGACAGACAGAGAGAGAATTTCAGTCAATCTGAGACTCAATCCCAGCTCCTGGGACTCAATCCTAGCCTGGGACTCAATCCCATCTCCTGAGGAATTAAATCCCAGGTTGAGACTCAATCCCAGCTCCTGAGGGATTCAATCCCAGCTCTGAAAGGTCCAATCCCAGCTCCTGAGACTCCCAGCCTAAGAATCAATCCCAATCTGAGATTCAATCCCAGCCTGGGACTCAATCCCAGCTCCTGAGGAATTCAATCCCAGTCTGAGGTTCAATCCCAGCTCCTGAAATGTCCAATCCCAGTTCCTGAGACTCAATCCCAGCTCCTGGGACTCCATCCCAACCTGTGCCTGGAATTCCCACCATGTTTTCCTCTAAGGATTTTAAACGTTGATTTTTAACTTGACCATCCCAGAGAAAAAGGAGACGAACAGGATAAGAGCTCCGAATATTGCTGGGAAAATCATGGATCAGAGTGGAAATCAGCACTTGGAGCTTCCAAAGGCAGCTGGGATTTGGGCTCTGGTGAGCCCTGAGTTATTCCTGTTGCCATAGAAATAAATGGATGTGTTTGCTGCTGCTCCGAGCTCTGGAGAAATCCACACATCTCCATCCCCACCTCCAGCCATGGCCTTTGCTTCCCAGTTTTTCCCTCTCCCAGGAATTCCACCTGCAGCAGGAAGGGTTATTTTTATTTTTATTCTGTTTTTTAGAGCTTTGGGAGCTCACAGCACCTGAGCTCAGCTCCCAGCTGGGAACAACTCCGTGACATTCCCGGTTTGCAGCCCAAGGTTGTCCCTGAGAAATTTGGGAATTGCAGAGAGGCTGAGGAGGTTTCACCTCCCTTTGTTCTGCTCCTGAGGGAGGGAGGGAGGGAGGGAGGGAAATCAAGGCCTGTCAAAGCCTCTCCAAGGGGTGGGAATTCCATCTGCTGTCAAATGGGGAATTTGATATTCCCAAAGTGAGGAATTTCGTATTCCCAGTGCCCAACTGCTGGGAATTCTCCTGCTGGGAGTTCTGAGCTTGGTTTCCTTGGAGGAGGAAACCAAAGGTTGGATTCACCACCTGGAGGGAGCCTGGGCTTGGGATTTGCAGCTTGGCTGGAAAATTGTTTTTGTTTCCATGATTTCCCAGCTGTTCCCAACAGAGCAAAAACGGGGATGAGCAGAGGGATGGAGGGAAAGGCTGGGAGGGCTGGGAATGTTCAGGAGGAGCTTTGGGCTGAGCCTTAAGTGAGAGCTCAAAGCCAGGCCTAAAACAAGAATTAAATCCTTCTAGGATGGATGAACCTCTAGAAAAGAGCTTCTCTTATCTGTGACCCTTATCAGCTTTATTTTCCTGTTCCTTCAGCCTCACATGAGTTAAACTCAGACTCAAGCCTTAAATGAGAGCTCAAAGCCAGGCCTTAAACAAGAATTAAATCCCTTTTAGGATGGATGAGCCTCTGGATTAAGATTTATTTTATCTGTGACCCTTTTCACCTTTATTTTCCTGCTCCTCCAGCCTCACATGAGTTAAAGTCAGAGTCAAGCTTTAAACATGAATTTAATCCACTTTAGGATGGATGAGCCTCTACATTAAGATTCATCTTGTGCTCAACCCTTATCAGCTTTATTTTCCTGTTCCCTCAGCCTTACACAAGTTAAATGTAAAGCTGAGCTTTCAATGAGAGCTCAAAGTTAAGCCTAAACCAAGAATTAAATCCTTTTAGGATGGATGAACCTCTAGAAAAGGATTTCTCTTATCTGTGAGCCTCATCAGTTTTATTTTCCTGTTCCTCCAGCCTCACATGAGTTAAACTCAGAGTTGAGCCTTAAAAGAATGCTCAAAGGTCAAGCCTTAAACAAGAATTAAATTCACTTTGGGATGGATGAGCCTCTAGAAAAGGATTTTTCTGGTGTTCAACCCTTACCAGTTTTATTTTCCTGTTCCTCCACCTTTATCAGTTAAAGTTGAGCTTTAAATGAGAGCTCAAAACCAGGCCTAAAACACGAATTAAATCCATTAAGGGATGGATGAAACTGTAGAAAAGGATTTCTCTGATCTGGGACCCTCATCAGTTTTATTTTCTGTTCGAATTTCCCCCTGGGAGAGGACGGTTCCTGTTCTGCCGCTCTCCGTGGTGCTGAGCGCACCCAAATTCCATTTTTTTGGCCTCATTTTCCCTCCCAGCTCCCACTCCCAGCAGGAATTTATTCCAGGCCTGAATTCCTTGTTTTCCAATCCCCAGAATTTCTCAGGAAAAGCTGATCTTGGAGCACAGCAGTGCTTTGTTCCTGCTCCATTCCCACAAAAGCAACTTGAATCCCCATCGAATTTTTCCACTTCCAAACAAGTCCAGAACTTGTAATTGCTTCCAGTGAGTCATTCCCGGGTGGGATTGTTCCCTAAAAATCGTGGATTGTGGCTGAGGTGCCAAGCACCAGCACTGAAATGATTTTTCACACGAGGTTTGAATAAATCCATTCAAATTCCCGAGATCCTTGGGTTGCCCTCTCAGACAAAGCCGAACTGGAACTTGTGAAAAATCCAATTATTTCTGCAATTCCTCCTTTCCAGCACCTCCAAAACGTGCTGAAATTCCTGGAAAACATTTTCTACCCTGCCAGACTCGGAATCAAATGAAGGAAAGGGTTTGGAAGGGAAAGGGGCAGCCAGAATTCCCTGGAGCAAAAGATTCCTGCTTTTCTCCTCAGGAATTGCAAGTGTTGATTTGTGGGAATATTTTCAAATTGTAGAGGGAATCTCTGGTAAAATTTCCTTGAGGAGATAATGACACCCAGCTCTTATCAATTCCCATTTATGGAAATTTAAAAAAAAAATTAAAAAATATTTGTGGTTTTATCCCTAAATTGGAATTGGAATTATGGGAATATCAGCTTTTTCCTAATGACCCCTTCTGGATTGGGAAAGATCTGCTGGAAGAAAGAATTCCAGGAGCAAAACCCTCTCCTGCTTCTTCCCAGGGAACAATAAAGAAGATTTTTAATAATTTGGGATTTTTGATATTTTGGGAGGCTCTGCCTCTCCCATTCCAATTTTCAGGAGCCATCCTTGAAATCCTTAATGGAAATAAATAAGGATGGAATTCTCCAGCCAAATCCACTCCTGAGTACTAAAAATAACATTTCAATGCTTCCTTTTTTCCCCAAAAATAAGGTTTTATCCCACATTTTGGAATTGAGGGGAGATTAAAATAGAACCAGAGTGAAGGCCCAGCTCAGCCTCTGGAATCTTGTGGAATTTGCTCCACTCTGCTGGCAAATCCCAGAATTTCCCCTCGTGTGAAGGAGTTTGGGCTGAGTGGAAGAATTTTTAGGGGAAGAAAAAAAAAAAAGGGTTTTTTGGGGGATGGAAATAACCCTGCAGTGGCTGCAGGAAGGGAAAAAAATCAAGGAAGCTTCTGGATATTCCTGACTTAAATTCCAGAAAATAAAGCAAAATTAGGACTGGCTTGGTGCAAAATTTGGGAAATGAGGCAGGAATTCTGCCTTAGTTTTTTTCTGGAAAATGGTTGATCCCAAAGCTGCAGCTCCAAGATTCTCCTGGTTCTGGAGAAATTTGGGATGGAGAAGGCAAAGCAGGGATGTGGGTGAGGAAAATTCCAGGAATAAATCCTTTGCCACCTGCTGGAAAAATCTGCTGAAGCTTGCAAACACCGAGATATTTAAGGAAAACACCAGAAATTCCTGCCCTGCCTGCGTGGGAATCCTTGGGAAAGCTGGCAGCTCCTTCCTGCCCTTTTTTATGGGGTGGGAATTCCAAAATCTGTTCAAAAATGGCACCAAAATGAAATTCTCAGACTGTGGTTCCTCCCAAAAATGCTGGGATGAAATTCCTGAATTAGGAATCTCAGATGAGTCCTGCTGGGCAGCAAATCCTAATTCCAAGAGGAATTTTGGTCTTTTCCAAGGAAAACTCCTTCACTTCTCCAGAGCAGCAGCTGAGCTTGCAGAGCAGCAAAACCTGCTGGAATTTTATTCTGGATTTTTTAAATCCTGAGATCAAAAAAGAGTTGGAAAATCGGGGATTTACGGCTCAGTTGGAGAATTTTGGGACTGGAATTGCATCATCCCAGCTTTCCTTTTGCTTTTCCTGTTCCTGCAAATAGGAAATCCATTCCTAGGAATGGGGTGATGGAATTCCACTCCTAAAATTTTCCAACTGAGCCATAAATCAGTTGGGATTGGAAACTCCAAACCCTTCCCATTTCCCTGCTCCTGTTTTAATAAAATAAGAGGAAAGTTTGATTTATGAGTGAATTGCTCTCTAAAATTATCACAGAAATTCCAATCCCTTTGTCCCTTTCTTTTCTCCTCAGTTCCCAATCCCACTGGAGGGAAATGGGATCCCTGATTTCCTGCATTTCCCAGATTTGGGATCGTTTTCCCTCTGGCAAATCCCAGCAGGAAAACAGGAACACCGTGTTTACCTCCCTGGCGGATTTCTGCCCTTCCATTTTTATTCATTCCCAAATGAGGTTTAATTTATTCCCAGCTCCTGGTGTTTATTTAATTCCCTCCTTTTTCCACCTGTGGAATAGCTCCATCCCAGCAGATGGTCCCTGAAATTTGAGGATGGAGAAGGGAGAGGTTGGGGTGGGTTGGGAAGGTGAGGGCTTGACTGGAGCTGGGAAAGGGAAAATGGAAAATGGAAAAGGGAAAATGGAAAAGGAAGGGCAAAGGAAAAAGGGGGAAGGAAAGGGGAAAGGAGGAATGAGGAGAAAGGAAAAAGGAAAAAAAGGGGGAGGAGGAGAAAGGGGGAAAGGAGAGAAAGGGAAAAGGGGAAAAGGAGAAAAGGGGAAAAGGGGAAAAAGGGAGAAGAGGAAAAGGGAAGGGGAGATTCATGGATACAAAATTTGGGGTGAAGAGAAGCCCCACAACCCCATCCCAAAGCTGCTCACCCCTGGGGTTGTGCAGCTTTCCCAGCCCAGCTCCTCGCTGCTTTTCCGGAATTTTTAATTTCCCAGCTCCCAGCCTCCCTCTGTCCAGCCGATCCAGTCTGAAATAATTACCATAATCTGACAAATTGGCTCTGTTTTCCCAGGAATGAAACATTTCCACTGCAGACAAATGGGCCCTGCAGTTCCTCGGGAACATCCGTGCACAGCGAGCTCGGTGGAGCCTGGGCAATAATCTCATTTCTGCCTACTCTGCTTTTCATTCCATTTTCCCTGCAGAGCAATTATCCCCAGGAATTGAATCACAGGGACTGACACCGCAGCTCCCTGTGGGAAAAGTGGGAAAATAACCAGAGGGAAAGCAGGGAAATGGTTTGGGATGGAGGGGAGGGAATTCTCTCTGTGGAGCACAACTGCTCTGGGATCCTTCTCCAGCTCTTCCCAACATTTTCCTGCCCTTGGCACGGTGGGAATGAGGTGAGCTCCACCCCAGCAGAAGTGATGCTCCTAAAAACCAGAATTCTTGTGGTTTTTAAAGTCCTTTCCAACCCAAAACATTCGGATTTTACGAAAAAATGAAGCGGTTCCACCGGAATTTCCCAACCCTTCCCCCTTCAATTTTCAAACAGGCTGGGAATGAAATCTCTCTTATCAGCAGAGGGTGATAAATGTTTTGATAATTGATAAACATGTCAGAGTATTTGATGAATGTTGGGATATTTGATAAACGTGTCAGGATATTTGATAAATGTCGGGAAATTTGATAAACGTTGGGATATTTGATTAATGTGTTGGGATATTTGATTAATGTGTTGGGATATTTGATAAATCTGTTGGGATATTTGTTTAAATGTGTTGGGATGTTTGGATTGTTTTTTTCCCCAGCCCATTTTTTCACTTTTTATGGATTAGAGGCTGAGGTTTCCCACCCTGAGGTTTCCCTTTTTCCAAGTGCTGTTTGGAATCCTGGGAAAAGTGGGATAAAGGCTGCTCCAGGTTCTTCCCTTCAGTCATAATCCTATAAAATAAAATAATTCTATATTATAAATATATTTAGTGGCTTTAAACAAGAAGAGGGAAGGTTTAAATGGAATTTTGGAAAGGGATTCTGGGCTGGGATGGAATTCCCAGAGAAGCTGTGGCTGCCCCATCCCTGGAATGTTCAAGGTTTGGAAAAATCTGGGATGGTGGAAAATGTTGGAGTTGGAACTGGACGGGCTTTAGGGTCTTTTCCAACCCCAGTCATTCCAGGATTTTGGGATTTCACCTCAGGATCCAACATCCAGGTTATGAAAGGGAATCATGAGGAGAAATCCATGAAAATCCCCAAAGGAAAACCCAAACTCTTGGATCCCAAAGGACTGGCATTCCCAAAGGAATGGGGGCAGCTTTCAGCAGGAACAGCAATTCCTGGATAATCCTGAATTCCCATAACACAAAATCCCAGGAATTTCCATAGCACACCCCATTAATTGGCTCTGCAAATATCCCTGGCCAGGATTTTTTTGGTGGTTTTTTTGGTGGGAATTTTGCCTTTAAGGAATTTTTTTCCCCCCATGGAGCAGCAGCTTTGTAAAGGTTAAAAATCCCAGTAAAGCAGGAAATGATAAAATTTTGGTCTGGTCATTTAGGACACGTCACATATTCAACAAGTGCCCGATAATGGCCCGGTGGCATTTGCTGGGGGAGCTGCTGTGGATAATTGTGGATAAAATGATGGATAAAATGATGGATAAAATGATGGGTAACAGCTCATCCACAGGCTTTGCTTCCAGGGAAAAGCCAGAACACAGCACCAGCTCCATCCTGGTGCTGAAGGGGAAATTCAGGATTGCCTTCCCAAGCTGGTCAAATTTTCTTTTTTTTCCCCTTGAAAAAAAAAATTAAAATTAATTACCTTGAAGGTTAAAAATCCTTGGATTCATCTTAACAGGTGCCATGGATTGGGAGTGGTTTTCCAAAGGGTACATTGGAAAAATTTGTGGAAAATTTGAGTGTTTTTATTAACAATGTCTGAGCTGCTTTAATTCCTTGCTGAGGGCGATCCTCAGTTTTATTGCTCTCATTTCAAGCTATAAATATTTTATTTCCACCTGGATATTGTGATTATTCCTAATAAATGTTCACTCCTATTTCTTATTATTCTTAATAAATATTCACTCCTATTTAATTATTAGGATGGAATCCCCCAAAATAGGCACACATGCTATGGATACATTGCAGATGGGATAAATTGATTTTAAGGTGGTTTAAATTCTGCTTTTATGGGGGAAAGGAAAGGAAAGGAAAGGAAAGGAAAGGAAAGGAAAGGAAAGGAAAGGAAAGGAAAGGAAAGGAAAGGAAAGGAAAGGAAAGGAAAGGAAAGGAAAGGAAAGGAAAGGAAAGGAAAGGAAAGGAAAGGAAAGGAAAGGAAAGGAAAGGAAAGGAAAGGAAAGGAAAGGAAAGGAAAGGAAAGGAAAGGAAAGGAAAGGAAAGGAAAGGAAAGGAAAGGAAAGGAAAGGAAAGGAAAGGAAAGGAAAGGAAAGGAAAGGAAAGGAAAGGAAAGGAAAGGAAAGGAAAGGAAAGGAAAGGAAAGGAAAGGAAAGGAAAGGAAAGGAAAGGAAAGGAAAGGAAAGGAAAGGAAAGGAAAGGAAAGGAAAGGAAAGGAAAGGAAAGGAAAGGAAAGGAAAGGAAAGGAAAGGAAAGGAAAGGAAAGGAAAGGAAAGGAATTTTAACCCCAGTAGAAGAGAATTGAGTGAACGCAAACACTTAAATGTATAATTTCTCCATTTATTCCATATGAAAGCTCACAGATTTTTTTTCCACACTTGCCAACGGCTCAATAGAAAAGAAGGAATTGTGTTTTTCCCCAGGCTGAGTACAGAAATCACTGCTTGTAACTCGCCACCTCCAGGTCCACGGGGTAGCGAATGCGGTTGCTCATGCACTTCTGCCTGTCAATAAAAATGCTGTTGGCTTTCACGGCGATTTCCTTCTCCAGCTTCATCCTGGTCTCCTCCAAATTCTTCAGGTTCTGCTCTGATTCCATCAGTCTTCTCTTCAGGGCCTCCAGGAATACTGCCAGTTCTTCCACTTCGCTCACCAACCTGGAAGGAATTGGGTAAAGTCATGAGAAATCAGGGGATGGTGATGCAAGGGATTGGATTTGGGATAAAGATCAACTGTGGATTCCCAAATTCATCAGGTAAAGACCTCAGAGAAATCCAAGATTGGATTTGGGATAAAGATCAGTCTGGAAGGAATTGGGTTAAGTCATGAGAAATCAGAGGATGGTGATACAAGGGATTGGATTTGGGATGAAGATCAACTATGGATTCCCAAATTCATCAGGAAAAGACCTCAGAGAAATCCAAGTAAAGATTGGATTTGGGATAAAGACCAACTATGGATTCCCAAATTCAACAGGCAAAGACTTCGAAGAAATCCAAGAAAAGATTGGATTTGGGATAAAGATCAACTGCAGAATCAAAAATTTATCAGGAAAAGACCTCAGAAAAATCCAAGTAAAGATTGGATTTAGGATGAAGATCAGCCTGGAAGGAATTGGGTTAAGTCAAGAAAAAGCAGGGAATGGTGATCCAAGAGATTGGATTTGGGATGAAGATCAACTACAGAATCAAAAATTCATCAAGAGAAACCTCAGATAAATCAAAGTGAAGACTGGATTTGGGATAAAGATCAATCACAGATTCTGAAATTCATCCAGAGAAACCTCAGAAAAATCCAGGAAAAGATTGGATCAGCTACAGAATCAAAAAGTTATTTCTGACTTTGAATAAAAAAACTCAAAGTTGTGAGGTGAAAAAATGCTTAAATCTGCCCCAAACCACACTGGGACGGAACAGGAGCCTTGGAGGAGTTGATTAATTATCTAAGCTGGGGTTAATTCCTAAATTGGGTTTGGTTTAAGGACCTGAACTGGGGCTCATCCCTGCAGAGCTCGACGTTGGGCCTGAAGGATCTGTCGTAGAGCCGGGTCTGAGCCACTTTCAGGTAAGCTTCCTTGTCCCTGATGGCTTTTTTCAGGTTCACGATGTTGGCTTCCTCCTCCCCAATATCCTTCAGGATCTGCAGAGGAAATTCCAAGGCAAAAATAAAATTCAACTCATAAATACCATCCCCAAAAATATCTGTTCTTGGTTGTTGTACGTAAATTTTTTTGGTGGATAAACTCCAGAACTCCACAAATCCCAGAAATCCCAGAAATCCCCCAAATCCCAAATCCCACTTGCTCCAGGTGCTGCTCCAGGCACAGTTTGGCCTCGTCCAGCTGCTGGCAGTGGCTGCCGAAAGCCTCGCTGCCCACGGTTAATCCAACACAAAACTATTCAACCCCGACGCGCACTAAACCAATTTTTTTGGCGGATAAACTCCAGAATTCCACAAATCCTACAAATCCCAAATCCCACCTGCTCCAGGTGCTGCTCCAGGTGCACTTTAGCCTCATCCAGCGGCTGGCAGTGGTTGTCCAAAGCCTCATTGCCCACGGTTAATCCAACACAAAACTATTCAACCCCGACGCGGAATAAACCAATTTTTTTGGCGGATAAACTCCAGAACTCCATGAATCCCACAAATCCCACAAATCCCACAAATCCCACAAATCCCAAATCCCACCTGCTGCAGGTGCTGCTCCAGGTGCAGCTTGGCCTCATCCAGTTGCTGGCAGTGGTTGCCCAACACATCGTTGCTTGTGGTTAATCCAACACAAAACTATTCAACCCCGACACGGACTAAACCAATTTTTTTGGCAAAAAAATCCCAGAATTCCACAAATCCCACAAATCCCAAATCCCACCTGCTCCAGGTGCCACTCCAGGTGCAGCTTGGCCTCATCCAGCTGCTGGCAGTGGCTGTCCAAAGCCTCATTGCCCACGGTTAATCCAACACAAAACTATTCAACCCCGACGCAGACTAAACCAATTTCTTTTGGCGGATAAACTCCAGAACTCCACGAATCCCACAAATCCCACAAATCCCACAAATCCCAAATCCCACCTGCTGCAGGTGCTGCTCCAGGCGCAGCTTGGCCTCGTCCAGCTGCCGGCAGTGGCTGTCGAAGGCCTCGTTGCCCGCGGATCGCTGCATGCGCAGGTCCTCGGACGCGTCGTGGATGACGTTGTTGATCAGCGAGCGCAGCTGCACCGACGCCAGCTTCTCCTGCTGCGCCCTGGAGATGTTGTCGTGGCTGAATTCCGCCCAGGATTTCGGGGTGGAGGCGCTGCAAGAACGAGGGGCGGGAGCAAAATGGGAATTTTGTCTTTAAAAAGACATTTGTCAAGGTATTTCTGCCTTGTTTTGGTTTCTGGTTGGTTCAGGTGTTGGTTGTGGTCAGGATTTCTCGTGAGGAACAGGGTTGAATAAATTAGTAAAAGTCCTCTAATAAATTCATAAAAATTCTTCAAGAAATCAATAAAAATCGTTAAATAAATTCATAAAAATTCTTCAAGAAATCAATAAAAATCCTTAAATAAATTCATAAAAATTCTTCAATAAATCAATAAAAATCCTTAAATAAATTCATAAAAAATCTTCAATAAATTAATAAAAATCCTTAAATAAATTCGTAAAAATTCTTCAATAAATCAATAAAAATCTTCTAATAAAATCAATAAAAATCTTCTAATAAATCAATAAAAATCCTTATATAAATTCATTAAAATGGAATGCAGTGGAATGGAAGTGGGGATAGGATAGAATGGAATAGAATAAGAATAGAATAGAATAGAATAGAATAGAATAGAATAGAATAGAATAGAATAGAATAGAATAGAATAGAATAGAATAGAATAGAATAGAATAGAATAGAATAGAATAGAATAGAATAGAATAGAATAGAATAGAATAGAAATTGAATAGGAATAGGAATAGGAATAGGAATAAGAATATTTCTGTAATAGAATTCCCAGAAAATCTGTGGCTGCCCCATCCCTGGAAGAACCCAAGGATGGAGTTTTGAGCACCCTAGGATGGTGGAAGATGTTGAGGTTGGAATTGGATGAGTTGGAAATTCCAGGAACTTCCAACCCAAATACTCCATGTAGAACATCCAACACAACCACAGATCCAACTCAAAGCTCTTCCCATGGCCAATCCCAGCTGGGCTGGAGCGTTCCAGGCGTGCAGGATCCTGGGAAGGACTCACTTCTCCTCGAATTTGACGGAGCTGGGGTGGGACTGGACGTTGGTGCTGTCGGCGCAGTAGCTGATGCATTTATCGTCGATGTGATACGTCTCCACCTTATCTGACCAGTCCACCTCGCAGTTCTCCTTCTGGATCCGGTTGGATCTGGAAAATTGGGATCACAGCTCAGCAGGAAGTGAGAGAATTCCCAAGGCATCTCTGCTTGGGAAGGGCGGCTCCACCCTTTGTGTCCCGCTGGGAAACAAAACCGCGAAATTCTTGTGGGCGGGAAAATCCCAAACGTTCCTGGAGAAGAGCCTGATTGGGATGGGATTTGGGGGGAAATTCCAGTGTGAGGGTACCTAAAAGAAAAGCTTGATTTAGATGGAATACTGGGAAAAAATTCTGGTGTATTGGGAGAAAAATTCAGTATATTGGAAAAAAAAATCCCGCTTGAGAATGCCTGGAATAGAATCCTGATTTTGTGGAAATGTGGGAGAAAATTCCAGTGTGAGGATGCCTGGAATAGAATCCTGATTTTGTGGGAATATGGAAGAAAATTCCAGTGTGAGGGTACCTGGAATAGAATCCTGATTTTGTGGGAATGTGGGAGAAAATTCCAGTGTGAGGGTGCCTGGAAGTGGAGCCTGATTGAGATGGAATATTGGGAAAAAAATCCATGTGAGGGTTGTTGGAAAATGAGCTTGATTTTGACGGAATATTGAGGGAAATTCCAGTGTGACAGTGGTTGGAAGTGGAGCCTGATTTTATTGGAATATTGGGGGAAAATTCTGGTGTATTGGGAAAAAATTCCAGTGTGAGGGTGGTTGGAAAAGGAGATTGATTTTGTTGGAATACTGGGAAAACCTCCGATGTGACGGTGTCTGGAAGAGAATCCTGATTTTTTTGGAATATTGGGAAAATTTCCAATCTGAGGGTGAGGAGGCTCTGGAATGGAATTCCCAGAAAAGTTGTGGCTGCCTCTGGATCTCTGGAAGTGTCCAAGGCCAGGTTGGAGCAGCCTGGGATTGTGGAAGGTCTCTGCCCATGGAACTGCATCATCCTGAATGATATTCAGATTAAAATTGCTGCTTTGTTTTTAGTTAGAATTATTCAAAAAATTCCAAATTCCAAAGAGCCTGTGGGTTGTTATCAGCTGGCAACAGCAGGTGTCACTGTCAGCCAAGGAATTGGGAATTCTCCTGGAAAATGGGAATAAAATGGGTTTAAAATGAGACCAAAATGGGACTAAATGGGGATTAAAACTGGGCCAAAACGGGACCAAAATGGGGTTAAAATTGGGGTAAAATGGGATTAAAATGGGGCTAAATGGGGTAAAATAGGAATAAAGGGGCTAAATTTGGACTAAAAGGGGGCTAAAATTATAATAAAACAATTAAAACCCCCTAATTAAACTCATTAGGTTTCTTTCGTGTTCTAATTAATATAACAGAGCTACTTTGTATTAATTGGAATTTACAGCCTTTTTTAAAGAAACAAGATTTCTTTTATCAAGCAGAACAGAAGCAGATTAAAGGAATTTTTTAAACTAAAATATGAACTTTCCAGCAGTTCATTCCTTTATAATGGTGGAGTTTTAGGATACAGTAACACCATTCCAAAGGGTTTGTTTGAAATTCCAAGCAAATAATCCTTTGGAACTACAAGGAACACTCAGAAATTTCAGATTGAAAGTTCACACTGACATCTGCTGGCAAAAAAATTCCCTCTTGGAGCTCCTTTGATCCCAAAAATCCTTTTAATAACACAAAGATATTCCCAAGAAGAAATCCAGAGAATATTTCTATAGCATTGGAATTTAGTGCTGGGAAATAAATCCAGCACAGTTCTGGAAAGCAGGGAAATTGAAATCTAGTGAAAATCCAGAGGTTTTAATGGAATTTCCACAGTTCCTGGCCTGGCTGAGATCTGCAGCCACCTTTATCCCAGGAATTCTTTGGTAAAAAATCCTGGGAAATGTTTTACCTGATCTGGGTGGTAGCTTGGATGATCATTCTTTTCAGAAGATCCCGAATATCCCGGATCAGATCTGCTTCCTAAAGAAAAACAGGGAGAATTCCCTGGAATTTTTCTGCATCCAGAGCAGGAAACACAATCCTGAGGAGCAATTTGTGGCTAAATCTTTAAATTTCCTTAGCTGTTCTCACTTTGTTATGGTAAAAATTGGGATTTTGGAGTCACCACATCCTGGGAGGCTGAAAAATCTGGGAATTTTCTGGATTCCATGGGAAATCTGCTGTCCTATTATGGAAGGAAGATTCCCAGAGAAGTTGTGGCTGCTTCATCCCTGGAATGTCCAAGGTCAGGTTGGAAAAACCTGGGATAGTGGGACAGGGTGGGAATAGTGGGAATTGATGATTTTTGGGTGGGAATAGTGGGAATTGATGATTTTTGGGTGGGAATTGATGATTTTTAAGGTCCCATCCATCCCAAACCATTCCAGGATTCCATGATCCAATCAGATTAAATGGAATAAATTAATTCCTTGTTGAGTTTTGAGATAGGGAACATCCCCATGCCTGGAACCAGATTAATCAGGATTCACAGCGGCAGTGCCAGGAGTGTCACCAAAATGGAACAGTGCCAGGAGTGTCACTGAAAGGGAACAGTGCCAGGGGTGTCACCAAAAGGGAACAGTGCCAGAGGTGTCACCAAAAGGGAGCAGTGCCAGGGCAGCAATGCCAGGAGTGTCACTGACAGGGAAGCAGTGCCAGGAATGTCACCAAAATGGAACAGTGCCAGGAGTGTCACCAATAGAGCAGCACTGCCAGGAGTGTCACCATCACAGCAGCAGTGCCAGGAGTGTCACCAAAAGGGAGTAGTGCCAGGTTAGCAGTGGCAGGGACGTCACCAAAAGGAGAGCAGTGCCAGGAGTGTCACCAAAAGACGAACAGTGCCAGGAGTGTCACAGACACAGCAGCACTGCCAGAGGTGTCACCAAAAGGGGAACAGTGCCCAGAGTGTCACCATCACAGCAGCAGTGGCAGGGCAGCAGTGGCAGGGCTGTCACCAAAAGGGGAACAGTGCCAGGGATGTCACCAAAAGGAGAGCAGTGCCAGGGCAGCAGTGGCAGGGCTGTCACCACCACAGCAGGAGTGCCAGGGCTGTCACTGACAGGGTAGCAGTGCCACGGATGTCACCGACAGGGCAGCAGTGGCAGGGATGTCACCAAAAGGGGAACAGTGGCAGGGCAGCAGTGCAGGGCTGTCCCCACCACAGTAGAAATGGCAGGGATGTCCCCACCACAGCAGCAGTGCCAGGGATGTCACCAACAGGGCAGCAGTGGCAGGGATGTCACCAAAAGGGGAACAGTGCCAGGGGTGTCATCAATAGAACAGCAGTGCCAGGAGTGTCACCATCACAGCAGCAGTGGCAAGGCAGCAATGGCAGGGCTGTCCTCACCACAGCAGCAGTGCCAGGGATGTCACTGACACGGTAGCAGTGCCAAGGATGTCACCAATAGGAGAGCAGTGGCAGGGCAGCAGTGGCAGGGATGTCACCAAAAGCGGAACAGTGGCAGGGCTGTGCGCTCCAGGCCCTGCTCACCTTCAGCAGCTGCGTCTCCACCTCATCGATGACCAGGTCCGGGGGCTGCCGCCGCTCCCGGCACTCCAGGTTATCGATCACAACCGCGTAGGGCACCTCGGTGGCATCGAGCGCCCGCTCCAGCCGCAGCTTCTGCGCCGCCAGCAGGTTGGTCTCGGCGTCCAGCTCCATGATCTCCTTCTGCAGCTCCATCCTCCAGAACTGGATGTCCCCCAGGCGCTGGCTCAGGGTGCTTTTGGAGTATTCCTGGGCTCGCTGCGCGCTGGCGGCCGCTTGTTTGACCAGGTGCTTGGACTCGGCGCGGCCGCGCTCCGCCTCCGCGCTGGCCGTGATCGCGCTGTAGTAGACGCCCGCGTTGCGGCGGTGCCACTCGGGCAGCTGGTACTTGGCCGTGCGGAAGCCGGCCATGGCCATGCCGCAGCAGGAGCGCGGCCTGTCGCTGCGGACCACATCGCAGATCCTGGTGGGCAGCGGGCGGGCGGAGACGACCGGGGGCAGCGGCTCGTCGGGCTGCGCCATGGCGGAGCGTCCGCCGCTCCCCGCTCCCGCCTGAGCGTCCTCCCGTCACCGCGGCAACCAGCGACCAGGCGGGCCGGCGGCTTGATGGACAGCGGCATGCACCAATCAGAGAGAGGATCTGCCACGGGAGCGGCGCTGATTGGTGGGTCGGATTCCTGCGCCCGCCCCCCACGCGGCTCGTTGCCGTGGTGACGGCGGCTCGTTGCTATGGTGACGGGGAAAGGCGGGAAGGAGGTGTCATGGCGGCTGGGGATGCTCCCATGGAACAGTAGGAAGGATGTTGAACTTGGCCAGAGATGGAGGGTTTGGAGCACAAATCCTTCGAAGAACGGCTGAGAGAGCTGGGGGTGTTTCCCCTGGGAAAAAGGAGGCTCCGAGATGCCGGGATTTCATCCCAATTCCAGCCCCTCTGGTTTTTCCTGGAGCCCAGAAAGCCCCTGATGGTTTTAGGCCTCTCAGCCGAACCCATTTGTGCTCCTTGTTCTGCTTTTATTGCCAAATATTCGTTGTTGAGGCAACATCTATGACTCTGGTCCTGTCGAGGAAAAGGGAAAAGGGAAAATAAAGGGGAAAAGGGGGACAAGGAAGGAGGAGAAGAAAAGAGGAAAGACAGGGAAAGGGAAAATAAATCTTGGTTTGGATATCTGGCAGGAGATGTGAGATTTGATGAGATTTGTGGAAGTCTGTGCCTTGGGAAAGGTGCTTTTTCCAACTGGCAGAACTTTGGGATGAACCTGGTAGGTATGGGCAGAATTCCTGGAATTCCAGGTGGATTTTAAAGCATCTCCCATCCCACAGCATTCCTGCAGAGCTTGGGGCATCACTCCCACTTTGGAAAACCAGGAATGTACCAAAAAAACCCAGGATTTGGAAGAAATTATTGCTCAGATTCCGATTTCTCCCAACATCTCAGAGCTTCTGGGGAATTTTTGGGAAGGATTATGGATATCCCTGCTGGATTAGAACAGTGCTGGGAGAATTCGGCCTCCAATCCTGTTTTCTCTGGATTTTCCTCATGCTCTGGAGCTGATTATCTCTCGGGATAATCCTCCTTGGATGGCATGTACTCAATGCCACAAGCCACAGATTTTATCCCATCTTTTTCCACGGATCCCAGGGATTTGTTCTTCCCTGTGCCTGTGCAAGGTTTGGGAATGATCTGTGTGCTTGGGAATGTGTTCTGTGCATCCAAACAAAGCCTGGAACGCGACTAATCCCAGTTCTGTCTGGGTTTAAGGATAAATGGGATCTGCTGGAATTTCTGGGATTTACCCTGAAGTGCTGATGTCATTGATGTCATTCTTTCAGGGAAAAGAGGGATACGGGATTTTCTGGGAAGGGTGGATGAGGGATCCAAAAAGTGATCCCTGGGATAGCTCAGGGAAAGGAAGAAGAGCCCGTCCCGTCTTTCCCAGTTTTCCAGCCTAACAAAAGGGTCAGGGATGGATTGATTGTCCTGGGGAGGGGACAGGGACACACGTGTTCCCTTATCCCGGTATCCCCCCATCCAGGAATTCCCGTCCTCATCCCGGTGTTCCCATCCTCATCCTGGTATCCCTTCATCCCGGTATTCCTGTCCCTCATCCCGCTTTTCCTGTGCCTGTTCCCGCTGTTCCCGCATCCCTTATCCCATTTTCCCATGCTCATTCCCGTTTTTCCCGTGTCCCTCATGCCGCTTTTCCCCTGTCCCTTATCCCCATTTTCCTGTGCCTGTTCCCGCTTTTCCCGTGCCCATTCCCGCTTTTCCTGTGTCTCTCATCCCTCTTTTCACCTGTCCCTCATCCCGCTTTCCCCGTGTCTCTTATACCACTTTTCCCATGTCCATTCCTCCTTTTCCCATGTTCCTCATCCCTCTTTTCCCGTGCCCATTCCCGCTTTTCCCGTGCCCATTCCCTCTTTCCCCGTCCCCATTCCTGTTTTTCCCGTCCCCATTCCCGTTTTCCCGTGCCCATTCCCTCTTTCCCCGTGCCCATTCCGTTTTTCCCGTTCCCATTCCCGTTTTTCCCGTCCCCATTCCCACTTTTCCCGTCCCCATTCCCGTTTTTCCCGTCCCCATTCGCTCTTTCCCCGTCCCCATTCCCGTTTTTCCAGTGCCCATTCCCTCATTTCCCGTGCCCATTCCCGTTTTTCCCGTCCTATTCCCGTTTTTCCCGTGCCCATTCCCGTTTTTCCCGTGCCCATTCCCTCTTTTCCCGGCTCTCGCTCCTCCCCGTGCAGGAGCCGCTCGCCCACGCAGCTCCAATTCCCCGTCTGGAGCAGGGAAAAAAAACCTGGAGGATTTTCCAAGCCCAGAGAATGTTCCATCCTAGCCAGGGAATTCTTTGGATCAGCCGGATTTTGGAGGATGCAAAAATCCCTTTCCTTGGAAGCTGCAGCTCCGGACTGAGCCCCTGGAGCTGCTCCATGCATGGATGCCCCCGGAAAAAAAAAAACAAAAAACCTTTGGAATGATTTTCCTTAACCTTCCTTTCAGAAGGAAGGATTTCCAAATGAATTTAATTTGGGGGGCTGGAATTTTCCCTCTTCCCTTTCTTCCCTCTTTGCCTTCATTTCTTTGGATTAAATTCCTTATTTTCCACTCAGGGAACACTCCTTGTTTTCCAAAGCAAATCCTTATTTCAGGAGATGCCACACAGAAAAGCAGGAAGGGAACAGGAGCTTCCCTATAAAATATTCACCAGCTGAGCTGCGCTGGAGCCTCCAGAGGAATTTTGGGATCTGGGATAAGGAGGCTCTGCTGCTTTTCCCACATTTCCTCCTCCTGGCTCATCCTTTATTCATGTGTCCTTTCCGTGACTTCTCGGGATGGCTCCTCCTGAAGGAGCCTTTGATCTTTTTGTTCCTGAGCCAGGAAGGGAAAACACCCCAGGAAAATGGGAGAAGGGGAATTCCCTTCATGGAATTTGTTAGGATTGATGGGGTTTTAAGAGAAAACACCACTGGAAAAAAAATGGGAGAAGGGAATTCCCTTCACGGAATTTGTTGAGATTAATGGGATTTTAGGGAGCATCCCATTCCAGCCCTGCCATGGACAGGGAATTCTTTCATCCCAGCCTTTCATTGAGTGCTGGAGAACATTTTTATGGCAAAGAAGGAATTATTTTCCTGCCAGGATGTTCCAGAGCACAGGAGGAGCCTCCTGGAAAAGCTTTCCCATTCCAGGAGGAACCTGGAGGCTCCTGCTTGGATCATTCCCAGGATGGCTCATATTCCCTTTTTCCATCTTTTTTTTTTTTTAATCCAAAAATCCCTATTTTTTTGTGGGATTGACTCTGGAATGGTAGGGCTGGGATGATCCTGGAACGGTTTGGATTGGAAAGGGGTTTTAAAGCTCATCCCATTCCAACCCCAACACTTCCCATTATCCCAACCCTCATCCATCTTTTCCTTGGGCACTTCCAGGGATCCAGGAGCAGCCACAGCTTCTCATCCCAGCCAGGAATTCCTTCCCAAAAATCCTATCCATCCCTACCTCTGCATGTTGGAAGAAATTCCCTCTTTTCCTGTCATTCCATACCCTTGGGAATATTCCCTCTGCATTTTTCCTGGAAATTCCAATCCTTCCCACCGAGCTGAGGGGATTTTCCTGGAAAAAAAACCCAGCCTTAGGTGGTTTTATTCTTTTTTTTGGGTTTTGTTTTTTTGGGTTTTTTTGGGGTTTTTTTCTCTGCTGGGAATTCTCCACCCTTGGAATGGGAAGAGGGAAATCCAGGAGAATTCAAACCGAGGGAAAACCGGGATAAGGCGAGCGGAGAGTGGGAGAGATTCCAGCGGAGTGAGGTCAGCGGGAATCCTCGGCAGGAAAACCCGCCTGGTTCCCATGGAAACGCCCAGCCAGGATTTCACACTCCAGCAGCTCCAAGTCAGCATTCCATAAAAAAAAAAAAAAAAAAAAAATAAAGGGAAAAACCCAGGGAGGGAATCCTGAGGGAACCCCTCCAGCCATTTTATTTTCCCTTCATGGAATGCACAGATAAATAGGAATATTTGGGATTGGAGCACGATTCCAGGTGATTTTCCAACATTTCAGAGGGTTTGGAATTATTTTGTCGTGGGATAATCAGTGGCACAAGGAGCTCATTGGAAATTAAAGGAATTTTAAGGATAAATGAAAAAAAAAATCAGGAAAAAAGGGAACAGGAGGAGCTTGGAGGTCAAGAATCCATAAAAATCCGGATTTTCCTCTTGGGAAGAGATGGAATTGCAGGATTTGGGAGGAAAAAGGAATTTTAAGGAGGATTTTCCATCAACAGTGAGAGGTTGCCATGGGCAACTGGAATTTGGGAGGTTGGAATTTGGGAATTCCTGAGTGGAGCAGGGATTCCCTTCCAGCAGCAGAGGGAAAATCAGGGAATGCAGCTGGGAAATCCAATGGAAAAGAATAAAAAAGGCAAAATTCCCAAGTTTGAGCTGTTGTAGGATCCTGAAGGGTTGGAATTGAGGGAGGAAACAAAAAAGGGGTTTTCTGGGATGAAGTGGGATTAGTAGGAATGGGAATCAACAAAATTATTCCATGATTGAGCCTCGAAAATTCAAATAATCTGGATTTTTGGGGATGATTACCAAACTCCATTGGCAGCTCTGGGTTGGACAAATTTGGGAATTCCAAAGGAATTCATGGATTTACCATAAACCAGGAGTCATGATGAAACTGGATTGTTCCCATCCTGGAAGTTCCTGAGGGAATTTGGGGTGGAGGCCAGGCTGGACATTGGGAAGAGGAGGAGAACAAAGCAGAGAGAAGGAAAATTCCCGAATTTTGGGGTGGGAATGGGAAGAACCCCCCAGGCCCTGGCAGGAGCTCATTCCCAATTTCCTCAATCCCACAGGAATCCCATTATCCTGATTTCCCAGGGCTGGAATTCCCTCTGGGGAGGCTCCTCTCAGCCTCTGGATCCTTCCCAAAGATTTGTTCTTATCCAGGCTTTTAGAGCCAAAGCCAGGCTTTACAAAGCCAGGCTTTTAGAGACAAATCGAGCTTTCCAAAGCCAGCCCTTAGAGACAAATCCGGACTTTACAAAGCTGGGCTTTTAGAGCCAAAGCCAGAGCCCTTAGAGAAATCGATATTTCCAAAGCCAGGCCTTTAGAGACAAATCCGGGCTTTACTAAGCGAGGCCTTTAGAGACAAATCTGGGCCCTTAGAGACAAAGCCAGGCTTTACAAAGCCAGGCTTTTAGAGCCAAAGCCAAGCTTTAGAAATCTAGGCTTTGAGAGCCTAAGCCTGGCTTTTAGAGGCCTCCCATGAATATTTCAGGCCGGAGCAGGGCAGGGATGAGGTTGTGAGGATGGGAGATGCTCCACAGGGAATTTTCTGGAATCTTCCAGCTGGGTTTGCTGGGATGAGCTCGGATCCTCTGGGGTCTCCTTCCCTCAGGGCCTGGAGCAGCCAGGGAAACCTCTGGAATGGGAAATGTTTTGTCTTCTGGAGCTGGGATCAGATGTGATTTCATTCCCATTTGGGATGGAGGATCCCGGTTTTCCTGGGATTTTGTGGATTTATGAGGGAATTCCCAGCTCTGCAGCCCCTCAGGAAGCTCAGGATGTCCCTGGTGATCCCACAAATCCTGAGTGATCCCAAAAATCCAGAGTGATCCCACAGTGATCATAGAAACCCAGAGTGATCCCACAAATCCTGAGTGATCCCAAAAATCCAGAGTGATCCCACAGTGATCCCACAGTGATCCCACAAATCCAGGGTGATCCCACAGTGATCACAGAAACCCAGAGTGATCCCACAAATCCAGAGTGATCCCACAAATCCTGAGTTATCCCACAAATCCTGATCCATCCCACAAATCCAGAGTGATCCCACAGTAATCCCACAAATCCTGAGTGATCCAACAAAACCTGAGTTATCCCACAAATCCTGATCCATCCCACAAATCCAGAGTGTTCTCCCAAATCCAGAGCCATCCCAAACTGCTCCCACCCGGATTTAAAATATTCCCAATCCACTCCAGCGTGTCCTGCTGCTCCTTCCTTCCAGGATCATCAGATCCCAGCAGAGTTTGGGATGGGAAGGATTTTAAAGCTGATCCAATTCCATGGGAATTCCATAGGACACTTTTCCCCATCCCCAATTTCTCCAAGCCCCATCCAACCTTGGACACTCTCAGGGAATTGGGAAGACAAATTTTTTTTTGTGATTTAAGGAAAAAAATCCCAAATAAATCTATTTTTAGGGAGATTCCAAGAAGGGAATGGGATGAAGATGGAGCAGAATCCATATCCCAGGAATGCTGGAGATTCCCAGCTGGATTTATCCAACCCTGCTGCTGCTCTGGGATGGGAAATCCCAAAATCCTCAAATTTCAGGGACATAAACCATGGAAATGCTGAAAAAACAGGAGGGAAAAGGCTGGAAAAATGAGTGTTCCCTAAAAACATCACTTTTCCTTCTTTTATCCCACCTGGGGATAACAATTGGAGCATTTGGAAGCTGCCAGGGGAATAAAATTTGGGAATTCCAGACAATTCCAGAGTGGGATGGGCAGGACTGGAGAGGGAAATCTGGGAATGGGAGATTATTAAATATTTAACCCTCAATATTAGGGATATTTAAGATTATTTGGGAATATTAGGAATTTTCTCTCCATGTTTCCATGAGACCACAGTGGGGAAAGTAAGGAGCCAGAAATCCCAGGAAAAAGGAAGAAGAAACCCCAAGAATTCGAGTGGTCCTTGGAGCTGAGGCTGCATCTCTTCATTTCTATCCCAAAAAAAAAAAAAAAAAAATCCAGGATAACTTGGCCAAGAACGGAGTTCCCAGAGCTCTCACCTCATTTTTTGGGATCACCAAATCATTTGGGTTCATTTGACCCCTCCTGCTCCCGGTTTTTAGAGGTCAGATAAGGAGCTCATCTCAATTATCTGTGGAAAAGATGATTTCCCTTTTTTCTGGCTTCATTCCCTCCTTGTTATCCCAAAAAAAATCATCACCCAGGCCAGGAGGCCAAGGAATTTCCTGGATAACAACAAGAAATGAAATTACTTTATTCCCCCCTGGCCCAAGGAGGTGAATTCCTCCCTGAACTCATCCCTGAAGAGTATCAGGAATAAACTCCAACTTTTCCAAGGTTTTTCACCCGGCCCAAAGGTTCCCTGACCTCATTCCAGGCTAAAAATTCTGACTGGAGAAATGCTGAGCTTCCCAAAAAATAATCATGGCTGAGTTTCCAAAAAAATAATCACAGCTTGGAAGTGGAACTCTGGGACTTGGAGATGCTGACCTGAATTTTGGGAATGCAAAGTTTGGATGAGGGAAGGAACTTTGGAGGGAATGTTTAAGGAGTTGGTTATTTACAATATCCAAAATTCCCTTTAAAAATGGATTTCCTGGAAAACACCAGTGTTTTAAATTTCCCTCTACTGGTTTTCCACATTTCATGAAATTCCTGGAATGTTTTAGGATAAAGCTGATCCCACGTTGTTCCAAATCCTGGCCTTGGATTTTTCCAGGGATGAGGCATCCCAGCTTCTCTGGAAAACAGGGAATTAGAACCATTCCTGTCGTGTTCTCACAGTGATGGGATAAATCCCATCAATCCCAATTTTCCCTCATTTTTTTTCAGGGATAGGGTGGTACTGAGGGCTCTTGGAAACACAGAATTCCAGAGATTTGGATGAGCAGGATCCAGGAGCTCCCGCAGCATCCAAAGGAAATCCATGAGCTCATTCCCTGCTCCTGGAAGAGCAGAAGGAAATTCCCGTGAGGGTCACATCGTATCCAAAGATTTTCCCATGTTTTATCCTTGTTTTTCCCTGGAAAAGAGGCTGCCAGCAGAGGGCACGCGGTCTATGGAGATGGATCCTGCTCCCAGCTCTTCCCCAACCCTTCCCCAGGAGGACAAATGGAGGCAGGAAGCGACAATCCCAAGGTTGGGGAGGGTCGGGAATGGGGTCTGGGATCCCCCAGAACTTCCAGGAGTTTGGGATGTGATTAAGGACCATAAATCCCTGGTTGTTCCTTCCCAGGGATTTGGATCTGAGATCCCTCAGAACTTCCAGATATTTGGATTTTAAGGATCATAAATCCCTGGATGTTTCTTCCCAGGGATTTGGGATCCCTTAGAATTTCCAGGAGTTTGGGATGTATTCAAGGACCATAAATCCTTGGTTGTCCTTCCCAGGGATTTGGATTTGGGGTCCCTTAGAATTTCCAGAGTTTGGGATGTGTTCAAGGACCATCAAACCCTGGATGTTCTCTCCAGGGATTTGGGATCCCTCAGAACGTCCAGGTGCTTGGATTTTAGGATCATAAATCCCTGGCTGCTCCTTCCCACAAATCTCAGAACCTCCAGGAGTTTGGGATGTGATAAAGAATCATCAATCCCTGGCTGTTCACTCCCAGGCCAGGTGGGAATGCCATAAATCCCAATAAAAACCAGCAGAGCATTAAAGGAGCCGGGAGTGATCCATAAAAAATCATGGAAAGAGCTGGAAGTGACTCCCAGAGCAGGAGCAATCCTGGCTGTTGTTTCCTGGCACCTTTGGAACATGTTTTGTCCTTCCTGATCCATCCTCAGCCAGAACATTCCCTGCTCCATCCCAAACTTTAGCAGGGATGCAAATTCCCCTCTGGATGCGCTCCCTGATCTTGGATTTGACTTTGAGGCTGGAAGGGAAAAGCCAACAACAATTTCTGGGCTGGAAAAGGGATCGGGAGGCTCCACAGATCCCAAATTCAATTATTCCTCCTGAAACATCCTGAATTTATCCATCCCGACTTTTCCTGGATGCATCCTGGGCTGGATGAACTCCTCCAACACATCCCAGAGAAAGAATTTCAGGAATTAGCAGCAATTTCAACGAGTTTGTCCCCTCTGATTTGGGATTTGGGGAAGGGAAGTTCCGGGAAGGGGAAGGAAAATCCTCAGATTGCACTGGAAATTCCACAGTTTTCTCCCAGCTAATTAGGACAAATCCTAAATTCCAAAGGGAAGATGTGGCTGGGAGCTGGGGGAGCTCTTCTGGATTTTCCCACTCCAGCTCAGGGAATGACTTTAAGAGGGAAACGAGGAGGAGGAAAAAGGGAATAGCAATAAAATCCCTGCCTTTCCAGCGGGGTGTCAGGAGAGCAGGATACTCATGGGAGTGCTGAATCCATCCTCAAATCCAGCCCCAAATCCATCCCTGGAGCTGCCGTGGTTATGGAAAGGAGCCCCCACTTTCCTGGCATGAGGATTTATTCCATCCCATAATTCCTGAGGATCCTACAAGGAATTGGGAGGAGCTGGGCAGATCCTACTCTGTGTATTCCAGAGATAATTCCATTGGGTTGGAATTAATTAATTCCTTGGAATCAATGATTTTTTTTTTTCCACCTTCAACTATTCGAGGATGGCCCAAGCCCCGTCCTTGAACAATTCCAGGGATGTGGCCAGAGCAAAGATTCTCCTCATCATTCTGGAATTCTCTTTCCCAGAGCCAGAAATCCCAAAACCTTGGGAAATAATGTGGCTGAGACCCCCACATGAGCTGGAAACCTCAAACCCTCCAGAATTCCCACAAACTCACTCAGGTTTTCATGGAAACCATGGGCAGAGAGGGCAGGAAACAGAGGGAATTCAACCCCAGGGAAGGAATTCAAGAGGGATTCAACTGGAAGGAGATCCTGGTGATTCCCTTCCCTTCGGATTTTCCCATGTGCCTCATCCCAGTCCTTCATCCCACACCCCTCCCATCCCCGTGGCTTTCCCACAAGCAGCCCCTGCAGACGGGCTGGATCATCCTGAGGAATTTTTGGGAATATTTGGATTCCATCCTTGGATCCCGTTCCGCTCTCTCCTGCTTGGGGCTTTTCCCTTTGTGTCCCACACTGAAATCGCCACGCGCTGTTCATCCCGACCCGGAACGTCCCATAAAACCTCGGAATTGCCGCTGATCCCGGTTCTTTCGGAGCCCCATTAGACTCAGCTTTGAAAGCTCTCCTCCCAATCAATTCCCAGTTATTAACCGGGAAGAACATCGGGAGCTGCGTTTGCAAATGGAATGTGCTGCTGGAAAATGAACTCGGCTCCTTCAAACATTCCAGGGGACGGGATCCCATCCACTCCCGATGGAAATCCCATCCCCGCACCCCCCGGCCTGGCATCATTCACGGAATTCCAAGGAATTCCAAGGAATAAAACTTCCCCAGGGGAGTTGAAGGGCTGGAGTCTGCGAGGACTTTCCCTGAGTTGTTTCTTGGGATCCTTGGGAGTTAAACCCTGGAGCAGCTGAGCTGCGAGCTTAGAGCCGAGTTCAGTTATTAAACCGCTCCTACCGCCACCCTGGGCTCACATAGAGGATGGAGGAGCGCCGGGAGGGGGATCTCCCTTTTTTGGGCTCTTTCCCATTTTTTTGGGGCTCATCCCCTCCTTTTTTGGGCTCCATCCCCCCCTTTTCTTGCCTCCATCCCCCTTTTTTGGGGTGTGCATCCCCCCTTTTTTGGGATCCACCCCTCTCGGAGGTGCCGGAGCCGCGCAGCCCTGGCAGGATGGAGCGGCACCGAGCGCGGTCCAAACCCTGCGCGCCCGCCCGGGGATGCTTTGGGAGGGCTCGCACCTGGCTGTCCCCCACCCTTGGGTGCCCTCCCGTCCCCCAGCTCCGCTCGGAGCCCGAACAAAGGCGGGGGAGGGGGCGATGCGGGGTTGCCCCGGCTCCTCCCGGCGCCCGCCCCCGCCGCCGCCGCTCTCCCCTCCCCTCGCTCTCCCTCCTCCCCCGGTAAATCCGAAGTTTCCTGTTGGGCACGGGCGAAGCTCGGCGGAGCTGCCTCCTCCTCGCTGCTTGGGATTTACCGTCGGGAGAGGCTCGGGAAAGGCCCCCGCCACCTCCTCTTCCTCCTCCTCCTCCTCCTGCCTCTCCTCCTCCTCCTCTCCCCAGCCTTCCTCCATCCTCCATCCCCGCGGGCGGGCGCCGCACGCCGAGCCCCAACCCCTCCCTCCCCCCGCCCCTCCCCGCTGGATTTTGGGGGTGCCACCGTGCCCGTGGGGGGCTCGGCCACCCCCGGGAGCCGCGATTGTCGCCGGTCCCATGTGAGCTGCAAGGCACGGCTATGCCCCTGGGGACACCGCGCTCCGCCCGACTGAGGTAGGACACCCCCCGAGAATCCACCAGCCCCCAAAATCAAAACCCGGGAGGCTCCTCCGGGGGGTCCCCAAGGGTGGGGGACACCCCCAGCTCGCCGGGGGGGGGCGGGAGCGGCCGCGCCCGGGCGGAGGCTCGACCTCCCCCCGCCCGCCTTTGTTGTGGCTGGAGCGCCGGGACCCGGCGGAGCATCCCCGGGAGCAGCGGGCGAGCGGCGGGCGAGCAGCAGGGGAGGGGGCCCGGCCCTGACCCGCTGCCCTCGCCCCGCAGGTGCCGCTGGCCGCGACCATGAGCGCCGGCGAGAGCCGCGAGCCGCCGCGCCCGGCCGAGGTGCGGGTGCCCATCACGGCTCTGCCGGCGCCGCGCCGCCCCGCCGAGCAGCCGCCCGAGGATGCCGGCAGCGGCTCCGGCTCCGGCTCCGGCTCCAGCAGCGGCTCCCCCGGCCGTGAGCCGCCCGCCGAGCTGGGCTCCGAGGAGGAGGAGCAGGTGCCTTACCCGGCGCTGGCACCCACCGCCTTCTTCTGCCTCAAGCAAACCACCCGCCCGCGCAGCTGGTGCCTCAGGCTGGTCTGTAATCCATATCCTTTCCATCGCGACACCCCCCGGGACACCGCGACACCCCCCGGGACACCGCGACACCCCCCGGGACACCGCGAGTCCCCCCGTGGCCGGAGCATCCCGGCGGAGCTGCGCGTCCCCGCTGCCGGCAGCGCCCGGGGATGCCACGGAGCCGGCGGCGCGTCCTCGGCGTGTCCCCAAAGCCAGCTCCGAGAGGGGGACACAGCAGGGAGAGTGTCCCCAGTGTCCCCCCAGTGTCCCCCGTGGTGGGGACACGCCAAGGTCCCGCAGCGGCTCCGTGCGAGTGTGCGGGACGGGCAGGACGGAGCGGCTCGGGGGGTGCGGGAGCCGCGACCCCCCGAAATTCCCACCGGGGAAAAAAGAAAAAAAAAAATCCCTCAACTCCACTCGCGGCTCGCTGGGACGGGGAACATCGGAATTGCAAAGGCGACCTTGATTTTATTGGAATGCCGGGGGGGATCAGCCCCTCCGGTGTTTATATAAGAGCCGCGAGTGCACGGGAGCTTTCCCGACGTGGAAAAATGGAGCTGGAGTTGCTTTGGGAAAGGCACATTCCCGAAAAGTCCCCTCCGCTTTTGTTCTGCTGCAACTTGCAGGGAAGGAAGGGAACAGTGAATCCCTTCAATCCCCGCCGTTCCCGGTGTCCTTTCCCGGCTTTAGGAATGTTAAATAATCACCCAGCAGCGTTTTCCTCTGGCTCGTGACATCCAGGAGATGGAATTTTCCCCGGAATGCTGGGTGCGAGCGGGAGTTGTCGGGTTGTGCCGGGAATCTTTGGGAAGTGAGCTTTTAGCACGGGCATTGTGTGGAGAATTCCTGCTTTTCCCTGCCCCCCATCCCTGCCTGCCTCTCTCTCCCCGTTATTTATTAATTAACCCCATGATTTATTAATAAGCTGATTATTGATCTGCCTCAGCTCCCCACACAAACCCCTGGTTCTCCCCAGCCCTGCAGGAATTTCAGATTCCTCCCGGAATGCTGCCTCGGGCTGGGAACTGTGGGAATAATCCCAGGGAAAATCCCACAGTTTTTATGGATTTGGGGCTCCTTTTGTTCTGCACGAAATTTTGACTAACTTTGCTTTCTGTGATGATTCCCAAAACCACTCAGGGATTCATTAGGGGTTGGATTTAGTCGGGAAAAATCCTTTTCCCAATTTCTTTGCTCTGGAAAATGGAGCTCCTTGGCCCCAGCTGATGGCTTGGCTCTGCTTGCAGCAAAGCTGGGCTTAAATTCCTCTTCCTGAAGTGCTCCTTGCTGGTTAAACCAGGCCTAACATCACCAGAGCCATGCTGGGTTCTCATTCCAACATTCCCCAGAAGCTGGATGCTGGAAAAACGGGATTTGGGACAACTGCTGTTAGGATTTACAGCCCTGAGGGGAAAACCTGGATGTGAGAGGATGGAAAAGAGGAGTTGATGCTTAAATATTCCATGGAATGATAATTCCCTAAGAGAAATGGGATGGAGCTGGCCTTGGGAAGGGCACTGTGTTGTCACAGCCAAGAGTGAGTCAGGATGGATTTATTCCCTAATCCAGGTGCTCGTGTTGGAAAACTTTGGGAGTCTGTGGGAGGAAAAGTTTCCTTTGGATTTGGGGGGGTCTCTGGGTTTGGCATTCCCAAAATCTCCTCTGGCAGGATCAGAATTCCAGGCTTTTTGGGAGAGGGTTCAGGTGTGCTCAGACTGGGCTTGGATTTTCCCGTTGGGAATTCCCAGCAGAGCCTTTCCTGAACTTCCCCATCCGACAAAACATCAACTGGAAATGGGGATGGGTTGTAAACAGCAGAGCAGGAATTCCATAAAATTCCAGCATTTCAGAGCTGGTGTGCTTGGATGGCAGCAGAGTGAAACTCCTGAGGTGTCACAGGAGGGATGAGCTCCTTGCTGGGATTTATTCCCGTTTTCCCAGTCTCCATAATCAATCCTTCAATTAAATTTTTTGGGAAGAGCTGCTTGATGTTTTTGGAGTCTCCACAATCCAATCCTTTGATTAAATTGTTCAGGTTGGGATTTTTGGAGCCACCTCAGAGCAGGATCTGGGTGTGTTGGACCAGAGGCACCTGAAACTGGGAGCTTGGGAAAAAATTCCCTGGAGTGGGACATTTGGGAAGCAACTGGATGAGGGGATGGGAGAAGGAGCACAGCTGGAATTCCTGAGAGATTTTCCCAGAGGAAATTTCTGGCTGTGCGGGTTTGCATTCTCTTCCCCCCCTTCCCGAAGCACAAATCCATAAACCAGGAAAAAGAGTGTTGGGTTTTCCTTAGGATTTATGGAAGGGAGGGATGGGACTGGGAATGCCCCAAAATCCTCGGATCTTCCCGAGGTGCCCTCCTTTTTTGTTGTTTATTCCAGGGAAGTTGTCCTTGCTCCCACTGGGATTTTTTTTTTTTGGTGAGAAGAGGTAAAGATCTCCCTCCGTGCCCTCCAATTCCCAGATCCCTCTTTTCCCTGTGTTTGCTGCTTTGGGGAATTCTCCCCCTGTGAAATTCCAGCTGCAGGAATTTCCATCAGCTCCTCGGGATGATCCAGGAATGGGATCTGCCTTTGGATCAGGCACCCAAAATTCCCACTGTGCTTCCACCTAATAAATCCCATGGGAATCTCAATTTCCAGATATTTGTGGGAATCTCAGCTATCCCAGATCCCCCCTCTCCCTGCGTTTGCTGCTTTGGGAATTCTCCTCCTGTGAAATTCCAGCTCCAGGCTCCAATTTCCAGCAGCTCCAATCCCATGGGATGCTCCTGGAATGGAGCTGCCTTTGGATGAGGCACCCAAAATTCCAACTGTGCTTCCACCTAATAAATCCCATGGGAATCTCCCTTTCCAACCCAGATTTCCCAAGAACCTCGCAGCTATTTGCAGGAATCGGAGCCATCCCAGCCCTGTGGCCCAGAGCAGGTGGGAATCTCCCCCAAAAAAACGTGGGAAGGGGTCACTGGGAGGCTTTGGGGATGGCTAAAAAAAGCTGGAGCCGGGTTCTGGAGGGGACAGGTGGGGCAGGATCGGCTTTCGGAGCCGGGAGCATTCCCGGGAAACATTCCCAGCCGGAGGCATCAGCGGGAAAAGGGGATGGGGCAGGGGGAGGAGCTGCCCTGCAGGGTCTGAGCCCTCGGGAACAACCTGGAAAAACCATCCTGGGAACGATCCTGAGCTGCCTCCCCCTCTGCTCCCAGAGGTTTGTGCTGCTGCCGTGTTCCAGGTGGGAATTCTTGAGGAAAAGCGCTGGTTTTGGGGGGTGGGAGCATTAATGAGAGTGTTAATTCAATTAATCCCAGCAGGGACACTCTGGTGTCACTTTTGTGACAGTGGCATTCCCTGGATTTATTCCTGAATTTTCTGAGGGCAGGAATCTCTTCCCGAGCTCCAGGGTCACCTCCAATCCCAAATCCCACCCCAAAATCACAGATAACAACAAACAAAAAACCCAAACATCATTTCTGGGATCAAGCCCTGCTCCAAATGGGATTTTCCCTCAAACCCAGCTGGATTTTCCCTGCTGTGCTTTGAATATCTCATTTATTTATTTTTTTAAAAATCCACATAAAATTGGGAGCAAACTTCCTTATTTTCCTTCAGATTGCATCTCCTACATCTGTTTATTCCTGGAGGGCTGTGGGTGATGTTTTGTGCTGTTCCCATTTGGGAATTTGGGATTTGTCACCCCTCAGGGTCATTCCCTGACTTTTCCTGGAAATATTTGGGATTAGCAAGGAAGGGGTGAATCTCTGGGTGTCCTTGGGAGGGGTTGGAATCATCTCCCGGATTTTTGGGTCCTGGATGTGACCCTGGATGGGCTCTGATGTGGAGGAAAGCTTGGAATCCATCCCAGGACACTTCCAAGATATTTTCCCTCTGGAAAACTGGGAAAATGAGATGGAGGGATGGGAGGCACAGCACTGGGAATCTGCTCCCAAGCCTGGTTTAGCTGGGATCCCTTTATCCTAATCCATGTTTTATTGCCAGTGGATTCTGGATTATCCATCCCTGCATCCCCAAATCCAGGGGTTTTCCTGGAAAATAGGAATTCAGTGATTCCAGGGTGGTTTTGGAACTGCTTTTTCCTCTTCTCCTGATTTATTGTAAGTTTTTCTGGGCTGGATATTCCTGGGAAAATTGCCTCCAGTGCATCCCATTGGATTTTCCTGAAGATCTCTCATAATCTCTGGGAAATATCCTCAATTTATTCCCAATTCCAGGCTAATTTGAGAACAGTCTAATTCCCATTTTCCATTTATTTATGGACACGTGGATCCATGGAAATCCCAGACTCCACTTGACTTTTCCAGTTGCCTTCAGTTCCTCCCCTCACATTTGCTGGGAATCAACAAATCCCATTCCAGTTTGGAGTTTGGTTTGGAATTTTGGGATGTGGATTGAGTCCAGGTGTGTTTTCCAGCTTTCCAGGATGGCAAATTCCTTGGAAATGTGGAGCAGTGTATCCCAGGAGTTGATCTGAGACTCCAGCCCATCCCCAGGGATGGATTCAGGGCAGTGGGATCCCAAATTTTCCGTGGATATTTCCTGAATGACCAACCAGCTTCTCTGGGGTGTTTTGCTGGTTTTTAGGGAATTTTTTAGTGGAAAAATGGGATTAGATTGATTTAAAGTCACCTTTCCCTTGGCTTTGTGTTTGGGGGCTGGGGCTGATCCCTTGGGAGCCAAATCCTGACTTTTCCAAGCTCCAGGTGGGATAATTCCATTGGAACAACTGGGATGGTTCTTGTTTGCAGTGGAGAAACTGGGATTTCCTGGGATTTTCTCCCTGGTTTTGCATGGATTTGGGATTTGTTTTCCAATCCCTGCTGCAGCCAAGAATTCCTGCTGCCCACTCAGAGTTTTCCCCCCTGATTCCCAGTCTGGGATCTCCTCAGGCTGCTGGAAATTCAGGAGGAATCCCAGGGACGCCCATCCCAAGCCATCCAGGTGTGTTTTCCTTTAATCCCTCAGAATTCCATCCTCTGGAATTCTCTTCCAAGGCTGGAATTCCTCCCACAAGGAAAATTTTCCGAATATTTACACAGATGTTGGAAACTCGGATTTTGCTCTTAATTCTTAAAGCAGCAGCTGCTGCTTGGGGCAAATCCCTAAATCCCCAATCCCTAAATCTTTGGGATTTTTTAAGGAAAAGCCATTTCAGAGGGAATATTTTGCTGCCTGGGATAGGAGGGAAGTTACTCCAGGGTTATTCCATGATCCCACCCAGGAGTTAATTCCAGAACTTCCAATCCTTTTCCTTGAAGGGGAATCAGAAGGGGATGAGCTTTGTGTCCAGTGCTCTTCCCGACCTCCCTGGAAATCTGGGAATGGTCACTCTGGAGCAGTCTGGAAAACTTTGACAAAAAACAGCTGGAAAAGACAATTTTCCCTCTTTAATTCTGGGATAAAAATTCGGTCTGGGCTCTGCAGCAGGAGCAGGGATTTGGCAGCGGATGAAACGCTCGGCTCCGGGATCTTTGCAGGGACAGATGGGAATTGGGAGAGCTCACAATGCTCCCAGTATTTGGCTGTTTTTCCCTGGAATTCCAGAGGAGTGGGATGGCTTTGTGTGTGTGTGTGGGGGGATTCCAGCAGGGTCACTGCTCCCAGTCCCTTCCCTCCACCCTGGCAGGGAGGATTTGCCTGGATATGAAAAATCCCGGGAGATTTTGCTGGAAGCAGGAGGTGCAGTGTGGATTTTTGGGATATCAGCCCCATTCCCTGGGGATGGATGTGACAAGCAGGGATGTTTTGGGAGGAGCATCCTGTGGGATTTGTGTACAGCTCGTTGTACCCAAACTCTTTGATCCTCTGTTTGTTTGGATTTTCCTGCTGTCCCAGGAATTCCTGGGAGATTTGGGATGAGAACACGGCTGCATCTGTGGATTTCTGCTCCTGTCTCCGAGGATTTGGACAGGAGAAGGAACTGACACCTCCTTCACTGGGAATGACAGGGAGGGAAGGATGGGAGACAAAGCAAAATGTGGGATTTGGTGAATTCTTTGGGAATTCTTTGGGATTGAGCTCATTCCAAGGGCTGCCAGCTCAGGTGGGATGGGGCTGTTTAATCCCAGGGATCCCAAATCCATCTCCAGCTTCCCTTGGGACACAGCAAGGCAGGATAATCCCTGCTGGAATCACCTCAGGCCTGAGTTTAAGCCAGGCTTAACCCTGTGTTTCCTGAGACTTGGGAACAAGGAGTTGGGAATCAGGAAAACTTGGGAATCAGGGAGTTGGGAACAGGGAAACTTGGGAGTCAGGGAGAGTCAGGAACAGGGAGATTCAAGAATCAGGGAAACTTGGGAATCCAGGAAACTCAGGATCAAGGAGACTCAGGAATCAGGGAATCAGGAAACATGGAGGTTCAGGAAACAGGGAATTGGGAATTAGGGAGATTCAGGAATCAGGGAAACTTGGGAGTCAGGGAGAGTCAGGAACAGGGAGGTTCAGGAATCAGGGACACTCAGGAATCAGAGAAACTTGGGAATAGGGGAGTTGGGAATCAGGGAGACTCAGGAATCAGGGATTCAGGAACAGAGAGGTTCAAGAATCAGGGAGTTGGGAGCAGGGGGGTTCAGGGAATCACAGAGATTCAGGAATCAGGAACATTCAGGAATTAGGGACTCAGGAACAGGGGGGTTCAGGAATCAGGGAGATTTGGGAATTAGGAACATTCAGGAATTAGGGAGTCAGAAACAGGGGTATTCAGCAATTAGGGAAATTTGGGAATCAGGGACACTCAGGAATCAGGGAGTTGGGAACAGGGGGGTTCAGGGAATCACAGAGATTCAGGAATCAGGAACATTCAGGAATTAGGGACTCAGGAACAGGGGGGTTCAGGAATCAGGAACATTGAGGAATCAGGGATTTGGGAACAGGGGGATTCAGGAATCAGGGAGATTTGGGAATTAGGAACATTCAGGAATTAGGGAGTCAGGAACAGGGGTATTCAGCAATTAGGGAAATTTGGGAATCAGGGACACTCAGGAATCAGGGAGTTGGGAACAGGGGGGTTCAGGGAATCACAGAGATTCAGGAATCAGGAACATTCAGGAATTAGGGACTCAGGAACAGGGGGGTTCAGGAATCAGGAACATTGAGGAATCAGGGATTTGGGAACAGGGGGATTCAGGAATCAGGGAGATTTGGGAATTAGGAACATTCAGGAATTAGGGAGTCAGGAACAGTGGGGTTCAGCAATTAGGGAAATTTGGGAGTCAGGGACACTCAGGAATCAGGGAGTTGGGAACAGGGGGGTTCAGGGAATCACAGAGATTCAGGAATCAGGAACATTCAGGAATTAGGGACTCAGGAACAGGGGGGTTCAGGAATCAGGAATGTTCAGGAATTAGGGAGTCAGGAAGAGGGGGGTTCAGCAATTGGGGAAATTTGGGAATCAGGGAGTTGGGAACAGGGGGTTCAGGAATCAGGAACATTCAGGAATTAGGGACTCAGGAACAGGGGGGTTCAGGAATCAGGGAGATTCAGGAATCAGAGAAGTTCAGGAATCAGGAACATTCAGCAGTCAGGGATTTGGGAACAGGGCGGGTTCAGCAGCCAGGGAGATTTGGGAATCAGGGAAGCACCAAGGAACGCTCCCGGCCTGGCGGCGTGTGCTGATCCCGGCTCCTGCTGGATGTTCTCCAGGATTTCTGCACCTTCCCATGGCTCCTGGAGCGCTCCAGTGCCAACAATTCCTGCTGCCCCAGACATCCCTGGGATTCTGTCTGCCTGGGAATGCTGGACCAGAATCCCTAAAGAGGCTCCAGGGCCGGGGCTGCCAAGAGGGATGAGCTGGAGCTGGCTGCGCATCCCTGGGGCTGGATCCTCCGGAATTCTGGGATGTGCTGCCCTGTCCAGAGGCTTGGGAAGCCAAGAGCTTTTCCCAAAGTTCTGTTTTATCACCAGGAGCCTGTTCTGAGCTCCTTTAGTCTGGATGTTGGGAAAAACTTGGGTTTTCCATGGAAGTTCTTACTGATCCATAAATATTACCAGGAATGGGATCTCTCCAGGCTGGAAGAAACCTGGATAAGTGTGGAATTATCTGGGATAGCCTCAATGCTTGGGATTTTACATCCTGGCAGGTCCATGAATTTCCAGATGCTGTTTGCAGAGGGCAGGAATGCTGGAATTCCCACCAAAGGGGCTTTGGAATGGCTGGAATTGCTCCATCCCAGTTCCCAAACTGGTGGATCCTGGAATATTCCCCTCCACTGCCACTGTTAGACCCAAATCTTTTGGATCCGATCCAGGTATCCCAGATTTTCCAGCAATGCTTTTTGGGATCAGTGTTTGGGATCTGAGCAGTTTCCACCTTCCTTCCTGTTGTCCTGGAGCATCCATTTTATTCCAGAGCACTTCTGGATTCCCAGAAAATCCCTTTTTATCCCAGAGCATTCCTGGTGTTCCAGATTGGAGCATCCATTTTATTCCAGAGCATTTCTGGATTCCCAGGAAATCCCATTAATCCCAGAACATTCCCAGTGTCCCAGGAAATCCTTTTTTATCCAAGAGCATTCCAGGTGTTCTAGACCAGGCTCAGAGAGAAATCCCAATTATTACAAAACTGCTCTGGAACACTTCACATTCCAAGCATTGGAATTCCTTGATTTCTGTAGGAAAAATCCTAGGAGTGGAGTTGGGCTTAGCTCTGATTTGGGAGACTGAAGGTTTGGGAAAGGTTTTGGA
Organism: Catharus ustulatus; assembly: GCF_009819885.2. Taxonomy (NCBI): domain Eukaryota; kingdom Metazoa; phylum Chordata; class Aves; order Passeriformes; family Turdidae; genus Catharus; species Catharus ustulatus. The sequence goes on along the minus strand of NC_046236.1, from coordinate 14,681,078 downwards.
ATTCCAGAGTTTTAATTTGGAGGGAAAACCTGTGGAATAGGAGGAAAAGGAAGTGAGGAAAAGACTCTTTTCCAGCTGAGCTCAGCACAAATTCCGTGGATTGAATCCTGCCTGGAATTTTGCGGATTAAAGAGGCATAAAAGTGTGGAAGGGACAGAATTTCATGGGAATTTTATAATTTGGGGATGAAGCTTTGCTGTCCCTTCAACTCCAAGGTGAGAATGGAGAGAAGTTCAGCTGGGGCTGGAAAAATGGGAATATTTTAATATTTTAATATTCCCTGTGCTGCCTGATCCCAGAGTGTGGAATTTCCAGGGAATTTCCCTTCAGCAGCTCCCAACAGAATTCCACTCCCTCATTCCCAGGAATTTTGCTGTTAGATCAATATTTTCCACATTTTTAAAATCAAAACCCATTTCCTTCCCTGTCTTTTCCAAGTCAGATTCCCACCATTCCTCTCCCAGCTGAACTGGGATATCCACAGGAGAGCTGGATTTCCTGGAAAAACTGGATTTCCAGCAGGGCTTTGCATTTCCTGGGAATGCCAGGAGGGAATTCCAGAGCAGATTTTGGATCTCATCCTCCTCCATCTCCCTTTCCCCATCTTTTCCACATCCTGCTCCTCTTGGAACACCTTTCCCAACCCAGCTTTTTTAGGATGAGGGAATTCCCAGTTTGAATCCAGGGAGAACAAATTTATCCAAGGGTTGGATGAGGGAGGAGGGGAGAAAACCACGGAATTTTCTATTTTTTCTCAGTTTTCATGCAAAAATCTCTTTTTTCCCTTTGGGAGCAGCTCTCAGGCCACAAAAAAAAAAATGGAAATTATCCCTAAAATCCTCATTTTATTTGAAACCCCAGTTGGCAAAGGCGATTTGGGGACACGAGTGGGAATTTCATTCCCTGTGAAATTCCCGAAGGCTTTTCCACCCCACGCCCAGGAAAAGTTGTTTTGGGATTTTTTTTTTTTGGGATGGGGGGGGGAAGGAAAGGAGGAATTAATGAGCTTGGAACCGTTGCCATGGCAACCTGTTGCTAATGGATCTCTGGGGTTTCCTCTCCACCTCCAGCCGCGTTTCCTGGGAATATCATTCCCATGGCAACGGATGGCACCGATCCCTCCCGGGCCACCGCCTTGCAAGGGCACAAAAAGCTCCTTTCTCCATCATCAAGTTGGGAATTTTTAGTGGGAAAACAATTCCTGCTACTCCAGAGAGTTTGTTTTTTTTTTTTTTTAAATGCTTGCAGAAAAAATTTCCAACTTGATCCTGTTTGTTTGGGTTTTTTTTTTTTTTTTTTGGAGTTTTTCATCCCAAATCCAGCCCTCACCTCCCGTGTGCTGTTTGCTGCTTTTTTCTTTTCTTGCCCTTCCTTGGCCCTGGAATTTTGGGAGAAAAGCCCAGGAAAAGTGGGAATTTAGTGACAGGATAATGAGGTGGAAGGGTTGGAATTTGGGAGAAAAGCCCAGGAGGAGTGGGAATTTTGTGATGTGGAATACTGAGGTAGAAGGGGATCTCCTTGACCTTGGAATTTGGGAGAAAAGCCCAGGAAAAGTGGGAATTTAGTGACGGGATACTGAGGCACGAGGGGATTAATGGTCCCCTTGACCTTGGAATTTGGAGAAAAGCCCAGGAAAAGTGGGAATTTTGTGGCATGGGATAATGAGGCACAAGGGGATTATTGGTCCCCTTGACCTTGGAATTTGGGAGAAAAGCCCAGGAAAAGTGGGAATTTTGGGGCAGGATAATGAGGCACGAGGGGAACTCCTTGGAACTGCTCATTCCTTCGAAAATGAATTTGAAAATTCCTTTGAAAAATTCCCCTTCTCTTCCCTGCCTTGCCTTTGATTGATAAAGATTCCATCAAATTCCTTCCTCCCAGCCTGAGCTCTTCCCTCTTCCCAATCCAAATGGATTTGGATCCAAAAGGATTTCTTTGGATGAGCAGCACTCCGAGGAGCTGCTTTTCCAAGGAAAGTTGGGTCCATTTCCCTTTCAATCCAGGGAAAGTCACTGGGAGTCACATCCAAAGTTTTCCTGCCCCGTAGATTCCTTGTTTTTAAAAGGCTTCTGCCAATGGATGGCTTTGCTAGGGAGCCTGGAATGTTTGGATCTTAATTTGGATTGTTTCTCTCCAGACATCCTGGAATTTGAACACTTTCCCGACTTTTCCAGAGCCTTTCCAGAGGTTCTGGCTCGATCCACCCTGGAATCCCGGGAGGATCAGCACCATTCCAACAGCAGGAGAAATTTTAGAGATTTCCACCCCAATCCAATGATTCTTGCTCTTCCTTTTCCCAAAATTATTCCTGGAACTGCCCTCCCAGCCGACGTGGTCTCGCCGTTTTCCGTGTCCGTTCGGTGCCGGATTCCCTGGAGAGGAAAGGTTGGATTTGAGGGAGATTTATGGATTCTGGCAGCTTTTCCAAGGATGTTCCGGCATCCTTGACCTTGGAGAAGAAGCTGGGCAGCACTGCTGGTTCCCACTTGGCTCCTTGGCGTGAATTCCCAGCCTGTCAATCCCAAAATGCTGATGTTGGGGTTTTAGCGGAGCGTTAAAAATCCGGGATAATTACCTTGGAATTGGATCATTCCATGGGAGACGTTCACAGCTGCTCCTTCCTAATCCGAGGGGCTGATTTAGGCTTTATTCCCTATTTCCTCTCGGATTGTTTGAAGGGAAAATAAATTGACTCCATTAAAAAAAAAAAAAATATGGAATTCTTGCTTTTCCAGCAAATCTAGGCCGTGATTAAATCCTTCCATGATAAAAAAATCATTCCAATTATTGGAGAAGGAATTTTTTCCGACCGAAGCTTAAGCGGTCACCCTCAGCTAAATTCCACCTTTTATCAATTTAATTGGAAAACATTCATTCCATGAAATAATCTGGGAATGCTGGGAAGGAATCGCCAGTTGCCAGGACAACCCTTTTCTCCCTGGCTCCCTTTTTAATCCTTATTTTTCCTCCCCCCTTTCTTTCTCCAATGTCACTTTGGATCATATCATCCTGACAGGAAATTTCATTATTTGGGAATTCAGGCAGCCTGGATTGAAAGGCAGAGGGATTTTTGGGAAGATAATGGAATTTAGGGAGCTCTTCTTGTATCCGTGCCTGTCCTCTATGGAAGGTCACGAGGAGAAGTGGGAAGGACAGGGAAAGCTGGAAAATCAGGGAAAGCAAATGAGAGGCATCTCCTCCCTTATTCCAACACCTCATTCCAGAAGATTCCAGCTGGGAATGTCCTTGAATCCAAGTTGGATTTGTGACATGGGATCTGTGAGATCCATGGGATCCATGAACTCCATAGGATCCATGGGATTCATGAGCTCCTACTCAGCAAAATTCCAGTGGCAGAATGAGGGTGGCTCAAAGTTTGCCAGATCCAGGATTTTCCTGGAAAACCACTTTTCTTTCTTTCTCCTCCCCACTGAAATAATCGGGATTTCAGGTTGGGGTCAAATTTTGGTTCATGAAGAAGGAAATAATTCCAGAGGAAGTCATGGACATGAGGCTGGAGCTCACCTCGAAGGGAAGAGTTGGTGGCAGGTCTGGAATGGATTGGGCATTGGGAAAAGGAGCCCTGGCAAAATCCTGACAAAGATCCAAATCCAGATCAAATCCCAGAAATTCCTGGATTTGGTCATTCCAAGGAAACCCTTGGCTCACTGTCCCAACGTCCTGGGATGAGGCGTGGCTGTGTTGAAAATCCAAGGACAGGATTCCACGTGCTTTGCTGGGAAAAATGGGAAAATCTCTAGAATCAATCCAGGAATGCTGCAGCAGTGATTTCCTGGGAGATCATTTTGGAGTTGGATTTGGGGGCTGTTCCCACATTCCACAACTGTCCCACGAATTCCAGAGCACTGCCGGGTTGGATGTGCCAGATTTTGTAATTATTATAATTATTATTTTGGAATTTTGGGATTATGTGGAATTTTTGGGAATAGACACCCAACTTCAGAAGTTAGTCTGAAAAAGAAAATCCTCAAAAAGAAGGTTATTCCTCAAAAAGCTTGGATTACTTAGAATCCTCTGACTGGGAGCTCCAGAGTAAACCCATTCATTCCACCCCGCTCCTGATCCATTATTTATGGCCCAACGTTTGCCCTGGAAAACATCTCTGTGTGTTCCCTGCCAGAACCTTTGGATCCCGTGGGATTTTCCCTGTTTAATGAGTCCTGGGGGCGGGAAGAGGGGTCAGGACAGGGGGGGCTCTGAACGTCTCCGCTCCGGCTTTTTCCCGCTCTGGGTTGCTCCAGTTTTGTCGGAATTCTCCTCCCAGCCAGCGAGATCAAAGGAAAAAAGGAAAATAAATTCATGGAGCCACTTGTTGGGATTTCCCTTTGGAGACACCTAAATTGCAGCTTTGCTTTTCCATCTGCTAATTATCCATTGTTGGGTTTTTCCATTTAATTTGTTGGTTGTTCCCTTTTTTTTTTTTTTCTCTTTGAATCCATTTTTTTTTCTGGGAGCGCTTGCTTCTGTGGGAAGCTGATCTGTCCCATCCCAAGGATGCTCTGGAATGATTCCACATAGGATCATTCCCGTTTTTCTGCCCCCTCCCTCACCCTCATGGCTCTGGCTCCAATGGGATGATTTATTTTCCATTTGCCAAAGGATGGAATAATCCATATCCGTGTGCCTCAGGCTCTAATCCCCTTTTTTTTTTTTTTTTCCCCTGGGACGATTGCATTCCGTGTGGGAGGGGCTTTAAAGCTTTTTTTTTTTTTTTTTTTTTTCCCCTCTGAGATTTGGAATTAAAAACCAGGCTGGAAATGCAGAATGGAATATTTTGATTAAATTTGTCCTTTCCCCTTGACTTCACTTGAATTCCAGGTAAATCTGGGAATTGCTCCCTGCTCCCAAACATCCTTGGCCAAGGATCAAAAATCCATATTCCTAAAAAAATCAGATCCATCCCCTCCCATCCTGGAGAACTTTTTCCATGAACTGTGTGGATTCCAATTTCCATTTCCTGCTAATTTTGAGGGAATGAAGGTCAGGCTCCTTTTCCACACTAAATAGAGGGGGAAAAGAGGATTTAGAGGAATTAGGGGGGATATTCCCAGGATTCCTGATCCATTCCATGGGAATGTGGCAGTGCTGTTCCATCTGTGCCTTGTTGATTCCCAATAAATTGGGAATTGATCCCATTCCATGTCCCCAGTCCAATGTCACCCACCCCACACATCAGTGCCAAACATCCCAGGCAGCTTCCAGCCCTTCCCAGATGTGGATGTGGACTCCCAAAACTCTTTTTTAATCCATCTATTTAATGGAAAAATCCATAATTTTTAATTTTTAATCTCAATTTCCTCGCCAGAATTTGTGATTTTGGTGTTTTTCCTTTTTTCCTGGATTTTTATTGGATGCTCCATTCTCCCTGTGTGAAGCAGGAATGTTGGGATAAGGAAAATAGGAAATCCATGGATTTGGCTTGGCACAGGGACAGTGACCACACTAATTACTCTGTGGGGATAATTAAAATCTCCATGTGGGCGTGAGAAACAACAGAGCCAATCCCATCTGGGATCCTCTGGATCAACCTTCTCCCTTTCCAGCTGATCCTGGGCGTCAGGAGCAGATCCAGAACATTCCACCATCCTCATTTCATCTCAATTAATGGCATTTTATCCTGAAAACACTTCCAGGCTTTTAATGGGAAAATGAAAACAGATCCACAGATCCTCTGGGAATAACAGGGAATTGTCTGAAGGAATCAATGGGAGAAATTCAGGGATAACAGGGATGGGATTCTTGGAAAGGAATTTTGGGATGGTCATTGCAGGAAACTCTGCTGGAATCCAGGGATTTGGTTTTGCTGGGGGAGACTCATGGATGGGTGCTCCTTCAAGATTTTGGGAAGAGTAGGATGTGGAACAGGATCTGGGAATGTCCTTGGGAACAAAGGGACAGCAAGGAGGATTTAACAGAGATCCTGGGGAAATTCCTGTTCAATTCCCAAATCCTGGAATGGGTTGGGCTGGAAGGGACCTTGAAGCTCCTCCATTGCCATTCCATGGGCAGGGACAGCTCCCACTATCCCAGGGTGCTCCAAACTCCATCCTTGGATAATTCCAGGGATCCAGGGGCAACCACAGCTTCTCTGGGAATTCCATCCCAGCTGGGAATTCCTTCCCAAATCCATTGAAAACTCCTCTCTTCCAATTTAAGCCATTCCCACTTCCTGCGAGGGAGGAAACTTTTAAAGGGAAAAAAAAAAAAACCTCCAGGAATGTTTAAATTTTTCCCTCTTTGAGCAAAATTCCTCCAAGATCTGATAAATCCCAGATAAAACCACCCAAACCTTGGCCTTTCCCCGTGCTGGGCAGGACAGGAGCGGGGTTGGCTCCAAGGAAAATTTGGGAAAAGCGTGGAGATGTCAGGGCTGATGGAAGGGGAAAAATGCTCATAACCCTTCGGTGTTCCCGAGGTTTGTCAGGAAATCTTTCCTAACGACTTCACTCCGCTTCCCCAGCCGGAATTCCGATGGGGCTCGGAGGGAAGGACGTCGGAAAAGACGGATAACAGCGGGAATTCAGCCGGGACTCGGGCCAATTCTCCTCTGCAATCCAATTTCCACAGGCACAACGTGCCACTGGAAATGCCAGGGCTATTTCTGGATCTTGGGATCAAAGGGAAATGTAGAAAACTTTGGAATTTTGGCAGATTTCTCGGGATTTGGGAGGAGGGAGAAGTTGAGAATGGTCTGGAGGGGACTGGGGGACTCATCCAGCCTCATTCCCTGCCTGAGGAATCCCAAATCCTGCTCCTTCCTCGCCTTTTGTTCTCCCTGGGTCATCCATATATGGGGCTTTTCCAGGAGAAACCTCCCAGCAGGGCTCCAATCTAAACAGTGGCAGCATCCCAGGATTTCTGCAGCTCCCAGCTCCCGGAACAGCCTCCAGCTGGAATCAGGAGCCGCCGGGAATTCGGAATCCCGAGCAGTGCTTTTGTCACGTCAAACTCCCACCTGGAATTTGTTTGGAAGTCGCTGTGGCTTTGTTGGAAAGCTGAAAGGAGAAACTTCAGGAATGCAGGAGTTCCTGGGATTGGAGCTTTTTTAGTTTTTCCCATTTTTCCATTTTTTTTTTTGTGGTGCAAAGCTCCCACCTCTGGTAATTGATCTCCCCATGGATCCATGATTTGTGCAATCCTAAACCCGGAATTCCTGCTGGCAGAGCCAGATCCTGCATCCAGAATTCCCTGATTTCCTGGGGTTGGATCACAAAGGAAGAGCAATATTCCCTCTGCTCCATAGTGTGTGAGCAGGGAAGGGCTGATCCATGAGGAAAACTGGCACAGATTCCCAGAAAAACTGGGGGAAAAAATCCCTGGAATTGTCCAAGTCCTGGGATAGTGGGAAGTGCTGGGATTGGAGCTGGATGAGCTTTAAGGAATTAAAGAATTAGGGATCTGTGGCAGCATCCAAAACTTCCCAATTCAGTGGGATCATCCCCTGGACTGTGATGGTGGATTTGGGATAATTAGGATAATTAGGATTAAAAATTTGGGATAATTAGGGCAGGATTTGATCCTGGATATGTTGGTTTTGTATCCATGGATATCAGCTCCTAAGGGAGAGGAGGAAAAGTGGGAAAACCAAAACATTCCCATCCTTCCTGTCCCTGTTTTCCCAGGATGGAAACATCCCTCTCCAACCATAAATCCCAATGCCTGGGGGGAGTTTTTTCCCCTCTGGAAATGGAATATTGTGCCAGCATAACCTGGCAACCCACCCACACTGGAGCTGAGTTTTCCAATAATTATTGGATATTGGACTGGGAGCAGCTTCCTCTGCATCCCTGGGTATCGATCCCTGGAGTGTCCCAGGAAATGCAGGGAAGGAAATGGGAATTGGCATTTCCCAGGGATAACAATGGCATCATTTCCTCTGGAGCAATGGGAAAACCAGGCTGATCCATCAGGGCTGGCTGGCACTGGAGAATTCCTGGGATCACAGAATGGTTGAAGGTGATTTTGTTCCAACCCCAACACTTCCCACTGTCCCAGGGTGCTCCAAGTGTCCAACCTGGCTTGGGTAATTCCAGGGATGAGGCAGCCACAGATTTTCTGGGAATTTGGGGTGTCACCACCCTCCCAGAGAGGAATTTTTTCCCAATATTCTATCTAAACTTTCCCCCTGGCACAGAAGCCCCATCCCATTCCCTGGAACTGCAGCATCCCATTCTCCAGGACCTCAGATCCCTTCCCAAATCCTTCTGAGATCCCAGTAATTCACTGCTTAAAACAATTTGGGAATTTCATCCCAGAGTTCAATTTCAGTCAAATTCCCATTTTCAGGAATTTTCTGGCTCGTTTGGAGAATGTAAAACATCTTAAAATCCAATTTTATTGACTCATCGTGCAAACCTGATTTTGGGAAAAACTGGAATTTTGGAATTTGGGAGGGATCCTTTGGGCTCATTCCAGGCTGGCTCCTGTCTCCCATGGGATGATGGTGCTGAGGATTTTGGGAATATTTGGGTTTGGATGCTCTGGAAATCCCCACTGCAGAACATGAGGAGCTGTTTGCAGTTTGGTATTGGAGCTTCCAACTGATCCTGGTTTTTCTTGGGGAAGCCAATTTCTTTTGGAATTGGATTCAGTTGGGTTTAAACGTCGGTAAAAGTCAAATTTTGGCTGTGGTGATGCTGGATTTGGATTTGGATTTTTCCTGGAAAATCCCTGAAAACAATGTGTGGTGTGGGATTTCTGCTTTTCCACGCTGCTGTCTCCATGAAATCCCAGAAAATCTCTTTGTCACTGCTCCTCTGTGACACTTCCACCCGATTTTTCCTTTCCCTTCATCCTTCCATCCCCTCTCCCCCCTTTCCCTGCTCCACTTTTCCCAGGAGTTCAACCTCTGGTCACAGCCAGGTCAGAGCAGGATTGAAACGAGGCCAGGCTTTGTCCCAGTTGGAAAAAAACAGGAATATTTTTGCTCTTGGAAAACATTCCCGATGTCACTTTGTGTTAGACACAACATTCCTGGTGTTTGCTGGAAAATCAGGGATTTCTGTGTTTTCTAAGGGAAATCAGGTGCTCAGGAATTTCTCCTCTGCTGCTTTTCCTGGTTATTTTTCCTGGGAGAAGGGATGGGATTGCTGGGAATGGGAGAGTTTGAAAAATGTTGGGACTGGAGGATTTGGCCACCCCCAAAATCCTGCTTTATTCCCACTGGGATTTGGGAATCACCTAAAATCCCATGGGATTTAAGGCTGGGCAGGGGGAATGGAGAGGGGAAAAGCATGGAATGGTTGGGATCAGCATAACCTGGGCTGCTCAGACCTTTGGGGACATCCCAGGGATCCCAAATCCCCCTTTCCCCATGGAGCACAGGCTGGGAATGCAGCTCTGCCAAGGGGTGCTGCTGCACCTTCCAGAATCCCACCCCAAAATCCAGAATTCCAGCCTGGGATTTCCCTGGATTTGTTGTTTCCAGCACATCCAGAGGGGTTGGAAAAGAGCAGAAAAATTCCTTTGATTCCCAAATCCAGGCCTGGATTCCCAGTTCCTCCAGGGATCTTTAGGAGGGAGCAGCAGGGCAGGACCAGGACAATTCCATAATTTCCACGATCCAAGGTTTCTTTGGGAATATTTTGGTGATAATTAATCCCCATTCCCAGCGTTTCCAGACTCTCCAGGAGTTGTTGGATCTGGGGAATTTCTCTCCAGCTGCTCCAGCCATAAATATGGAATTTGTGTCAGCTTTATCCCTTTGGATTGGTATCCAGAGGAGGGAAAATGCCTGATCCAGCATTTTTGTCCCAGATAAAAAATCCCAAAGCCAGCGATTTTTGGATGTCAGGACATCCTTTGATGTCCAAGGCTGTCATTTGGATCTCCTCTGGTTCTCCTTTCCCAGTGGAAAGAAAATGCTGGAAAAAATAAATTTTTTTATCAGAGAATTTTCTCTCAGAGAATTAAAAAAAAAATTAAAAAAATTCTGGGAATTTTGAGAATTGGATTTGAGGAATGTCCATGTCCCATCACTGGGAATATTGGGATGCACTGGGGCACTGTGGAATCCCTGGAAGTGGAGGGAGCAACAAATTCTTTCTTTTTCCTCCTGCACAGCTTAGAAGTGGTGAAGGAAGGAATTGGAAAAAGGGAGGAAAATCCAGATGAGAGCTCTGTTCATTCCCAAGCCACAAAATTCTGGAAAACAGGGACTTACAAGGCAGCACTTGGAAGGTTGTGCTGATCCCAACCATTCCATGCTTTTTCCCCTCTCCATTCCCCCTGCCCAGCCTTAAATCCCATGGGATTTTAGCAGATTCCCAAATCCCAGTGGGAATAAAGCAGGATTTTGGTGGTGGCCAAATCCTCGTGTCCCAACATGTTTCAAACTCTCCCTGATGGGAAAAGCTCTTCCTAAGCCTGCAGAGCACCTGGATTTGGGGTGGGATGGGATTTTGGGATGGGATGGGATGGGATGGGATCAATGGGATGGGATGGGATCAATGGGATTGGATGGGATTTTGGGATGGAATGGGATCAATGGGATTGGATGGGATTTTGGGATGGGATTTTAGGATTTTGGGATGGCATAATGGGATGGGATCAATGGGATCAATGGGATGGGATAATGGGATGGGATGGGATGAGATAATGGAATGGGATTTTGGGATGGGATGGGATCAATGGCATGGGATAATGGGATGGGATTTGGGGATTTTGTGATTTTGGGATTTTGGGATGGGATCAATGGGATCAATGGGATAGGATGGGATAATGGAATGGATAATGGGATTGGATAATGGGATGTAAATCCCAAGGGATCCATGCCTTGCCTCAGGGGGAGCAGCACCCTTTGGAACCGAGGATTTCTCCTCCTCCCAGCCATTCCCACCCTCTGGCTCAGCCTGGAGCCTCTGGAATTGTCCCAGGCTCAGAAATCCGAGCGGGCTCTTTAATCCTTGGCTGCACCAGGGAAAATCTCAAGGTCACAGCGAGGGTTTGGTTCCCCCCCTGCTCCTGGAATCTTTCCTTTTATGTGGGAAGTGTCGGGATGGCTCCAGGCCAGCTGCTGGTGTCCCTGTCCCCTCCTCCATCCCGGGAATCGCCGCTCCATGGGTGTCCCCAGAGGAATGTGCTGCAGGGGGGGATGAGCAGAGCCAGCCCAGGGTGCTCAGCTCTGTTTTATACAGAGATAAAAACTTTCTAGAAGACAGATTTTATAAAATTAGGCTTGATTATTTTAGCTGAGTTAATAGCTAACCTATTAAGTTCCCATAAGAAAAAGATTCTAAGAATGAAAATCAGTTTACATAACAATCTATTCTTGTAAGAAAAACAGTTTGCACCTCCAAAAATAAAAAAAATATATCCTGAAAATTCATGTTAAAAAAATATAAACTCTTTAAAAAGAGAAGATTTTAATAAAACATACACACTAGCTATTAACTAACCAATAAACTAAATTTTAGTAGATTGTTACCTAATTAAATCGAACACAGTACCTTCTAATATTCCTATAAATATAAGCTATGTAAATAAAAATTCAGCTTTTCTACATTAAAAAAACCCCAAATATCTCAACCATCTCCATATTCCAACACAACTCCCTTTTCCCATGACTTGGAAAATCTTGGGAGAGGCTGGAATTCTGCAATCCCATCCCAGGGGAAAACGTGGAGCGTGAGCAGAGCGGGAATGCTCGGCAGCCGAGGGCTGGGCAGGCTCAGAGCCCTGTCCTGAGGAGCATCCCAAACCCCCAGAGCTGATTCCAGGGAAGGGACAGGGGCAGGGACAGCTGCACTGGGGACAGGAGCCGCAGGAATGTGGCGCTGAGCTCCTGCTGGGAATGCCAGGCCCAGCCCAGCGGGATTCCCACCGGCCACACCCCAGCGTGGGACTGGGAGCAGCTGGATCCCAACCCCCTGGGCTGGGAATTCCTGCCTGGGAAGGAGCAGAGGAATTTGGGGTGTCACCACCTTCCCAGAGAGGAATTTTTTCACAATATTCCATCTAAACTTTCTCTCTAGCCCCATCCATATTCCCTGGACATGCAGCATCCCATTCTCCAGAACCTCGGATCCCTTCCCAAATCCTCCTGAGCCCCTGCTGGGGTTTCCCCTTTGAGCCTTTTTGGGGTCTCTGTTGGGCAGGGCCGTGGCCACCTCTGGATCCAGAATGTTGTTCCATAGGGAATGTTGTTATTATTCCATAGGGAATGTTGTTTTTCCATAGGGAATTATATTGTTATTCCATAGGGAATGTTTTTGTTATTCCACAAGGAATGTTGTTTTTCCATAGGGAATGTTGTTATTATTCCATAGGGAATGTTGGTTTTTTCATAGGGAATGATGCTGTTCCACAGGGAATGTTGTTTTTCCATAGGGAATGTTGTTGTTGTTCCATAGGGAATGTTGTTATTATTCCATAGGGAATGTTGGTTTTTTCATAGGGAATGATGTTGTTCCACAGGGAATGTTGTTTTTCCATAGGGAATATTGTTGTTCCATAGGGAATGTTGTTTTTTCCATAGGGAATACTGTTTTTCCTTAGGGAATGCTATTATTATTCCATAGGGAATGTTGTTCCATAGAGAATGTTGTTGTTCCATAAAGAATGTTGTTGTTTTTCCACAGGGAATGTTGTTATTATTCCATAGGGAATGTTGCTATTCCATTGGGAATGTTGGTTTTGTTCCATAGGGAATGATGTTCCATAGGGAATGTTGTTGTTATTCCACAGGGAATGTTGTTTTTCCACAGGGAATGTTGTTATTCCATAGGAAATGTTTTTGTTATTCCACAGGGAATGTTGTTATTCCATAGGGAATGTTGTTGTTCCACAGGGAATGTTGTTGTTATTCCACAGGGAATATTGTTTTTCTACAGGGAATGTTGTTATTCCATAGGGATCGATGCTGAGGCTGCTGTTGCAGTTTGCTCCCCGCTCCCATTTTCCCACCTGTGTTTTTCCACACCTTGGAGCCAGGATTTGCTGCTGAGCTTGGCTGGGGATGAGAACGACGGGAGCTCCGTCGGGAATCCTGGGACAGGCCCAGGCCCAGCTGTGCCGGCGATTCCCAACATCTGGCCTGGCCCAACAGAATCCCCTTGGGATGGGAAACTCCCACCCCTGGTGGTTCCTTCTTGAGCATTTTCCACTTCTGGATGTGGCTCTGGGCTGACAGGGTGGGATCAGAGATCCTGGAGGGCTTTTCCAACCCGAATAATTCCGGGATTTTATGGAAAGCACTGCTGGAGGTGTTTCAGTCCCTGTGTGCTCTGGGCTTTGCAGCAATCCCAATTTTTTTTTTTTTCTGGTGATATCCAGTAGCCAGCAGGTTTCATCCCCAGCCAATCTTCCCTCTGGATCTTGCAGAATCTCTCCTTCAGCCCGAATTCCAAATAAACATTGCCATGTTTGGAAATCTCCCTGCTGGGCCCCCCCTTCCTCCCGGCAGGAACTTTGGCTGGAGGGTGACTCATCACAATCCCTTCCCAAGCAGCAGAAATTCCCAAGGGAGCTGGGATCAGCCTTTGGATACCACAGAATCCCAGCCATTCCCACCCCTTTGGCCTCCAGATGGATTTTTCCCGTTTTCCCCCCATTTTTGGATTTTCTTGGCCGGTCAAAGCTCCTCTGGCAGCACCCTGGATGTGCCAATCCAAGGGGTGATCCCAAGTTTGGAAATGTCTTTTCCCACCTAAACCCTTCCCAAGGCTCATCCAGGCTGGGTTCATCCCTCTTTCATTCATTTTAATGGAAAAATCCACTTTTCTTGGAATCCTGCTGAGCAGGGGCTTGGAGAGGTGGCTGAGAATAACAATTAGTGCAGGTCGTTATTAGCCTGGCTCGTTAATTAAGTAATTAATTAATGCGCTGTAAATTACACTTAGATGAGGGCTAACCTTCGAGGTGTAATTAGAAGGGTGCAGTAATTATCCAGGCTGGGCTGGAGGGGAGAATTCCCAATCCAGGTTGGGATCCAAAGCTGCCTTTGGCAATCCACAGGGGACAGAATCGCTCAAATCCATTCTCAAAATTCCCGGTTTTCCAAAAATGGGAGAGGTGGAGGGATGGTGAAGCAGCAGTGATGAAGGCAAGGTGGATTTTTGGGATTTTGGGAAGGAATTCCTCCCTGGGAGGGTGGCTGCTCCTGATCCATGGGAGTGTCCAAGGCTGCTGTTCCATCCTTTTGGGTTGGGGTTTTCCTTAATCTGGGAATGCTGGGATGAGTCTGGCTTGCTCCTTTGGACACTTCCATGAAGTCCCAGAGGATTTGGGGGTTCCCTAAATCGTGGGGTGTTATGGAATCACAGAGCCATGGGATGTTTTGGGTGGGAAGGGACCTTGAGGCTCCTCCATTCCCATTCCATGGCAGGGACACCTCCCACATTTCCAGGCTGCTCCAAGCCCATCCAACCTGGCCTTGGACATTCCAGGGATCCAGGAGCAGCCACAGCTTCTCTGGGAATTCCATCCCAGCTCCTCCTCACTTTCACAGGGAAGAATTCCTTCCTCAAATCCAATTTAAATCTATTTATTCCCTCCTGTCCCCACCCTGGTAAAAGTCTCTTCCCATCATCCCCCCCCCCAGCTCCAAATCCATGATTTTGGAATATTCCTCACCAGAGCTGCCTCAGCAGGGGCTGCCAGGAGCTCCCATCCCTTTTATCCATGGCTATTCCTGGAAAACATGATTTTCCAAGGCTGGGGAGCTGCATTTGGGCAGTTCCTTTAAATAACCCTGATGAAAAAGCGTTATCCATGCAAAGGCCATCTGTTCCCTGTGCTCCCAGAGCAGCTCCTCCCTCCTCCCAGCATTCCCAAAGTTTCCAGCTCAGCCTCTCCTCCACCTGTCCCACCCATCCCAAAGTTTTTTATGTGCCCCAAATCCAGCTCTCCTTGGAGGAAAGGTTGGATCTGCACCTGAAGTGTTTCTCTTGGAATTCCTTAATGATTTCTTCCCATGTACTTTTTTCTCTCCAGCATTCCCAAAGTTTCCATTTAGGCTCTGCTACCTGTCCCAACCATCCAAGCCCTTCCAGGACATTTTTTCCCAGTTTTATGTGCCCAAAATCCAGCTCTCCTTGGAGGAAAGGCTGGATCTTCACCTGAAGTGCTTCTCATGAATTCCTTCCTCGTCCCACATGGCTCTGGAGGATCAGTTCACCTTCTGTGTTCCCAGATTGTGCAGGACAATGTTCCCACATCCTTCCTTCCCTCCAGCATTCCCAAAATTTCCATTTAGGCTTTCCCACCCATCCCACCTATCCAAGCTCTTCCAGGCCATTTTTTCCCAGTTTTATGTGCCTTTGGAGCAAAGATCACTCTCAAAGTTCCAGGAGCTGCTTCCCTTTGGGCTGGGCTGGAGCACTGGGACCAGTTAACCTTAACCAGGGCAGGCACAGGAAAGGTTGGGAAATAATTCTGTTGGAATGTTTGGATTCGGAGGGCTGACATTAGAGAGAGTAAATGTCACAGGGAGTTTAAACAAGGCAGCAGCTCTTGGAGGGCCACGTTTTCCTCTGGTGGATTGGGCTGCAAAGCAGAATTTCTAAGCAGGGTTTGTGTTCCCATTTGGAATTCTGGCCGTGATCCTGCTGCTCCTTTCCTCCCCTTCAGTCCAACTTTTCTTTGGATCTCATTTGTGTTTTCCCAGCTTTTTCCACCTTGCTGTGTCGGCTGGATCCCTCTCCAATGCGTTTTCCACTGATCCCACCAATCTGGATTTTGTGGAGTATTCCAAGGTCTCCAGAGCACATGGAATGGCTCGTTGAGGATGAGCTGGAAATGGAAATTCCCATTTTTGGGGCAGGCATCATTCCCTCTCCCTAAGGGACAGGCTGGGATTGGGATTGGGGTTGGGATTGGGATTGGAATTGGAATTGGGATTGTCCTGGGCAGGACCAGGAGTGAGATTTGCAGATCCCTGGGATCTCAGGAAATTCCCTGATTCTCACTGGGAGCAAAGAGCTGGAGCTGCAAGTCTTGGCAAAGTGCTGGCAGGGAATTTATGGAATGTGCAGACACTGGAAATCCATTAATATTTCTGGGAAAAGGAAGGGGTGGTGTGTGGGGACATGGGGAGGGGCTGAAGGTGCTGCTGGATGAGCTGTGACCGTCGGATAAACCACGGTCCTTGTCTGATAACCCATTCCTGGTGGGCTCCATGGCGTGATTTGGGATGAGAGAAGGATTGGCCTTGGAATAACCAGATCCAGTGGAAGGTTGGATCCAGATGGGATAAAAATCCCTGTCCAAAGCTGGAGCTGATCCAAACCACAACGGATTTTCAGGTGGTGCTTTTTGGGACAGGGTTGTTTTTCCAAGGGTTTTGTGTTGAGATTCCCTGAGGAATTTGAGGAATTAAATTTTGCACACGCTTCCCACCCCACCAGATGGATTCTCCATCCTCTGGCCTTTCCTGCAGGATCTGGGATGAGTCTTCTCCACCTGGTTTTAGCACAGAAGGGGAAATTTGGGCGGCATCAAGAGGAGACCACGGGGGTGGGAAGGGTTATCCCAGCAGGAACAGCCCCATCCCAGCATCCCATCACCCCTGGCTGCTTCCAGAGCCTGTGTTATCCTGGGATAACAGCACACCAGTCCAGCCAGTCCAACCAGTCCCTGAATTGGCTTCTCCCAGCTTAGGATTTGGGGGGATCAATACTCCAGGATTAGGATCCATCCTCTAGGATTAGGATCCATCCTCCAGGACCAGGATCCATCCTCCAGGATTAGGATCCATCCCCCAGGAGCAGGATCCATCCTCCAGCATTAGGATCAATACTCCAGGACTAGGATCCACCCTCCAGGATTAGGATCCATCCCCCAGGAGCAGGACCCAGCCCCCAGGAGCCGGATTCCCACTCCCAGCTCATCTTGCAGGGCTTCCCCGCTCCGTGGCTCCCATCCTCCATCCCTGCTCCCAGCAATTACTCAGCTGTTTCTCAGCTGTTCCCTGGAGCAGCAGGGATGAGAAGGCAGCAGAGATATTGCTCCCAGGGTTTCTTTCCCATATTTTATGGCTGGGATAAGCTGCTCCCGAGCCCTTGGAACAGCTGTGGGTCGGCAGAGCCGCGTGCCGGGCGTGGCAGCGCCGGCTCCAAGGGCTCCAGGTGCTGCTTTATGATCCCTGCTCCCTGCTCCTCGTGCTTGTGGGGCACTGACTGCCAGGATTTTCCAAACGAGCCTTTTGGGAGCTGTAGGACTGGGAAAACAGGACTGATTCCTCAGGTTCTGATCCTGACAATCCTCATGTTCCCTGGCAGTGTTGGTTTTCCTGCTGGGTTTTTCCCGATGCTGATGGATCACCTGCTTCCCTCCCTCGCTCTCTTCCATCTCCTGGGATTTGTTTGAAATCCTGTGGATTTGTTTTGATGGGATTTCCTGGTTTTCCGTGGTTCAGGGCATCCTGGCCATGCACTCACAGATCCTGCAGCTCCCACAGCCCAACTTTGGCTTTTCCTGACCAAAAGTTGAGAGAATCCTTTCCCCTGAGCTTTTCCAAACCCTGCAAGCTCCTCATCCTCTGGGATAAATCCGTGGCACAGAGGAGGAGAAGCCTGAGCAGGCTTGTTGGTGAAGAATTGCCATCCCGAATTTCCAGAGCTTGGCAAAATTCAAGCAAAACCTTCCCTGTCCCCTTCTGATATTCCGACTCCTTCTCATTTTCCAAACCCGATATTCCACAGAAAATCCCTTTGCACCCCACATCCTGCTCATCCCTCCCTGTGCCAGGCTGGAGCAGAAAGGAGAATCCAAGAGGGGAATCCAAGAGGGAGAAGCCCAGGATCCCAGAGCTGTTTTTGGGATGCTCGGAGCGCCGGGATCACCCCGAGGATGCTCAGGTGCAGCTCCCACCCACGCAGGACCCGCGCAGTCTCGCCCACATTCCCGGGTTGCCCTTTCCAACGTGGCAGCTGCCAGGACCTTGGGAAGCGCCTGAGCAGCGTTCCCTTGGCAACAGCGAGCTGGGAATGGCAAGGTGTGTGGGAGAAACACCAAACCCCTCATCCGGCCACTCCATCACGGGGACAGCCCCATCCCCAAGGATTTGTCCTGGTTTTATTCATGGTCAGGGGGTATTTTTAGCTGTGACACGTCCCAGGGATCAAATCTCCACCAGGATCAGGAATTCGCAGGGGGGAACCCTTGGGATTTACCCTGTAAGTGAAACCTGGCCCCGGCTGCCAGGGATGAGCTTGGGTTCCCCCGGCTGCTGCTCCGGCTGAACTCGGGGTTACCTCCAGCATTCCCCATCCCCAGGAATGACTGACACAGCAGGAAAAATGCCAAAGGTTTTCCAGCAAAGCGGGGAACAAATGAACTTGGGCTGGCTGCAGCTCCCTGCCAGCTCTGCTCTTCCTTCTCCTCCTCAATTTATTAATTTGTCCATCTGCTCCCAGGGAAGGTTTTTCTTCCCTTTCTCCATCCAGGAAAGCAGAGGGGGGAAAAAAGGAGCTGGGGAAGGAATCTAGGCCATCCCATTGTGGCTCTGTCTGGGGCTTAAATCCATCGAGCTGGGCTTGTTTGAAAGGGCCCATTTCTGTCTCAGGCTCGCTCGTTTGATTTTATTTGGATTTTCCTTTGTTCACTCAGCTGGAACAGGCGGGCGCAGAGGGAGGGGAAAGCAGAGGATTCCAATAATGGGCTTTTGGCAGCAAGTTGGGCATAAAACAGCTTTATTTGGGATTGTGGTCTTTTTTTTTTTTTTTTTTTTTTTTATTTTGCAGCAGATGAAAGGAACTCGTGGAGGGGCCGGGGTAGGGGCTGGTGATCCCCAGGCTGTGTTGTGTGAGTGTGTCCCACCCCTAGAGTTGGGAATTATTGGGAATTCCTGTCCCTTTCTACTGGGAATTATTGGGAATCCCTGTCCCTTTCTGCTGGGAATTATTTGGAATCCCTGTCCCTTTTCTGTTGGAATCCCTGTCCCTTTCTGTTGGGAATTATTTGGAATCCCTGTTCCTTTTTCCTGGGAATTTTTTTTAATCCCTGTCCCTTTCTGTTGGGAATTATTGGGAATCCCTGTCCCTTTTCTGTTGGGAATCCCTTTCCCTTTCTCTTGGGAATCATTGGGAATCTGTTGGTGATTGATCCTCAATGCATCCACCCCACTCCTGTGCCTGCTGCCCCCAGGGCACCCCAAATCCTGGGATAAACACAGCAGCAAGGTCAATCCTGGGCTGGGCTGGGTTGGAAGGGATCTGAAGGATCATCCAGACCCAGCTTGGAATCTTGTTCCCACTGTGGGATTTGGCTCCCAGCTGGAAGCCACCTGGACCTGGCTTTTCCCCCAGGGAGTTTCCTTTGGGTTTTGCTTCCTGCAAATCCACATTTTGCTGGTTTGGTGCTGTTTCCGTTCCCTGCTGATGGAAATCTCCTGTCTGCTCATTTTAATCATGTCAGGAGCCCGAAACTTCCCAGATCCCCGGGTGGGATTTTGGGATGTGTGTGCTGTGGGATCAGAGAATGGTTTGGGTTGGGAGGGAGTTTAGGGATCATCTCATGCCATGGGCAGGGACCATTCCCACTATCCCACGTTGTTCCATGGCCTTGGATCCATCCAGCAGGAACAGCCTCAGTTCCACCCCTCCCCTGACATTCCTGGTGGCTCTGGATGGGCTTTAAGGTCCCTTCCAACCCATTCCAGGATCCTGGGAAGCAAAGCTTTGCTGTCTGATAACTGCTCATCCCCAAGCAGCAGCCAGGGTGGGATTTGGATAAACTGAGCTTAGCCTGATGGGCTCAAGCCTAAACCCTTGTGCACGTGCTGAGAGCTCGGCTGAACTTCGGAGCGAGCAGGCACCGGAACGGTTTTGGGAGGAATCATCCCAAATGTCGAGCTGATCTCCAAATCCTGGTGGGAGTAAATGTCACTGGGATGGCTGAGCCTGTGCCAGCCGTGGGGGGAGTTTGGGAAAGGCTGGTGCTGGCTGGAGCAGCTCCAGCAGGCAGCAGGAGGAGGGGAACTCCGAGGATCCCATGGAAAGCAGCATTCCCGGGATGGGGACAGTGACAGAGCCACAGCTCGGGGCTCTCCAAGGGGTTCCTCCTTTTTGTGGTGTGGAACCACCTTTGGAAAGCTGGGATCTGGAACTGCAAACTCTGGGGAGCTTTTGGAGGAGATCTCTGAAGGGTGGGGAGTTTGGAGCCTTTGTTTTTCCAACCCTTTGGATTTGGAGCAGCCAATTCCTCGGAGCGACGTCCACACAAGGCGTGGATGGGGAAGTGCTGGATCCAAAGTTAAAATTCCCTCTGAGAGGCAGGAGTTGGATTCCTTGTGATGGTTTTAAACTCAAAGAGGGAAGGTTTGGATTGGATCTTGGGAAGGAATTCCTGGCTAGGAGGATGGGGAGGCCCTGGCACAGATTCCCAGAGAAGCTGTGGATCCCTGGAAGTGTCCAAGGCCGGGCTGGACAGGGCTTGGAGCACCCTGGGATTAGAACTGGATGAGCTTTAAAGCCTTCCCCTCACTGCTTTTTTATGGGAATTCTCTCCCTGGACATCCCTTACCTCCCCCTCAGCAGGGACAGCTCTTCCCAAATCCCAGGAGGGCTCTGAAGGAGCCTCCTCAGCATTCCCTGCATGGTGCTGGTGGCAGGAATGGCCTGGGGCTGCCTGGTGCTGCCTGCACTGCTCATCCCTGGGAGCAGCAGCTCCCAAAGTTCCCAGAGCAGCCCCAGCTCCAGGCAGGAGCAGCTCCAGCTCCGTGCTCAGAGCAGATGGAAGGAGCAGCATTTCCCTCCCACGCTCCTCCCCAGGAGCCCCTTTGGAGCGATGACATTTTTCCTTTAACCCCCTGATATTTTTCCGGGACCTGAACGAGCAGCCCACACACGAGGATGGTTTTTTTTTTTTTCCTTTCCTCCTTTCCTTTTCTTTTCTGTCTCTGCCTGGATTCAGGGGAAGGGATGCTCTGAGTGTTTCAGTTTGGATAAGCAGGAAAAGCCAACCTGGATGAATTCCTCATTAATTGGAATTCCAGGAAAAGATGAGAGATGAGGGGAGATCATTTTGGTGCTGGACATCACCTTCCCAAATCCCTCAGCATCCTCAAGCTCCCCTTTCCCAGGGAGCATCCCAAGGGATGAAGGATTCCATTTCCCCAGACTTCCCAGAGTGTAACTTTCCATGGAAGAGGAATATCCCTGGAAGTATTTAAACTTCTCCTGCTTATCCCTCGCTCACTAAGTCCCAAATCTCGTTAAATCCCAAGCTTTGGAGCAATGGTTTAATGTCTTAAGCCTTGACCTAAATTACCTGCTCTGTGTCCCAGGATTAGGAATGCTCTGCATTGGGAAGGGTCCTCTCCTCCTCCAGCTTTCCCATGTTCCAAACAGTTCTGCAATTGCTTTAAAGTGCATTTGGGAGCAGCAATTGGACTTTTCCTGATTGGAAGGCTTTTTTTTTTTGTAAGCAGATCGGGAGGGTTGGAGTCAGGCTTTAAAAGCCTTATTCATCCCTAATCCCGAATAATTCCGTCTCCGTGGCTTTTAACGTGATTAAATCAGGGCAGGCTGTGACGACACCCGGCAATTCCGCTTCCCAAAGAATATTGGATTTACCCCGGAGCGAGGCTGCCGGGCCACGGAACCGGGAGGAATTTGGTGCTTGGATTGGGCAGCCCCGAGTTCCAGGTGCTCTGGAATTCCAGGGTGGGAAAGCAGAGCCTTTTCCCCTCGGTTCCCTGTCTGTATTCCCTGCTTGTGCTGCTCTCCACATCCCAGAATTTCCTCGTGTGGAGCTTTGTTGATGGGTGGGATGGAAGCTGGGGTGGGGTCACCCAGATTGTCAGGGCCAGGGATTTGTCTGTCACCAAAATTGTTGGAATTGCATCCCCCTGGAGTTGCATCTCCCTGGAATTGCATCCTCCTGGAATTGCATCCCCCTGGAATTCCATCCCCTTGGAGTTGCATCCCACTGGAATTGCATCCTCCCTAGAATTGCATCCCCCTAGAATTGCATCCCATTGGAAATTGCATCTCCCTGGAGTTGCATCCCACTGGAATTGCATCCCACTGGAATTGCATCCCCCTGGAACTGCATCCCCCTGGAATTGCATCCCCTTGGAATTCCATCCCCCTGGAGCTGCACCCCTCTGGAACTGCATCCCCCTAGAATTGCATCCCCTTGGAATTGCATTTCCCTGGAACTGCATCCCCCCAGAATTCCATCCCCCTGGAATTCCATCCCCTTGGAATTGCATTCCCCTGGAGTTGCATCGCCCTAGAATTACATCCTCCTGGAATTGCAGCCCCCTGGAATTCCATCCCCTTAGAATTGCATCCCCCTGGAATTCCATCCCCTTGGATTTGCATCCCACTGGAACTTCATCCCTCCATCCCCCTCCTGCAGGTGCTCCCCTGTGAACCCCCAGGAATAATTCCCTGTGTATCCCAGTTCCTTGGTGTGGATAATCCTGGGCAGGAGCTTTCCAGAGGGTGCTCTGGGATAAAACAGCTCCGAGGTGCTGAGCCCCAGGGATGTGCCAGAATCCTGGGAGCACAGCAGGGAAAGGAAATCCTTGGGAAAAATGGGTTATTTAATTGTATCCCTGTGTCAGAGCTCCCAGTCAGTCACAATTCCCAGACCAGGAAAGCCCCAAGCCAGAATTCCCTGTTGGGGAGAGGCAATCCCAGGATGGGGTTTATGTCCAGAAATTCCCATTGCTCTGATACATTCCCAAAGCTCTGCAAGTCCAAATTCCTCATGGATGTAAAAACGTGTCATTTTCCAGGTCTTTTTTTTCCCCCAATCCCAAAAATCCTTTAAAAAAAAAAAAAAAAAAAAAAAGGGAGAGAGATTGAATGAATTGAATGGGATCAGGACTCAGCATTCCCAAAACTCCCAGGAACTTTGGGAAGGGACACACAACTCCCAAAGTGTCTCAGTGTTGTCACAGCTGCCACCAGCTCCCAAAATTTAAGCTGGGATGGATTTTTTTGAGCCAGGGTGTGCTCCATGTGGTTTTTTTGGAGTCTGGAAAGAGGGAGAACAGCTCAGAATTCCTCATTTCAGGCACAGCAGATTCCCACAGGGTTTAGTTTAAGAGTTTAAGCCTGGCTTTACTCTTTCAAATTATTTCTTCCCTGGCCATCCCACAGCAGCCACATCTCCTTTGGCACCACTTTCCCCAAAATCAAAATATTCCCTCTCCACTGTGGCCTCCATCCGAGATTTAATGTGCAGGGACCATTTGTGAGGGGAAAAAAACTTGGATTTTCCCTTGATTTTTCCTTCATTTTTAATCCTTCAAAGGGCTGTTTAGTCCTGATTCAAAGGGCCCTCGTGCTTCTGTGTTTTGGGGAAGATGCAAGTTTGTCGTGGCAAAACAGCTGCGAGGAGATGTGAAAATGGAATAAATGTGGGAACAGAGTAAATGGAGAACAGAGTAAATGGAGAACAGAGTAAATGGAGAACAGAATAAATGGGAGAACAGAATAAATCAGGAGCTGGAGAAAGGAAGGAGAGGGATGCTTTTATCTGTTCCAACACTGTCCCCAAATGTCCCCATTTTCTGTCACTCTCAGCTCCTTTCAGATCTGCCAGATGGGGACGTGGCACTGCAGGGATGAGGAGAGATAAGGCAGTGGGACTTGGTTAATTATTAATATTAATTAATTCCCAAAGAATCGATGGGAGCTGTGGAAGGCTCTGAACATCAGGGGGCAAAGCTCAGCTTTTGTCCCCATATTTAAAATTCTCTCATCTGGTGATTTAGGCTCGTCCTAAAAGCAAACTGCAAAACTCGAGTTTTACTGAGAGCTCGAGCTGCTTTTGGAATTTTCAGGGCAACAAATCCCTGGGAGGGGGAAAAGCTCTGAGCCAAAATTCCAAAATTCCCTTTCCATGGTGCAGCCACGTCCTCCCAGCACCTCCTTGCCAGGATTTGGGGACAAGCAGCTCCAGCCTGGTGGGGAGGAGATCTCCAGTTTGTCCTCCTGCTGCCCTTCCCTCCCTGCAGCATTTCTGGAAGCACAGGCAATATTTGGGTTTAATTGGAATCTCCCCTGAAGAAACCATCCCCAGAAAAGATGGAAAAGGGAGATCTGTGGGTACTGCACAGGAGATGGGAGCTGGATCTGGATCTGGATCTGCCCTTGCTGTCCCTGCTCTGCTGCAAACACAATTCCATCAAATCCTCATTTCCTTCCCGTCCCGCTGCTCTGATGGAGCTGGAACAGGAATTTGCACAGATAATGGAGATTTGGAGGGATAAGGAGGATTTGGAGGCAGCTCTGCCTCCTCTCTGAAGGGAGGGATGCTCCTCTCAGCATTCCCAGGAATCCCTTCCCAATTTGGGAATATTTTCACTGTGCTGGTGCAAAACCCCAAATGGGAACATTTGTCACCCTCGTCCTTCCAGGAGCAGAGCTGGAAACAGGGAAGCAGGAATTCCCACCTGAGCCTGGGCTGGATGGGAGAAATCCCAAAAATCCAGTGCAGGGAGGGGTTTGGAGTCTGGGCTTTTGTCTGATTTGTTATCAGGGGATTTCAAGGCATTCCCAGAATCCCAGAATGGGTTGGGAGGGATAAAAAATCATCCAGTGCCACCTGAACCAGGGCAGGGACACCTCCCACGCTCCAACCCAGCCTTGGACATTGCAGGGATGGAGCAGCCCCAACCTCTCCAGCCACATTTATCCCAGAATCCCATAAAATCCCATTCCAACAAACCCCAGCCACCAGGCTTAGGCGCTGCTTTGCCAAAAATCCTCAATTTTGGGAGGTGCTGTCCCAATTTGGGAGCATCTCCTTCCTCACACCCCCAAATCCAGGCTCCCCTACAAACCCAGCTGGACCCATAAACATTTGGGAAAACGAGGAAATCCATCAGCAGCCGCTTTGTTTCCCTGTTTGCACATGCAGGATTTGTGGAACAGGAGCAGGAGCAGCCCCGGGTGCTCCATCACAGGCGCTAATTGAGTGTCACCGCTTTTTTATTCCCGGTTTTTATTCCCATTATTCATCAGGCAGAGGGAGAAGAGGAGCTGACAGGCAGGCAGGGCAGAGCCAGAGCCTGGCAGTGCCCGGGGCCAGCGTGGGTGGCACCTCCTGAGCTGGCACAGGACACCCAGGGGACACCCAGGGGACACCCAGGGACTCCACAGCAGCACTGGGGACTGGCCCCATCCATATTTTCCAAAGGTTTCTTGGGAAACAAAAAGCAAATTTCCAAATTTAGCTCCGCTGCGATTAACGGGTTCTAATCCTCCAGGGAGTGTTTTTTTCCTTGCTGGGTTTTAATTTTCCCTTCCAAGTTAAATTATTCATCCATGTGCTTTGGAGCTGGAGAATCCAATGAATTTCCAGCTTTTGCCACCTTTTTTTTTCCCCATTTTCCCCCCAAATCCCTTTTCCCATCCCCATACAACCCCCTGGAAATGGTTTTTCTTCCTGTATTTTTTTTTCTTTCTAATTCAGTCAATTCCTCCACATGTCTTAGAGTTGGAACATCCAATGAACTTCCAGCCTTTGCCGACTTTTCTTTTCCCATTTTTCCCCCAAATCCTTTTTCCCATCCCTGTACAACCCCCCAGAAATGGATTTCTTTTCCTGGTTTGGTTTTTTTTTTCCTTCTAATTCAATTGATTCCTCCACATATCTTAGAGCTGGAGCATCCAAAGAACTTCCAGCCTTTTCCACCTTTTCCTTTCCCATTTTTTCCCCAAATCCCTTTTTCCATCCCTGTACAACCCCCTGGAAATGGGTTTTTCTTTCTGTTTGTTTTTTTTTTTCCCTTCCAAGTCCCTCTATTCCTCCATGTGTTTTAGAGCTGGAGAATCCAATGAACTTCCAGCCTTTGCCACCTTTTCCTTTCCCATTTTTCCTCCCAAATCCCTTTTCCCCATCCCTGTACAGCCCCCCTGGCTGTGCTTCTGTGGGATCTCTGCCTCCCAGAGATCATTTGAGGCAAGAAAGGCCCAATTAACTGCACATTCCAGCCCTCAACTAATTGAGAAGGGAATTGAGGGCTATTTTTACTCAGTCTGGAGACAGCAAAATATTTTCTTCGCTGGGGGAAGTTGTTTGGCTCAGTCAGAGAGGGACAATCCAGAAAATTCCAGCTGGGGAGCATCGGGTCACGGCAGGGATCCAGGGATTCAGGGGTGCCAGGATTGGAGTTACAGCTACTGCAACATCCTGGGTGGGAAAAAGGGGATTTGGGATTTAACTCACAGCTGGAAAAAGCACTGGCAAATTCCCAAGGAGGGCTGAGGGGTTTCTGCTGCTTGCAGCTGGATCTGAGGGATTTTTTTGGGGAAGAATTCTGGATTTCCTGGTGCTGGTGATGCTGTTATTGTAGGGTTTGGGATTTTGCTGCTGGATTCGTGGTGGGAATTTGGTTTCTGGATCCCATGGGGGAGGACTGGGCTGACAAATCCAAGGCCTGGACGGGCTTGGAAAAACCTGGGAATAGTGGAAGTTGTGGAAGGGGGTGGCACTGGATGAGTTCTTCCAACCCAAACCATCCTGGAATTCTCTGAGCTGGGGCTGAGCCCCTGGGGATGTGCAGGGGATGGGGAGGTTCCTGCTGGCCAAACTGGGATTTGGAAACAGGGAGAAGTGAGATCCTGCTGTTCACACCAGGACAGGAGGGGTCTGTGGCCGTTCCCACCTCGTCCAGGGCTTGGATCAGGACAGGGAATGTCCTGGGGAAGGTTGGGTTTGGTGTTGGATGCAGTGGGAGAGATTGGGATTGTCTTGTTCCATCCCACATCTCTGGAGCCAGAGCCAGGCTGGAATATCCAACCCCAAATCTGTGGGGACAGCAGTGAGCTCAAAACCCCAGTGAGGGCAGGGTCTGTGTTCTTTAGGGCTGCAATTAATGAATTTGGGGCTCCTCAGGGTTTCCAGAGCTCCCAGAAAATCCCAGAGGAGCCACGGAAAAGTTCCAAAGAACCTGAAGTGAGCCAAGGTCTGCACATCCAAATGGGGAAATCCAGATTTTGGGAAAATCCAGGCTGGAGAAACCCAGATTTGGGAGAATTCAGGCTGGGGAAATCCAGATTTGGGGAGAATCCAGACTGGGGAAATCCAGATTTTGGGAGATTCCAGGCTGGGGAAATTCAGATTTTGGGAAAATCCAGACTGGGGAAATCCAGATTTGGGGAGAATCCAGACTGGGGAAATCCAGATTTTGGGAGAATCCAGGCTGGGGAAATTCAGATTTTGGGAAAATCCAGACTGGGGAAATTCAGATTTTGGGAGAATCCAGGCTCAGGAAATCCAAATTTGGGGTGAATCGAGGCTGGGGAAATCCAGATTTGGGAGAATCCAGGCTGGGGAAAGCTCCTGGGGCAGCTCCAGCACTCGGGGCTGGAGGTGTTGGGAATTCCCTTGAGGAAAACTCAGGTGCTGTCTCTGCCACCAGCTCCAAACCTGTGATCCCTGCAGCTCAAACCTCCTGGAATTAACTCAAGGAAACAGGATGAGGTGTTCCCTGGATTTATTAATGACTGGAACGCGGGGTATTGTGTCGGAATTAAATCCCTGAGACGTGTTCTCCCCGAGGAGCAGCACAAAGCCTTCCCAAGGATTGCCCTGGCAGCTTCATCCTGCTGTCTGCTCGGATTTTCCCCAGCCTGGCTGTGCTTGGAAATGAATTTATACCTGACTTATGTTCGGATTTATATCTGAGAAAAGGAGCTTGGCACAGACAGCTCCAAAAAGTTCAGCCTGAGGTGGGAATTGCTGATTGGAGCTCGTGTTTGTTGCTGGCTGTGCTCAGCCCCGAGCTCTGGCAGTCCTGGGATTCCTTCAGCTTTGATTCCAAGCCTTGTTTTAGCTCTGCTCTGTTACTGAGAGGGGAAAAAAAATGATTTGGGTTTTTCTTCCTGCACACAGAATTCCCCAATTCCAGCTGAGAGCTTGGAGTGATTCCCCCTCAGAAATCTCCCCCAGAGGTGTTTTTTAGAAGGGGGAAATGGAGATAACAAAATCAGAAATTGAGAAATTCAGGTTCATCTCTGGTGGGCCAGCAGTTCCTGTCCTTCTCTGCTTCCTGGGAATTCCTCTCCTGCTCCATCACATCCTCCCCTCCTGCTGCTCCATCCTCACCTTCCATTCCCAGCCCTGCCCGCTCTAAACCTGGGCGAAATCCGCAGCTGAACGTTGGTTTGAGTGCTCTGCTGGATTTGGGCCAGCTCTGGTTGGATTTGCAGATGTGCTTGAGCCAGGACTAAACCCTAAATGCCATCACTCAGGGTTGCAGCTCAGCATTAAAATATCCATCAGTGCTCAGAGCAAAAATCTGCTCCTGCAGCACCCTCAGGATGCAAACACAGGGAGATGGGACAAAGCCCCAGGATTTCCATCCTGATTTAAAGCCTGGCTCATCCAGGCCTGGCTGGGACCTGTTGCTGTCCAGGGCAAACATTTCTGAATTTTATAACTGTTTGTAAATGATGTTTTGGGGTTTTTTTTCCCCAATTTCAGACACCAAGCTGTGATTCCTCACTAAGGAAACACCCCCAGCTCTCTGCAGCTCCCTGAGCCTCCTGCTAATGAACAGGGCATTAATTAGTGGCAGGGCCTTAACTGGCAGGAGGAGGGAGAAGTTATTCCCAAATTCCTGCTGGATTCACCTCTTTTTTCTTTGCTCATCCCCTGCTCTGCTCCTCCTGTGCTGTTTGTGGCAGCACCTGCCAGGGACAGGATCCTCCTGCCAGGGAATCCTGGTGATTCTGAGGGATCTGAGGTAGGAGAAAAGGGGAAAAAGGGGACAAAAGGGATTTTTGTTTCCTCTTTTCAGCTCCCACTCCTCACTCCTCGTGTGGCACCACAGCCTGCCTTGTTTGGGTTGCAAACGCTGCAGGGGGAGATTTTCAGGAGCTTGCTTTTGTTGCTGTGTGAAAAGAAAAAAAGGGGGAAAAAAAAAAAAAAGGCAGCCCAACAACTTTCCCATTAATTATTCCCATTAATCCCGAGCTGTAGGAGTCTTTTGTTTGGTGGGTTTGTTTACAAAACCTCGTGGAGCTGAGCTCTGGGAGAACTTCCCTTGGAATGAACGCTGCAGTGGAGCTCGGATCCGCTCCAGGATTTTTGGGGAGGATCTGGAGAATCCCAGCCTGGAGTGGGAATGGATGGGGCTGGGGCAGGGAGCAGCCCCTGTTGCTGCTCCTGGGGAGGATTTTAGATGGGAAAAAGGAGCCTGGGGTGATGGATGGAGTGTGTTGGGCACAGATATTTGGGAATTGTGGTGCAGGGAAGCTGGGAAGGAAATCCCATCTCCAGCAGCATTTTTTATCCCAGATTCCCCCCTCAGTTTGGGCTCCTGAGCCTCCTTGGTGGGATGTGCATCCCTCTTTCCCAGCTGGCTTTTCCTGGAGCTGCTTTCCAGCTGCAAACCTGGAAGTCTGGGCTGGAAACTGCTCGGCTGAGCCTGAAAAATCAGCTGGGAATTGGCTACTGTCCCTCAGCTCCAGAGGGGTGGCCAGCACTCCTTCCTCCCTGCCAGCTGCACCTGGACTGGGATCCTGCTGCTCCTTCTGGGGATGTTCCAGCTGGAGTTGGAGGCAGAGACAGCACAGGAGGAATCCAGGCAGGATTCCTGGACACCCAGGACAGCTCTGGGGGCACAGGAGGCTGCAAAAGGCACTTCAGGGATTTTCCTTCTTCCCACTGTGACATCCTGAGCCCAGAGCTGCTGGGGATCTGTCTGGAGGTGGGGCAGGATCCCAGGAGGGCCAGAAGCATTCCCAGAGGGGAATTTGGGGATGTCCAGGGAGCCCAAATGCTGCTGGAGGGACAGCAGAGGGATGGGGAGTTAAATCCAGAGTTAAATCCAGAGTTAAATCCAGAGTTAAATCCAGCAGTGATCCAGGCACAGCTGGGCTGGAGGAGCCTGGCTGGATGCTCTGTATCCCAGAACCTCCAGAGCTTTGGGATAAAACCATCCCAACACTGTCACCCTCTAGCAGTTTATCCTTCATCCACTTGGAATTTATTTACTTACTTGTTTTTCCAAGTCACTGGGAATCTATTTATTTATTTATTTATTTATTTAGCCTTCCAACCCACTTGGACTTTATTTATTTATTTATTCATTCATTCATTCATTTATTTATTTATTTATTTATACGATCCACTGGGAATTGATTGATTTCTTTATCTTTCCAATCCACTTGGAATTTATTCAATTATTTATTTATTTATCCACTTGGAATTTTTTTTTTTTTTCCTGACAACCTGCATGGAATTGATTGATTTATTTATTTGTCCTTCCAATCCACTTGGAGTCCATTTATTTATTTATTTATTTGTTTGTTTGTTTATTCATTCATTCATTTATCCTTCCAATCTACTTGGAATTTATTTATTCATTTATTTATTTATTTATTTACTTACTTACTTACTTATTTATCCTTCCAATCCACTGGGAATTTATCTATTTATTTATTTATTTATTTATTTATTTATTTACTTATTTATTTATCTATCCATCTATCCTTCCAACCCACTTGGAATTGATTGATTGACTGATTTATCCTTCCCATCCACTTGGAATAGATTTATTTATTTATTTTAAATTTTTTTCTATTTATTTATTTATTTATTTATGAGGAGAGGAGAGGGAGAGGGAGAGGGAGAGGGAGAGGGAGAGGGAGAGGAGAGCTCAGGGTGAGGAGCACTGTGACTCAGAGCCTGTCTGGGATCCCACAGCAGCCGGGAGTTCCCAGAAAAGCCACCCCGTGTGTGGGAATGTGTTTGTGTTGGGATCGAGCTGCTGCAGCTCAGGGATGTGTCACAGCTCCTGATTCAGCCACCCCAAACCCCGGCAGGAGGGAGAACCCGGGAATCCCTGGGACTCAGAGCGCCGGGATTTTCACCTTGGGATAAATGCATAATAACCCTTTCCCCTCCTTTTTCCGTCCCTTTTTCTTCCTTTTTTCAATCCCTTTTCCCTCCTTTTTCAATCCCATTTTCCTCCTTTTTTTCCCATCCCTTTTCGCCTCCTTTTTCCATCCCTTCTCTCCACTTTTTTCATCCATTTTTTCCCCTTTATTTCTCCTTTTTCCCCCATTTCCCCCCCTTTTCCCCCCTTTTCCCTCCTTTTCCCTTTTTATCCCCCTTTTCCTTTTTCCTGCTTTTCCCCTTTTTCATCTCTTTCCCCCCTTTTTTATCCCCTCCCCCTTTTTTCCCTCCTTCCTCACTTCCTCCTCCTTCCCCACTTCCCCCCTTTTTCCCCACTTTCCCCCCTCTTTTCCCTTTTTCCCCCCCTTTTCCCTTTTTCCCCCTTTCCCTTTTTTCCCCTTTTCCCTTCCCAAATTCCCACCCATCCCACTGGGATGTTCTGGAATTCCCAGAATTTTTGTGTGTGTTTATTCCATGCATCCCTCACACCTCAAACCACCCAAACTCAAACTTCCCTCGGCCACTCCTCCCATTCAAAATTTGCTTTTCCTTGGAACCAAACTGGCATTTAGAGCTTTGGGATTTTCCTCAGCCTCAGGATAGATCCATAATAACCAGGATCCGTCAAATCCCAGGGGTTAAAATCATGGGTTAAGTCTCCAAAATCCCCTGAGTGGCTTAAAAATAATAAGATTATGGGAAAACAGTGCTGAGATCTTGCTTCTGTTCAGCTCCTGGGTGTCAGTTTGTGGCTCCAGCCTCTCTCCAATGTGGAATGAGAATTTGGGAATTTTTAAGCAAAGCTGCTCCCTCTGGAGCACCTGGGAAATTTGGGAATTGTATCCTTCATTTCATGGGATGAAAACCCTGGATTTATCATAGTGGTGGTGCCATCCCAGATTTTTTTATTTTATTTTATTTTTTTGCTGTGTTTATTGCAGGAATATTTGTAGGATTTGGGAGAGGGATGGTGCAGATCCATAATAACCAGGATCCCACCAAATCCACTGGAAGATATCAGGTTAAAATCCCCTGAATGGCTTAAAAATAATAAGATTATGGGAAAAACAGTGCTGAGATCTTGCTTCTGTTCAGGCTTGTGGCTCCAGCCTCTCTCCAGGGTGGAATGATAATTTGGGAATTTTTAAACAAAGCTGCTCCCTGGGAATTTGAGCAGAATCCTTCTCTCCAAGGCACAGGATGAATTTGTGACATCTCAAAATTTCCTTTTTGCTGTGTTTATTGCAGGAATATTTGTAGGTTTTGAGGGATGAGTGGTGGTGATGATTTTCATGAAAACAAGGAAGGAACTGCTGGAGTTCTGAGCTGGACCCACATCCCAGGAGGTTCCACTGTTTTATTTGGAGTTGGGAAGTGTCTGGAACAAAGGGAAAAATCAGGGATGAGCCCTGGTCTGTACTGAGGGAATCCATAAAGGAATTTGAGGATGGAGCTTCCAGCCAAGCCAGGCTGGGAATTTTTCTCCCATTTTTCAATGAAAGAGAAATTCGAAATTTTAAATAAAAATCCTGACCTCCAGAGCAGGAAATCTCAGCATTGCAGGGATGTGGAAGGGTTGAACAAAGAAGCTGGGGAGAGAAACTCTCAGAAAAACTGGAAGTGGATCCCTGGAAGTGTCCAGGGCCAGGGCTTGGGATAGTGGGAAGTGTTTAAAACTTGAACTGGAAGAGCTTTAAAAATTCCAACCAATTCCATGCTGTGAACAGGAACGCTCTGAAATAAATTTATATAATTTATATAATTTATATAAAGTTATTTTCAGAGCGTTCCTGTTCCTGGGAGGGTTTCACAGCACAGAATTGGTTGGAAATTTTAAAACTCATCCAGTTCAGCAGGAGTAGAAGCAGGAGCAGCGCAGTTTTGTCCTCTTAGGCAGAGCTGGGGCTTCCATCCCTGTGGGAATCCCCAAAAAAAGAGAAATAGTTTTGTTGTCAGGGGGTGTCATTCTAACCGAGTGCTGTTGGGGTTGTGGTGATGGAACAAAGCAGCTCAGGATGATAAATTCATTTTCTGCACTGTTCTCCCAACCTGAGAACACAGTCTTCAGTTCCAGATGTTACTTGGGCTCGTTGTTTTAAGGGGTTTTAACTCCAAATTGTGTCCCAGTGTCCTTTGCACCCCTTCATTTGCATATGGATCGATGACATCACCCCCCCTTCCAGGCGCCATTTCAGGGGAGCAGCAGCAGCGTTACCCAATGGAAGGGAAAGGGCACAGAGGTGACAACTGGGGACAAAACCAGAGTGAGGCCAATAATTCAACATTAACAATTAACATGGAAACCGAACAAACTGAGGAACTCGACACTCTCCACTTTCCTGCCTAAAACGTGGGAAACTCCTCCAGCACATCCTTGATTTCCAACCTTTTCTCAAACCTCAAGGTCTGGCAGCTGAGCTGGGCTGAGGCATCTTCAAACCCTTCATCCTCCATCCCTGCTCAGGGATCCCACAAATCCCACATCAAACTGGCAGGGAGATTCTTGTGAAAAACACGTTTTACTGTTTTGGTAAAATGTAAAAGGTTTAATTAAAAAATAACAGGAGACACACATAAAGCAAAGAGTAAAATAATTGGCTGTTTGGTAAGTTGTTAAGACACACAATTGCTTTGGAAATGCTTTTTAAAATACATTTTACAATACATTAACTTGTATATTTATAGTTTTTATGTATAGTTTAATTTTTTTTGAGAATTATTTAGCATGGTTATTTTTTGGGTTTGCTTTTTTAGAGCATGCGTGTTTTTTGGTTTGTGGTTTTAAATTTTTTTAAATTATTTTTTAATTTTGGGTGGTGTTTTTGGCTTTTTGCAGCTGGTGAGTGTTGATAATTGTTGTGTTAGCTGCAGGGTTTTTACTACACATTTATGGGTTGTTATTTTAATTAAGTGGGTGGTTTAAGCATCCTATCTTTAAAAAACGTGTGTTTAACTTTGGCTATTAGAAAAAAAACTTGTATTTATACAGAAAAGCAATTTTAACATTATACATATAGCATTTATTCCAGTAGTTGTGAAAAGCCAGCAATATGTCATGCACTTAGAACATTGTCCAGGAGCAGCAGGGACGGAGCTGGCACCAACATTTGGGGGCGTTTTGTGACTTTTAAACCCGGGACTAAACCCCAGCCTAATCTCAGCTGTGGATCCCTCAGAGAAACCCAGAAGGGGATCTGGGAATTTGAGATCCTTCCCTGGAATTCCTGCCTGGGCAATGCTCCCCTTTAGGATCTTCCCCTTCCCCAGGATTTGGGATGTTGCCATGGGAACTGCCGAGTTCCCGCTTTTTAGGCGCGGTTTTAGGGGATTTGTGGGAGCATCCCCAAGGATGTTCTGTGGGAATTCCCTCTCCAGTCACATCCTTGTTCTTTCTGCTGCTCCAGGACTTTTTTTTCCACCTTTTCCTCCTTTTTTTTTTTTTCCTCCCATCCTACCAGAATCAGAATTTTCATTTTTGATGGATATTCCGAGCTGTTCCAGGCTCCCTAATCCCAGCATCACCCCCCACCCAGGGGATTTTCTGGGACATCTCCATGCTGGAAAAGCAGAAATCAGGAGTTCAATCCCACTTTTTGGGGCTAGGAAAGGGCTGAAGGAACTGAAATTCCCTGGGATTTTCCTCCACCTTTCTAGACTTTTCTTCAAAGGCACCACAACTTTACCCTTCCCCCCTTTTTTTTCCCTCCCTTTTTTCTCTCCCCCTTTTTTTTCCTTCCCCTTTGTTTCCCTCCCCCCTTTTTTTCTCCCCCTTTTCTTTTCTCCCCCCTTCCCCCCTTTTTTTCCCAGCTCTTTTTTTTCTCCCCCTTTTTTTCCCTCCCCTTTTTTCCTCCCTTTTTTCTCCCCATTTTTTCTTTCTTTTTTCTTCCTTTTTTCCCTCCCCCTTTCTTTTTTCTCCCCCTTTTTTTCTCCCCCTTTTTTCCCTCCCCTTTATTTTCTCCCCCTTGTATTTTCCTCTCCCCCTTATTTTCCCTCTTCCTCTTATTTTTCCTCTCCCCCTTTTTTCCTCCCCCTTTTTCCCTTTCCCCCTCATCCATAAGCACAAAGCTCTGTCAGAACCTTCCTTTTTCTCTTGGAAAAATCCAAACAACTCCTCCTCTGCCATCCTAAAATTTGGGCTCACAGGGATGGGGACCTGCCTGGTTTTAAGGAATTTAAGATCTGATTTCAACTCCAGGCACAATTCTTCTCCTGCTGGTGATTATTTAGCCATAAAAACACTTTTAGATCACTTAGAAGATGGAAAAAAAGGAATTTTTTGGGGGTGGGATGAGCAGAGCACCTGATCAAAGGTGCAGGGAGCTGCACAGAGCCTTTGAACTGTTCCAAATCCACAGGCTCTGATTTTTGGGACTTTAAAGAGAAAAAAAAATCTGCAACTATAATAAAGGAAATTTATGCAACTGCAGCTGCAGGAGCTTTGTTTGCAGGGAATTTCACGTGGATCCCATCACTCCATGGGAATATTGGGAATGGGATCTGGCTGTGCTTGAGGATTTTGGGTAGGATTTGGGTGTTGGGTTTGTGGGGTTGGATTATCCCAGTCAGGGAAAAGCTCCTAAAGATGGGAAAAATCAGGGAGAAATCATGGAAAGGAGGGAGAAATTAAACCAACCTTGGAATTTCAGTGGAAAAATCCTGTCAGGAGCTTCTGCTTCACTCCTGGGGTGACTGGGATTTTATTTCATTTATTTCTCAGATTTCCTACATTTATTTCCATTTTAGACAAGTGGGTTTCCAAGTCTGCCCCGTTGGTTCCCAGCTCTGAGGTGCTTCCAGTTTTAAATTTAATTTAATTTAATTTAATTAATTTTTATTAAATTAAATTATTTTTAATATATTCAATTGATTTTTTAATAAATTTAATCAATTTTCCAATTAAAGCCCCTCTAAAGCAAGAACTGGGCTGGGATCAGATTTTAGGGAAGTGCAAGATTTCACCCCACTGATTTTTGCCTTTTTCTTTTTCTACCTGGATAAATAAGAACGTGCAAAACCAGTTTGAGACTGAAGCCCTGATCTGCTGCAATAAATTTTATCCTGAAGGGATAAAATCCCAGATAAAATATTCCTAAGGAATCAACATGGAAGGGTTTTTATTCAGCTTCCCAAAGCGAATTATCTGCTTCTGAAATTCTGCAGTTATCAGAAATAATTCAGTGTCTGTGCCTCCCCCAGGTGTGGGTTTGGAAGCACAAAGGTTTATTCACATCCAGATGTTTCCAATTACTTTCCCCAGGAACAGTCCTCTCGTTCCTGCTTCATTTGTGGAATTATTCTGTGTTTTTGTGGGATTTTTAATTGTCCTGCCAGCAGCAAACAGCAACTTTGGGCCCATTTTGCACTGATGCAAATCACCACTTCCTACTCAGATCAATTAATTACGGGTTAATGGAGCACTAGCGGATCCTGTAAGGAATATTGGGGAATTTTGGAGACTGGAGAGTTCACCTGGGAGCCTTTTCCTTCTTTTTCATGCCTCAGGATCCTGCACCCCAAACATTCCCATCCTTGGCCCCACAGCTTGGCTCTGCTTTGTCTCTGTCAGGATGGGAAATCTGACGTTCCTTGGGATGTGGGAATGGGGCTGGAATGAGAGAAACTCATTCCCATCAGGATCTCAGAGTGGAATCTGACATTCTTTGGAATTTGGGAATGGGGTTGGAATGAGAGAATCTCATTCCCACAGGGATCTTAGAGTGGAATCTGTCATTCTTTGGGATTTGGGAATGGGGCTGGAATGAGAGAATCTCATTCCCACCAGGATATGGATCTTCTGGAATCTGTTATTCCTTGAGATGTAGAAATGGGATTGGAATGAGAGAACCTCATTCCCACAGGGATCTCAGAGTGGAATCTGTCATTCTTTGGGATTTGGGAACGAGGCTGGAATGAGAGAATCTCATTCCCATCAGGATGTGGATGTTGTGGAATCTGTTATTCCTTGAGATGTGGGAATGGGGTTGGAATGAGAGAATCTCATTCCCACCAGGATGTGGATCTCAGAGTGGAATTTGTCATTCCTTGAGATGTAGGGAATGAGAGAACTTCATTCTCATCAGGATCTCAGAGCGGAATGTCTCCCTTCCTGAGATGTGGGAATGGGATTGGAATAAGAGAACCTCATTCCTACTGGGATATGGATCTTGTTCAATCTGATATTCCTTGAGATGTGGGAATGGGACTGGAATAAGAGAACCTCATTCCCACCAGGATGTGGATCTCAGATTGGAATCTGTCCCTTTCTGAGGTGTTGGAATGAGAGAACCTCATTCCCACCAGGATCTCAGATTGGAATCTGTCCCTTCCTTGAGATACGGGAATGAGACAACCCCATTCCCATCAGGGTGTGGATCTTGTGGAATCTGTCCCTTCCTGAGGTGTGGGATGGGGCTGGAATGAGAGAACCCCATTCCCACAACTCCAGATGGAAACAAGGAGAGCAGGACTGGAGCAAGGAACTGGGCACAGCTCTGGCTGGTGGTGCCCTGGAGCTGCTTTCCTGCTGTGGGGTGAATTCCCTGCTGGAACTGGGGATTTGGAGCTGGGAATACCCCAGGGAAGGGGTTGGGGTGGGAGGAGGCTCTGGGTGTGTCCCCTCCCGAAGCTGTGCTGTCCTTAACCCGCTGGCACCTGGTTCGAGCACGTGAGCATGCTGGTGATCCTGCTCAACTGCGTCACCCTGGGCATGTTCCAGCCCTGCGAGGACGTGGAGTGCCAGTCGGAGCGCTGCACCATCCTGGAGGTGAGGAACCAGGTCCCAAAACCTGGGAGTGTGGGGTTTGTGGGGTGGCTGCTCTGGGATTTGTGGAGTGGATGCTCTGGGATTTGTGGGAATGGAGGGGTGGGGATGCCTTTGTGGGATTTGTTGGATCCATTTGTGGGGTGGCTGCTCTGGGATTTATGGGTGGAGTTTGCAGGTGGCACTTTGGTGACAGGAGCATGGAATGTCCCCGTGGTGGGAGCACTCAGGTCTCTCCTCCCCCTGAGCAGGGCAGGACTGACTGAAATCCTCTTTTCCTGCTCTCCAGGCATTTGATGACTTCATCTTCGCCTTCTTTGCCGTGGAAATGGTGATCAAGATGGTGGCCCTGGGCATCTTTGGGCAGAAGTGTTACCTTGGGGACACCTGGAACCGCCTGGACTTCTTCATTGTCATGGCAGGGTCAGTGCCAGCTCATCCCTTATCCTGGGAGCAGGAGAATCCCAGGGAGCCAAATCTTCCTGGCAGGGTTGGGAGGCAGAATCTCCCAGATCTGATTTTTTTGATCCTCACCCTAAAAGCACGCTGGGTTTGGGGGTGGGTTGTGAATACCAGGCAGAGCTGTGGGGGGGTTTGGAGCAATCCTTTGATCCTAACACATCCTGAGCTGATCCACAGCATCCCAGTGCTCCAAAATATAATTTTTATAAAACCAGTTCAGCCCCACTCCTGCCACCAGCAGAGTGAGGCAGGGCTGGGGCAAACAGAAGAACCCAAAAACCCCGTGAAGGAGGTTGAAATCTCAGTGGGAAAAGCTGGCTGGGAGTTCACCCAAATTCCAAACTCCTCCTGGTTTACAACTCAATTCCA
Source organism: Catharus ustulatus (assembly GCF_009819885.2). NCBI lineage: Eukaryota > Metazoa > Chordata > Aves > Passeriformes > Turdidae > Catharus > Catharus ustulatus. The sequence continues at coordinate 14,642,662 of NC_046236.1, read as the reverse complement.
TCTCCCCCAGCTGCTGGTTTGTGCAGGATGTGTTAATAAACAGCTCCAAGGATGATCCTGCTGCTTTTGACACCACTTCCCTCACCCCCACGGGGAATAACTGAGTGGAGTAAAAGCTTGGCAAAGCTCAAACTTTTTTTTTTTTTCTCCCCTTCCAATAAATAAATAGCTTTGGGAAGCCCAGGCTCTCCTACCTGCTCAGTACATCCTGGGAAGGGGTGGAAAGCTTTAATTACAGCCTGACTTCTGAATTCCTGCGTTCCTAATGACCAGCCTGGGGTTAATTAAAACATCCTTGGAATATGTTGGGGCGTTTTTCCCTTTCCATTAATGCTGTGCCATCTCCCCTGCACTAATGGGGTTTTGTTGTGCTCGGTGTTGTTTGTCTGGAATACAATTAGGAACGGTTTTAGTGCTCTGAATAAAACATGAGCTCTCCTGAGCGGAGCTTCCTTGGAACTCGGGTGCAGTTCCAGCCCGAGAAGGAGCAACAGGGACAGCAAAAAAAAAAAAAAAACAACCTTATTATTAATTATTTTTTCCTTAATTATGTTTTCCCATAAAGCTGCTGCAGTGTTTAAGGGAGGAGTGGCAGGGGAAGAGCAGGGAAAACTCGGGATCAGGAGTTTGATCAAGGAGCTGAGGGGGTTTTTACACACTGGATAGTGAGGGCAAGCAGAAAATCCTCAACTCCTCAGAAATCCCCAAAACCCAGGACTGGGGGGACCCATGGAGCTGCAGGACTGAGCCTTCTCTCATCCTCAGGGGCAGGAATTTTGCTGTTGGAATGAGGGGCAAAGTGGCTGGGGAGGCCATTTGGGAGTTCCCCAAGGTTCTTCCACCCCATCCATGGCTGGAATATATTTGAGGAGGATGAAAACAGCAGGAGACCCCTCTGCAGGGATGGCATCACTCAGGCTGGAGATGAGGAGAAGGAAAATCCCTTCCCAGGCTGGTCCTGGGCTGTCTCCAGACAGTTTGAGTGGAGTTCAGCCATACCTGGGATATCCATTCCCACCTTCCCAGGTGGTTTGTGGATTTGAGCCACACCTGGGATATCCATTCCCACCTGCCCAGGGTTTTGGGTGAATTTCAGTCATACCTGGGATATGAATTCCCTCTTTCCCAGGTGGTTTGGGTGGATTTCAGTCATACCTGGGATATCCATTCCCACCTGCCCAGGTGGTTTGGGTGGATTTGAGCCATAGCTGGGATATGAATTCCCACCTGCCCAGGTGGTTTGGGTGGATTTGAGCCATAGCTGGGATATGAATTCCCACCTTCCCAGGGTTTTGGGTGGATTTGAGCCATACCTGGGATATCCATTCCCACCTGCCCAGGTGGTTTTGTGGATTTGAGCCATACCTGGGATATGAATTCCCATCTTCCCAGGTGGTTTTGTGGATTTGAGCCATACCTGGGATATGAATTCCCACCTTCCCAGGTGGTTTTGTGGATTTCAGCCCCACCTGGGATATGATTTCCCATCTCTCCAAAGAGAGGCTGGAGCTGGGAGTCACCCTGCTGGAGGAGAAGCTGTTCCAAGGGTTGGGATTCACCTCTCACCACCCCCCTTCAATCCAGCTCCTAAACCTAGAGCTGTTTTTAGCAGGGAACTCAGCACTGGAATAACAAAGCTGCTGTTTCCAGACAGGGGATGGATGTGCTGAAGTTATTCCGAGTTTTTTTTGTGGTAAGAAGGGAAACAAGTGATCGGCAGAGCTTCGTCTGCCCCGTTCTTTGCCTCAGCAGCAGCTCCAAAGGGAGCAGAGGAACTACAAAATAAACACAGCTCCTGCCTCCAGCACAGATCTGTCTGTGTCTGAAGTTCCTTCCAGCTCCCAGAGTCCTTTCATGTTTTCCCTGCCTGAGAAATGTTCCCTGGAACGTTTCAAGCCCCGTGGAACTCGTGGCCTCCCCGTCTGTCCCAGAGCTGAGTTGAAAGCGTTTCCCCAGGGGCAGGGATGTTCAGGAGAGCTGGAACTGAGAGGATCCAGCCCCTGGAGACATTCCAGGACTGGATTTGACAGCTGAAGGTTTGGAGCTGTTGATGGCTCAAGACATCCCAAAGATTTTTGTTTTTCAGGGTAGGGAATCGCCCACTGAGTGCCAACCCAGCCAAAATTCTCAGCTCCAGCAGGTTTCTGTGGGGACATTTCCAAGGGATTCCGGATTTACAACTTGGCATCCTGACCTTGCAGGTTCCCAGGATATGATTTGGATTTGACAGCTGAAGGTTTGGAAGCTTTTGATGGCACAAAACATCCCAAAGCTTTGTGTTTTTCGGGGTAGGGAATCACCTACCAAGTGCCAATCCATCCCAAATTCCCAGCTCCAACAGGTTTCTGTAGGGATTTCCAAGGGATTTGGGATTTAGAGATGGGATGTAAGGACACAACCCCACATTTGGCATCCTGGTGCATCCAGTCCCTGGAGATCTTGCAGGATTGGATTTAGATTTGGAGTTGTTGATGGCACAAGACATCCCAAAGTTTTGTGCCTCTCATTTTCCAGCGTAGGGAATCACCTACTGAGTGCCAACCCTGCCAAAATGTTTAGGGGGAATGAGAAGAAAATGTTCTTTATTCTTAATGATCAACTGGAAAGCAAATTACTTGTGCATTTTTGTTGGTTTGGGTCTTCAGGTTTGATCATGGGAGAAGAGAAAAGCTGGGATGCAGCTCCTTGTCCTGGAGAGTCAGGGAATCATGGAATGGGTTGGGTTGGGTTGGGTTGGAAAGACCATAAAGATCTCATGGGCAGGGACACCTCCCACCATCCCAGGCTGCTCCAAGCCCTGTCCAGCCTGGCCTTGGACACTTCAGGGATCCAGGGGCAGCCTCAGCTGCTCTGAGAATCTGTGCCAGAGCCTCCCCACCCTCCCTCAGGAATTCCTTCCCAATCTCCCATCTGAATTTCCAATCTTTCACTGTGAACCCCTTGTCCCATCACCACGATTCCTGCTGGAGTTTCCCTCTCCAGCTTCCTTCCCATCCTGGAAGGAAAATCCTCCTTTCCAAAGTGTTCCTTGTGCCAGCAAAGGCTGGGAAGGACCTTAAAGCTCATCCCACTCCTGCCATGAGCAGGGATGATTTCCAGGTTGCTCCAAACCTCTTCCATCCCGGCCTTGGATGCTTCCAGAACGAGTTGGAAGCACAGAATGGATGGATCTGCAATCCCTGGCCTTGCAGGCAGTGAATTTTCCCTGGCTGAGCACCCCATGCTGAGTGCTGTGCTGTTTTCCCTGCAGGATGATGGAATATTCCCTGGATGGACACAACGTGAGCCTCTCCGCCATCCGCACCGTGCGCGTGCTGCGGCCCCTGCGCGCCATCAACAGGGTCCCAAGTGAGTGACAGAGCTGGGGAAACTGGGAGAGACTGGGAATTACACCACCCAAACTGGGAGAGATTGGGAATCACACCACCCAAACTGGGAGAGCTTGGGAATCACCCCACTCGAACTGGGAGAGCTTGGGAATCACCCAACTGAAACTGGGAGAACTTGGGAACCACCCCATCCAAATTGGAAAAGTTTGGGAATAAATCCCATTCAAACTGGGAGAGCTTGGGAATCACCCAAACTGGGAGAGCTTGGGAATCACCCAACTCAAACTGGGAGAGCTTGGGAATCACCCAAACTGGGAGAGTTTGGGAATAAATCCCACTCAAACTGGGAGACCTTGGGAATAAATTCCCACTCAAACTGGGAGAGCTTGGGAATAAATTCCCACTCAAACTGGGAGAGCTTGGGAATAAATCCCACTCAAACTGGGAAAGTTTGGGAATAAATCCCACTCAAACTGGGAGAGCTTGGGAATAAATTCTCACTCAAACTGGGAAAACTGGGGAATAAATCCCATTCAAACTGGGAAAGTTTGGGAATCACCCCACTCAAACTGGGAGAGGTTGGGGATAAACCCCATTCAAACTGGGAGAGTTGGGAATCGCCCCACCCAAACTGGGAGAGCTTGGGAATCACCCCACACAAACTGGGAGAGCTGGGGAATCACCCCACACAAACTGGGAGAGCTTGGGAATAAATTCCCACTCAAACTGGGAAAACTGGGGAATAACCCCCACTCAAACTGGGAAAGTTTGGGAATAAATCCCACTCAAACTGGGAGAGCTTGGGAATCACCCCACTCAAACTGGGAAAGCTTGGGAATAACCCCCACTCAAACTGGGAAAACTGGGAATCCTTGGGAATAACTTCCCCTCACAGCTGGATTTCTGAGCTCAATCTGGGAAAACTGGAAAACCATGGGAATAAACCCCCATTCAGTCTGGGAAAACTGGAAATCCTTGTGAATAAACCCCCACTCAGTCTGGGAAAACTGGAAATCCTTGGGAATAACTTCCCCCTTTCCCCACACTTGGATTTCTGAGCTCACCCTAAGAAAACTGGAAATCCTTGGCAATAAACCCCACTCTGATTTCTGAGCTCAGTCTGGGAAAACTGGAAATCCTTGGGAATACCCCCCCACACCTGGCTGTGTGCAGCTAATCAGAAGAAATTAATTTAATTTTTAATGGCGAGTTAGGGATGATCATTATCATAATCGGGGCCAGCAAAGGGCAGGGAGCAGGGAATTGACCCTCAGAGCTCTTTCCTGAGGTTTTTGTGACTTTCCAAAGGAAAACAACTCTCTGGTGGTGCAAAGTAAACAGTGTTCCTCCAAAAGGTCACTTCCAAGAGGGATCTCCTTGCCCTGCTGGGTTTGTTTTCCCTCCTCAGCCACTCTCAAAGTCTTTCCAGGACTTTGTGTTCGGGATTAGCAGCTCAGGAGCCTCCCTTGCTGCTAAACCCCCATGGAGGGTTTGCTCCATGTGAAACAAAATTGGGATCATCCTCGATAGGAAGTTCAAGTGGCTCCTAAATCCATTTTCAAGTGGCTTCAGCTGCTTGGCTTCTAAATCCAATTTTAAATCCGAGCCACCGCGTTGGGATAATTCCCTGCTGGAATCAGCCAGCTGCTGCAAGGTGCTCGTGGCACAGCAATTCCATTTCCAGCCCAAATCCACTCCCATCATTGTATTGGAAATCATAGGGATCCTGGCAATTTAAAAAAATATAAATTTAAAAACAAAAAAAGGATTTTTTTTTGTTCTTTTGGAGTGAGCCAGCCCCACATCCTGCCTGGATCCAGCACAGCCAGGGAACAGATGGATGTTTACACCCAGCAGCCTCAGAAATTTCTCTCAGGGCTCTCAATTCCACAGGATTTTTTTTTTTTTTTCTGGGAAACAAGGAATGAAATCAGTAAATTCTGCAGTGAGGTCCTTAGTTAAAAACAAGACAAAAAAAAAAAAAAGACAAAGAGAGGCCAAAAAGGGCGGTGGAACCCTTTGGAGCTTTGTTTTGTTTTGTTGCCAGGGTTTTGCAAAGCACAACACAGTTTCCCTCTGGAATTTGGGGCTCCAGGGAATTTTCCCTCTGGGATTTGGGGCTCCAGGGAATTTTCCCCCTGGAATTTGGGGTTCTGGGGAAGTTTCCCTTTGAGATTTAGATCTCCAGGGAATTCCCCTCTGGAATTTGGGGTTCCAGGGAATTTCCCTCAGGAATTTGGGGCTCCAGGCAAGATTTCCTCAGGAATTTGGGGTTCCAGGCAAGTTTCCCTCAGGAATTTGAGGTTCCAGGGAAGTTTCTGTTGGAATTTGGGGGCTTTTGTTGGGAATAACCACCAGGAATTCCAACCCCTCCATTGGGAATAAACACACCAGGAATTCCAACTCCCATTGGAAATAACCACCAGGAATTCCAACCCTTGTTGGGAATAACCACCAAGAATTCCAATTCTGATTGGGAATATCCACCAGGAATACACACCATCATTGGGAATATCCACCAGGAATTCCAACCTCCATTGGGAATATCCACCAGGAATTCCAACCCTTATTGGGAACAACCACCAGGAATTCCAACCTCCACTGGGAATAACCACCAGGAATTTTGGGATAGAGGGGGCTCCCACCCCACCCCAGGCTCCGTGGATTTTAGGGGAACAATTTCTGTGAGCCACCAGAGGAGTCTGCAGTGTTTACAAATCCAAGTTTGAGCAATTCCTCCGGAGGCTGACGATTCCTGGGAGTTTTTTTCCCAGGCAAGAATTGTCCTGCAGTCCGTGTGTCCTTGAATGCTGCAGAAAACCCCTGGAAATCCCATCCTGGACCCACCCTCTGGAGATTTCTCTTTGTTCCCATTTCCTGCCGAGCTTTTGGCATCTGCACCTCCCTTTTCAGCCTCAGGGATTTGGGGGAAAACGCCACATCCCAATTTTTCTGCACATCCAGGGTGGGAATGGGGATTCCTGCCCGTGCTGAGGTGGTTTTCCCTTCTCCCCCAGGTATGAGGATCCTGGTCACGCTGCTGCTGGACACTCTGCCTATGTTAGGCAACGTCCTCCTCCTCTGCTTCTTCGTCTTCTTCATCTTTGGGATCGTGGGGGTGCAGCTCTGGGCAGGGCTGCTGAGGAACAGGTGCTTCCTAGACAGGAATTTTGCCATGTAAGTACAGCAAAAGGAGAAATTCTCCACCTTTTTCTTCCTTTTTTTTTTTTATTCCTCCACTTTTCATTTTTCTTCCTTTTCCAGCAGGGGGATTTTTCTGTCCCCTGCTGGAAAAATCCCAGCACTCAGCAGGGCTCTGGGTCCTGCTGGGAACTTTTTGTCTGGAAAAATAAAATCCCATTTGTCAGCAATTTCCTGAGGGGTTGGAGCAGCTCTTTTGTGGATTCCTGCTGCACCTGAAGGACGAGGAGGGAGTGGGATGGATTAACTCTGCCTGACATCCCTGATCTGGGAGCTGGAGGATTTAGAACAAATTCCAAACAGTTCAGGTCACCGAGCACACCCCAACCCCTGGCAGGGGCTGATGAGCTGGAGATGCTGCTGAAACCCAGAGATAAAAAAATCCTTGTCAGGGTTTAGAGATAAGAAACTCGATGTGAGAAGCGTTAAAATCATTTGGGCACAGCTCTGAGTGTGGGACAGGCTTTGGGGCTGGAATCATGGAATTGTTAAGGCTGGAAAACACCTCCATGATCATCAACCCCAACTTTAAAGAGGAAAATTTTCATTTTGGTTCTTCCAGGCTGGGTGGAGCAGCCCCTCTGATAATAAACCTTCATTAATAAACCTTCATTAATGAAACTTCATTAATAAACCTGCTGAGCCTCACCTGGACCCCCCAGCCCTGCCCAAGGAATCAATTTAAGCCCAGCTCAGGCTCTTAGTCCTGGTTTGGGCTGTGCTGCTGGTGGTTGTCTTTGCTCCTGAGCTCCCTGGATCAGTCCTGGATCAATCCTGGATCAATCCTGGATCAGTCCTGGCTCATCCTTTGGACCCTGCTGGGATCAGAGTGGGATTGTGGAGGTGCTGCTGGAGCTGGGGTGGCTCAGCCCAGGTTTTGGGGCATCCCTGAGCTGGGGCTGTGGTGTCCCTGTCCCTTCCCAGGGTTAGGACACACCTGAGCACCCCCAGCACAACACCAGGATAAAAACCAAGCGCAGCCAGCACAGAAAAAAAAGGGATTTTCCTGGAAAAAGCCTTGCAAAGGCTCCTGTCAGAGATGTCAGTGGCTGCGAGGTGAGGAAATGCCCCAGCCCAGCTCTCAGGGCAGCTCCAGCTCTGCGAGAGGAGATGGAGCCTGTAATTACATCTCGGGGTAATCATCTGCTGTCTGCGCTGGGATTGTCTGCGAGACAGGCAGGGATCATCCCTCAGCCCCTGCTCTGCCTCCCACTGCTCGCCCTGGGGCTCCCCCAGCCTTTCCCTGCTCTGCTGCCATTCATTCATCCCAGCAGAGTGGAAAATCAATGATGCTGCCCTGGCTGGGATTCCACTCCCAACTCCTCTGTACCCCCAACTGGAACCTGGGCTCACCAAACCCCAAATCTGCCATTCCCAACGCCAAATCTACCATTCCCAACCCCAAATCTGCCATTGCCAGCCCCAAATCTGCCATTGCCAGCCCCAAATCTGCCATTCCCAACCCCAAATCTACCATTCCCAACCCCAAATCTGCCACTCCCAACCCCAAATCTGCCATTCCCAACCCCAAATCTACCATTCCCAACCCCAAATCTACCATTCCCAACCCCAAATCTGCCATTCCCAACCCCAAATCTGCCATTGCCAACCCCAAATCTGCCACTCCCAACCCCAAATCTACCATTCCCAACCCCAAATCTGCCATTGCCAACCCCAAATCTGCCATTCCCAACCCCAAACCTGCTGCTCCAGCCCTGCTTGGGTGGCCCCGTTGCTGTAATTAACTCCAGCCAGCCCCTCTCTCTCTCTTTCTCTCCGAGTCAGGTTTTTAAACGCTCTGTGATTTTCTGCAAAGTGGAGCTTTCAAGATGAACCACAGGGGAAGCCTCGCTAAGCACAGACATTAAGCAGCAGTTATGTAATGGCCATTAGCAGCATCAAAGGCCTCGCAGGATTTTCTTATCAGGGCTTGCTCCTTGTCAGGGAGGGTTTGGGATGAGCTGGGTTTGTCTGGGATCTTCTCCTTCCCTCTGGGATGGGTTCTACCCCCCTACAGCAGCTGGGAGAGGTGAATTTGGTGAATTTGGGAAGCTCTGCCCATCTGTGGTTTATTGTGGTGGAAGTTGCTGAATTCCAGAGGAATTTGGGGGAAGGGGGACAGGAATATTCCAGTTTCCAGCTCAGTCTCCATGGGATTCGCTGGTGCCTTCACCCCAAGTGCTGCTGCTGGGTTGAGCTCTTGGTATTAATTTTAGACCTGAAAAACTCAGCAAAGATCCAGTCCCTGCACTTCAGCCATCCCAGGCTTCTTGGAGCTCACTCAGGAAGTTTTAGGGTTGGAAGATTTTCTTATCATTTGCTCCTTGTCAGGGAGGGTTTGGGATGAGCTGGGTTTGTCTGGGGTCTTCTCCTTCCCTCTGGGATGGGTTCTACCCCCCTACAGCATTTGGGAGAGGTGAACTTGGTGAATTTGGTGAATTTGGGAAGCTCTGCCCATCTGTGGTTTATTGTGATGGAAGTTGCTGAATTCCAGAGGAATCTGGGGAAAAGGGGTGTCCATGGGACAGGAATATTCCAGTTTCCAGCTCAGTGTCCATGGGGTTCTCTGGTGCTGGGTTGAGCTCTTGGTATTAATTTTAGACCTGAGAAACCCAGCAAAGATCCAATCCCTGCACTTCAGCCATCCCAGGAGCTCACTGGGGAAGTTTTAGGGTTGGAAGATTTTCTTATCAGGGCTTGCTCCTTGTCAGGGAGGGTTTGGGATGAGCTGTGTTTGTCTGGGATCTTCTCCTTCCCTCTGGATGGGTTCTACCCCCCTAGAGCAGCTGGGAGAGGTGAACTTGGGAAGCTCTGCCCATCTGTGGTTTATTGTGATGGAAGTTGCTGAATTCCAGAGGAATTTGGGGAAAGGGGGACAGGAATATTCCAGTTTCCAGCTCAGTGTCCATGGGATTTGCTGGTGCTGGGTTGAGCTCTGGGCATTAATTTTAGACCTGAGAAACCCAGCAAAGATCCAGTCCCTGCACTTCAGCCATCCCAGGAGCTCACTGAGGAAGTTTTAGGTTTGTAGGATTTTCTTATCAGGGTTTGCTCCTTGTCAGGGAGGGTTTGGGATGAGCTGGGTTTGTCTGGGATCTTCTCCTTCCCTCTGGGATGGGTTCTACCCCCCTACAGCAGCTGGGAGAGGTGAACTTGGTGAATTTGGGAAGCTCTGCCCATCTGTGGTTTATTGTGGTGGAAGTTGCTGAATTCCAGAGGAATTTGGGGGAAAATGGGTGTCCATGGGACAGGAATATTCCAGTTTCCAGCTCAGTGTCCATGGGATTCGCTGGTGCTGGGTTGAGCTCTTGGCATTAATTTTAGACCTGAAAAACTCAGCAAAGATCCAGTCCCTGCACTTCAGCCATCCCAGGCTTCTTGGAGCTCACTCAGGAAGTTTTAGGGTTGGAAGATTTTCTTATCATTTGCTCCTTGTCAGGGAGGGTTTGGGATAAGCTGTGTTTGTCTGGGATCTTCTCCTTCCCTCTGGGATGGGTTCTACCCCCCTACAGCATTTGGGAGAGGTGAATTTGGGAAGCTCTGCCCATCTGTGGTTTATTGTGGTGGAAGTTGCTGAATTCCAGAGGAATTTGGGGAAAGGGGGACAGGAATATTCCAGTTTCCAGCTCAGTGTCCATGGGGTTCTCTGGTGCCTTCACCCCGAGTGCTGCTGCTGGGTTGAGCTCTTGGTATTAATTTTAGACCTGAGAAACCCAGCAAAGATCCAATCCCTGCACTTCAGCCATCCCAGGAGCTCACTGAGGAAGTTTTAGGGTTGTAGGATTTTCTTATCAGGGTTTGCTCCTTGTCAGGGAGGGTTTGGGATGAGCTGGGTTTGTCTGGGATCTTCTCCTTCCCTCTGGGATGGGTTCTACCCCCCTACAGCAGCTGGGAGAGGTGGACTTGGTGAATTTGGGAAGCTCTGCCCATCTGTGGTTTATTGTGGTGGAATCTGCTGAATTCCAGAAGAATTTGGGGGAAGGGGGACAGGAATATTCCAGTTTCCAGCTCAGTGTCCATGGGATTCGCTGGTGCTGGGTTGAGCTCTGGCATTAATTTTAGACCTGAGAAACCCAGCAAAGATCCAGTCCCTGCACTTCAGCCATCCCAGGAGCTCACTGGGGAAGTTTTAGGGAATCCAGATGGAACTATTCCCGTTTTTTAAAATAATTTCTGACTCATTCTCTCAACCCAGGCGTCAGGGCATGGTTCACCCCTGCAGCACTCGTTAACACACCAGCAGCAAATTGTAAAGAGGAAAAAAAAAAGGCATGGAATGACCTGGAAAACACTTCAGGGTTACATCTTCCTGCCTTTGGGCAGATCATGGAATCCTGGAATGGGGTGGAAAGGACCCTAAAGGTTCTCTCAGGGACACCTTCCCCTATCCCAGGCTGCCTCAAGCAGATCCAGGGATGGGAAATCCAGAATTGCTCAGGACACAGAGGTTTCAGGGGGCTGGGAAGGGCTCAGATCCTGGCTCTGATTTCCTTCCTGGAGAGAGGGAAAACCTGAATTATTGGAGGGTCTCCCCTTGGTGCTGCTGCCAAACCCTCCCAGCTGAAAACAAAAACTGCTTTAAACAGAGGATCTGGACAAAATCCAGGGGCCAGCAAGGCAGGGTCCTAACCCCAAATTTTGTGGATGAAAGGAGGTGTAAGTGAGCTCCCCAACAGCTGCTTCAAATCCAGCTTTGCCCTGCTGTGCTCTGCCCCGAGCTTCCTGCGCCTTCAGCTTTTCCAGAGGCATCAGATGGAAGGGCTGACTTTGATTTTTGCCATCATTCTTCTTTCCCCATGGAAACCTTTTCTTTTCAATCCCCCTTGAAAGCTGCCAGCTCCGAGTACAGCGACTATTTTTAAGTGGAGAGCATTGTGAGAGAAATTTGGGGACTTTTTTTTGGAGGTGCATTGGGATTTTCTGCTTTTCTCTCTGTGTCTCTGAGAGCTGTGCTGTTACAGGGCTGGGATGAGGTTATTTGAGGATTTTTAGTCGAGATTCTGGAGGAATTTGCTGGGTTGTGGCAGGAGTGGGTTGGAATTGGGGCTTTGCTCGTTGGGACATGGGAGGATTTCTCTCTTCCCAAATGATCCTTCCAAACCTGGGATGGCTGGGACAGGATGGGCTGTGAGGGAGCTGGAAGAGAAATCCCCCCAGGGATTTTTTTTGGTGGGAAGGAGGAAGATTTGGAGCACTGGGATGGGAAGGACAAGCAGAACCAGCATCTCCTGGGTGACATTTCCAGGATGTTTTCCCTTCCCACCCTCCTGAGGTGGGGAGTGAAGGGATTCCCTGGTGGGAATGAAGGAATGGGGTCAGCCCAGCCTGTCTGGGCTCCTCTCCTGCCTCTGCTGGGATCCAGAGCAGCTTTTTCCACCCGGGAGCTTTTCAAGGAGCTGGGAAGCAGGGGAGGGAGGGAGCTGTGAAGTGCTCGGTGTGTGTGTGATGGGAGGGCTCAGCCTGGATTCACCCGCTGCTGCTGTGCCTCTGGAGAGGCTCAGGCACTCGGGATTTCTCTGGAGGTGTTTAATTGCTGCTCCTGGTTTTGCTCAGCAGGATTCCCTCGGAGAGCAGGGAATTCATCCTGCTGAGCTCCTGCCACCTCCTCCTTTCCTCCCCTGAGCTGGGGCAGGATGTGCCCAGCGCTGTTCCAGAGGCTGGGATGTTTGCAGGGGCAATTGTGTTAATTAGTGGCTTGTTTTTAATTTTTTTTTTTTATTTTTTTTTTTTTTAATGTAGAGTTAGGATTAAAAGCACGAAGGAGACTAATTTCTCATGTTCAGGCTTGTTGTTTATTAAATTTTATCTAAAGTTCAGAGAATTCTGCAACACTTCCAGCTACCAACTAAAAGTGAGCAAAATGGAGGCAAATTCAGCTGGTTACAAGGTTTTTTAAAACTAAACAGTCCAATAAGGAACTAATACCTATATATTTATTTTTTTTACTCAATAATCAAACTCCTGTGACCTGCAGTGCAGCACTGCCTGTCCAACCACAAACTACTGCCTGAAATCATGAAGAAGGCAGAGACAACACCCAAAAGCCTTGATTTTTGTCTCATTATGATATTTTAAAAATTTCAAATTCCAAACCCTTCACCGTGTGAAATTGCATTTCCATTCTGGAGGTGTGAGATGTGCCAGGAGGAGCTGCTGAACACAATTCCCAGCCCAAAATTCCCAATTTTGGAGATGTGCTCCTCTTCCCTTCCCATTCCTGCAGCTGATGAGCCCTCCACACCCATCTCAGCTCATTTGGAAAAGGGACCAGAACCAAATTCCCCCGAGGGCTGATTTCCCTCAGCTCTGCCCTGCAGCAATTGTTCTCTCCTCAAAGTGCAGCTGCAGCGATTCCTGCTCAGCTCCAGGGTTTTGGGGGGAGCAATTCCAAGTAATTGTCTGGAATAACATTTGTTAAAGCCAAATCTGTTCACCAGATAGGGAGATAAAAATAGAGCTGTCCTGGCTGGAAGAATTACCTGGTTATCTTCTGCCCACATCTTTTCCAATGTGTGGTGTCCTCTCCCTTATCTTAGGGAGCAGCTGAGGTCCCTGGAGCTTGGAAAATGGGATAAAGTTGGCTCTGGAGCATTGCAGCTCCTCAGCTGGAGCCCTGAGTGCTGCAGGTTCCCAGAAAATGCCAGATTGGGGACACAGCTCAGGGAAAAAAAGCAGCTCCTTCCCATCAATTTTTTCTCATGGAAGTCCAGAGGGAGTGGGAGATGCTGGGTCAGCTCAACCCCTCACCAGAGGTGTCCTGAGGGGCAAATTCATTGGGAAGCTGCTCTGCCACCAGAAAAGTTCTCTTCAAATCCAAGAGAGCCCAAAAGCTCCCTGGATTTTGGGGAAGAACCTGGGATTTTCTCTCCATCCCCTCTCATTTCATGCTTTGTTTGGTGAAACTCAGGCTGATCTTCACCAGATCAGGATTTGATTTTAGGGGCTGGAATTTTCATGGGATTTGCTGAAGGGATCACAACCAGCACCTTTTCCTGCTGCTGAAATCAGGGGTGAACCTGTCAGGAGAAATAATCCACAAACACCAGAGGTTTATGGCCAAAAAGGAGACAGAGGAGTCCTGTAATTTTATTCCAATAAAGGGAGAGGCCATGGGGCATCCCCTGGGATCTCTCAGATTTTTGGGGCATCCCCTGGGATCTCTCAGATTTTTGGGGCATCCCCTGAGATCTCTCAGATTTTTGGGGCATCCCCTGGGATCTCTCAGATTTTTGGAGGACTCACCTCCTTTTATCCCAATTTCCCTGCCACATTTCCTTCTCTCTTTCCCCACTGGCTGAGAGGCACAGACTTCTGATACCTGAGATTCCCCTCTAATGTCCAACACTCCGTTTTCATTTTTAATTCTTACAGAATTCATGATTTCCCCCGCTGCTTCTTTCATCTTCCAATATCCAATTTCATTTCTCAGCAAACCTACAGTTTGTTTATATAAAATACCTTTTTATTTATTTTTTATTCATCAATCAGTAGAATCCATCCCATTGTTTTTTTCACCTCTCAGTGCTGGTTTTATCCACCCACAACAAAGACAAATCCAACATTCCTCTCCAACCTTTTATATTTTTTTCCAGGATGTACAACCTGACTTTCCTCCACCTCTACACAATAAAGACAAATCCAACATTCCTCTCCAACCTTTTATAATTTTTTCCCCTTTTTTCCAGGACGTACAACCTGACTTTCCTCCACCCCTACTACCGGCCGGACGAGGGGGAGGAGAATCCCTTCATCTGCTCCTCCCACCGCGAGAACGGGATGCAGAGATGCTCCAACATCCCCAGCAGGAAGGAATCCAGGCTGGAGTGCACCCTGAGCATGGATTCATACAGCCCCAGCCTGGGTGGCCCCGAGCCCAGCAGGAATTCCTGCATCAACTGGAACCAGTACTACAACGTCTGCATGGCGGGGGAGCTCAACCCCCACAACGGGGCCATCAACTTTGACAACATTGGATATGCCTGGATTGCTATTTTTCAGGTAGGGTTCTCCCTAAGATGGGATTTTCCCCATTTTTCCTGGGTTTTTTCCCATTTTTTCCCCATTTCTCCCCAGTTTTGTTCCATCTTTTTCCCATTTTTTTCCATTTTTTCCCCTTTTTTTCCCATTTTCTCCCATTTTTTTCATTTTCTTCCCATTTTTCCCATTTATTCCCATTTTTTCCCATTCTTTCCCATTTTCCCCCATTTTTCCCCTTTTTTCCCATTTGTTCCCATTTTTTTCCATTTTTTCCCCAATTTTTTCCCATTTTCTCCCATTTTTTTCAATTTTTTCCCATTTTTCCCATTTTTTTCCATTTTTCCCCATTTTTCCCCATTTATTCCCATTTTTTCCCATTCTTTCCTATTTCCCCCATTTTTTTCTCATTTTTTTCCCATTTTTTTCCATTTATTCCCATTTTTTTCCCATTTTTCCCATTTTCCCCCATTTTTTTCTCGTTTTTTCCCCACCTCGTTCCTTTTCACAAGGAAAGGACATTGAGGAGGACAGGAGCTTCTCCAGAGCCTCCTGCTGCCTTTTCCCTCCCTGAACCATTTTCCAGGCTGCAAATTTCCCTCCCATCTCCACTTGATCCTTACAAAGCCCAGTTTAACTCAGGAAGGACCCCCAGCCCAGGAGAGGTTTCAGCTGATTTGAGCCTTACAAAGCCCAGTTTAACTCAGGAAGGACCCCAGCCCCAGGAGAGGTTTCAGCTGATTTAATCCTTACAAAGCTCAGTTTAACTCAGGAAGGACCCCAGCCCCAGGAGAGGTTTCCAAAGCTCAGTTTAACTCAGGAAGGACCCCCAGCCCCAGGAGAGGTTTCCAAAGCTCAGTTTAACTCAGGAAGGACCCCAGCCCCAGGAGAGGTTTCAGCTGGTTCCTTTGGGCAGGACAATGTCTGGCACTGCTGGATCTCAGATGGTTTTGGCAGCTGCCAGGAGGTTGATGATTCCATTTCATGCTGCTCAGGCCATCCAAAGCCCCCAGAGGATTTCCAGCCAAAATCTCTTCCCACGTGTTTATTCCTGTTGGAATTTTAGGAGCTGGGAATGATTTAATTCCAGGTGAAGAGGCAGCAAGGTGCTGGCTCAACCTGGATGTGGGAAGAGGAAATGATCAGTGCAGGAGGTGAGGCCCTAAATCCAAACAATTGCAGGAAGCAGAGAACATTGAGCACATAAATCCAGGGAATAAATCCATGGAATTGTGCTCTCATCCCTCCTGATAGCAGGAGCTGGACAGCACCAGGTCAGCACTTGGCTGAGGGCCCCAAGGCAGCGGTGCACAAAGTCCAAGTGATGGATTTGGGAACTCTGGAGCTTCCCTGGGGATTGCTGTTGAGTTACTGGGCTGGTTTTGAGCCATTATTCTGCAGGAGAACAAACCCAGGGCACTTTGCAGGAGCTGGGATGTGCAGAGGGCTGCAATCAGGGAATGTGGGGATCTGGGCAAGCTCAGAGGGCTGGGGGACAGAGATCCCTCAGGATTTATCCCAAATGAGCTGGGAATTTTGGGTTGTTCAGCCTGGCAGAGAGAGGGGTGACCTTGGGGAGGGGAGAGGCTGCTGGAAAGGGTCTGGAGGGTCAGGACAGAGGGGAACAGCTTCCCACTGCCAGGTGATGGATCAGGGGAGGATGGAGGGGTCTGGAAGGGGCTGGATCATGCCTGGAAGTGTCCAGGAGCACCCTGGAGCAGGGCAGGTGTCCCTGCTGATAACAGGGGAGATGTCCCTGCTGAAAACAGGGTGGGACTGGATGGGCTCCAGGGTCCCTTCCCACCCAACCCTTCATGATTCCATGACCTGGTGTGCTTTAGGAGCTGTCAGAATGGAGAGGGGTGAAATGAGCCCCACAGGGAGGATCCAGAAGGAATTTCCAAGCCAGGAGTTTCCAAGGGCACAGCTCAGACCACAAATAAACCAAACCAAAAGCAGAGTTTGCAGAAAGCTCTGAAGATTTCCACCCCAGAACCTCCAGCAAACGCTGCCCCAAGGATGGGTGAGCTCTTCCTGCTGCCAGAACTGGGATTTTAAAATTTCTTTGACCCTGAATTTCCCAGAGCCAGGACAGGTGACAGCAGGAAAACAGGGAAATGTGCTGTCAGCATTCCAAGGAGAAGTCAGAGAACCTGGTGCAAATTAAAAAAAAATTAAAAATAACAAAGGGAATGGCTGCATCCCTGAGTGCTGTAAAGGATGATAATTCCTTATGTAATCCTGCAAATGATTCATGTTTTGCTTCCCCTCATTTGTTGTGCAAGAGGCTAATTCGTGTCTGTATTTGTTACAAAGGCACGTTCTGTGGCAAATTAGGTGAACTAATTAGCTTATTACAGACTAAATGAAAGGAGATGGAACCTAAATTAACTGTGAGGTTTGGCCTGATATGAAGATCCCTTTATTGCACATGAATTCCAGCCCCAACAACCCGAGCAGTAATTACAGGTATTGTTGTCACACAGATGATGAATTACCCACCTCAACAAAGTCCAATTTAATTGGAATTTCTGACAGTCCCAGTGCAGCAACCAAAACCTTCCTGACCAACCTCCCTGCCCCACAGCCTCGGGGTGGCCAGGCCTGAGTGCAGAAATCCTGATAAAAAAATGAAAAATAAAAAAATGGATTGGGAAGCTGAAAGTTTGGGAAGAAGAGAAACTTTGAGAGGATGATTTCATAAAGGATTTGTAGGAAAGCAAGGCCTGGACTCACACCTCGCTCCAGGGGTGATGCTTCTGGCAAAAATTAAAGGAAAAATCAATGCCAGGCAGATCCAGAATGGTTTTCCAAAGGTGCTGTTAATCCCCTTGCTTGTCTCTGCTCTCCCACTTCCAGGGGTCCTGCAGATTTTGGGAAAGAGCCAAAAAGCCAAAAGGAAAAGCTCTGAGTTTTCCAGCTGTGCCCAAAGTCATTTTGGGGCTGTGTTTTCAGGACCAATTTGGGATTTGGGACCAAAAGGACTTTTTTTTTTTTTTATTTTCCTCCAATGGTTCAGCCTTTAAATTGGAGATCTGTGTCAACAACGCTTCTCTGTGCTGAATTTGGCAAGAAAAGAATTTTGGAGCTTTTCATTCCCACTGCTTGGAGATGATGCTTTGTCACTCAACTCAAATCTGTTTTGGATCACCGAAAATATTTCCCTGGAAATGACGGGGTTGGAGCTCTGTTGCTGTTGCTTTTTTTAATTTGGTCAGCCAAATAAACAGCACTTGCTGCATCTGAAGAGCTCTCAGGCTGAATACCCCAGCTAAAAATACCCAGCAGCTCGGAGCGTGCTTCCAAGAGGGATTTGTTGCCTTTGGAAAAAAAAAAAATCTTCATTTTGAAGGTTGGGAGGAATTGTCTGGTGCAGGGCAGGGCATAGAGAACACCCTGGTGCCAGGAGTGGTCCCAGAACCTGTGGGGGTGTTGGATGGAATTAAAACCTCCTGTAGATGAAGTTTGGACTTGCAGATTCACTTTTGGGAGAGTTTAATGCAACCTCAGTGATGGATTCTTGTGTTTGGAGTGGGAAGAGGGGTCCTGCAGCAGGCCTGGCCTAAAGTGGAGTTTAGTCAGGAGAGGAACAGCAACAACTGATCCAAGGGAAGGGCTGGAGCTGGGTCAGGTTGGATTTTAGGGAAAGGTTTTTCCCCCAGAGGCTGGAATAACTGCCCAGGGAATGGTGACATTCCCAAAGCTCCAGGAGTGTTTGGACAGCTCTGCCAGGGATTGCTGGGCTGTCAGGGCTGAGCTCTGCTCCTTCCAGCTCAGGATATTCCCAAAATCCACAATTCCCACAGGGGAATAACACCTTGCTCCCATTTCCCCAATCTGTGATTGTTCCCCTGAAGATGCAGCTCCTCCCTCCTGGTCCCTGTGCACCCTGATCCTCCTGGAGATGATTTGGAATCAGTTGGAAAATCCTGTTGTAAAATCCCCTCAGCTGGATCAAAGATCTCAGCCTGGCTTTGCTCCCCCTTCACCTCCCAGCTTGGCTCTGCCAGAAATTTGGGATTTCTGGGGCTCTCTGTGCTGGTGCTGAACACTTCAATCCCTTCCCTTTGCCAAGGATTTTTTACACAAACCTCACAAATCATCATCCCAGCAGGTCAAACCTCAGGAATAGGGGCTGGGATGGGGTTTGTTGGAGCAGCAGAGTGAAATCAGGGAGGTTTTGCTGTTGGATAAACCTTGCATTTAGTGTGAAACAACACCTCACCTTCCCTTTGGAGCCAGGCTGGGATTTGGGCTGGTTTTGGTCCCAGAGCTACAATTCCACGAAGTTTTGGGTGACAGCAGCATCACTGACCTGTCTGACTTCACCCCACACTTCATTTCCATTTTACTCCTCAAAACCCACCAAGAACTGCCAGGAATTGCATTTATGGGAACAGATTTGACAAGTCAGGAACCCAAGACATGGAAAAAAAGCTCAATTTTCTGTTTTTCCCATCATTTAGGGCCCCTTTTCAGAGCAGGTTCCTGCTTTGCAAGGCTCAGTTTATAAATGACAAACCGAGCAAGGCCTCGATGTGGAAGGAAAAGCATCTGTTCAAAGGATGTTGCTCAATGTAAT
This sequence comes from Catharus ustulatus, assembly GCF_009819885.2. Taxonomy (NCBI): domain Eukaryota; kingdom Metazoa; phylum Chordata; class Aves; order Passeriformes; family Turdidae; genus Catharus; species Catharus ustulatus. Next base: position 14,623,576 of record NC_046236.1, on the reverse strand, counting down.
AAACCTGTTTTTCTGGCCACAGAGGTTCCTTAACGAGATGTTTCGGGAGGAAATAATTAAAATTGTGACGTTGGCTTCAAAAATAGGGATTTGATTATCAGCCAAGCCCGCTCTGCCTGTGGAATATTCCCTGGAATATTCTCTGGGCAGTGCTCAGGAGCCAAATCCACGTTGCCCAAGAGGGTGGAATTCAGATAAGAGGCTTTCAGAAACGGAGGCTAAAGGCCTTATAAAACTTCCCTGAGGCCATCAGGGTAATTAATAGCCCTCACAATTTATGGCACTGGATCCCATCTTGATAAGTTTGATGAAAATAAAATATCCAAAAGCCTCGCAGCAGGGCCAGGGGAATCAGGAGATAAAAAGTAAATGACCCCAAATGTTCACAGCCGTGCTCAGAGTTGCTGTTGGGCTCAGGATAATTGATTTGGATGCAGATAATTCCCATTTTTTTCCCCCCAAAGGACTCAATTTAGGCTGAAGAAAAGGTGGCTGAGTGCAAATTAGAGATGTCAGTCAAGATGAAGACTTCAAGTGTGGGTTTCTCTGGATTTCCAGAGCATCTCCAACCTCAGCCACGCACTGAGCTCAGCCAGCAGCTGCACTCCTGGAATCAGAAGGAATTTCTGGTTGCCAGAGCTGTGTTTTATCAGGATTTTAATAAGGGAGAGGCGCTGGCTTTGGGAAGCTGTCACTCCAAATGAAGTTTGTTCAAGTAATCAGAGCAGGGAGATCTTGCCATGAGACAGCTCGGGGCTGCAGCTCTGTGTGCTCGGGGTTCTGATCCTCCCAGCTCGCTGCACACGATGATTTTCCACCCTCCCCTCCACTCATGGTGACACCTCGAGGTGGCTTTGGAGCTCTGGCACCAGCCCTTGGTGCTTTCTAACAGCCCTTGACTAATTGAAGTTGGGAGCGTGAACGAGTTTTTTCTCCCCCCGGATGATTCTTTTTGCTCTTTGTTATCTGACACTGAAGCAAAAAAAAAAAAAAATGTCCTGCTCTCGAGTCAGCTGCAGCCAAGGACTTGCAAAAATGTTGGCAGAGCTCAAAGGGAAGAGGGTTTATGATGAAAACTTCTTGACACAGTAAAAGAAATCGTTCTGTGCAACCTCTGCGGTGACCCCAGAAAAAGCAATGTAAACCTGCTGCCTCCCTGCGAGCACTGAGGAGGTCTGAGTTAATTGCCAGCATCTTTAATCTCCATTTCCCTCGTGATTTTCACTCTGGAGTTTTAGATTGACTCTGATTAGCTTGCCTAGAAGATCTGATTCTGTCCCCAATTACTCTCCTATAAATCAGACGAGCATCTTTATTACAGCTGATGAAATTACTGTGGCATGAGCGGAGCAGGGGGATGAGAATCAGCGAAGACCTAAGAAAATGAAATCTGATTGGGTTTTGTCCACTCTCATCCTGCCCCTGTGAGTGTTGAAGGGAAGGATCAGTGCAATCCAAACCTGTCTGTGTGCTCACCTGAGGGAGTTTTCTCTTAGAAGGAAGAGAGGATTGGACAAAACTCAGAGATTCACTGGTATTAATGGGAGAGAAATGATTTATCCCAGCCTTGGGGAAGGGGTAAAGAACTGGAGGAGCAGGGAAGGGCTTGAGCATCACCCAGGAGCTGGGTGGGGTGTGAGGACACCTCTGTTCTCCTGGCAAGGCAGAAATGTTTTCCCCAGGCACCTCCTGTGCCCCAGGTGTGGAGCAGGAGCAGCACCTCCAGCACCACCCTGCCAATCATCTTAATTGAATCTCCCAGCTCTGGCCCCGCAGCTGCTGATTTTCTTGTGCCTTGCACATCTTCCCCATCACAGCAGAATTAGGAGCGAGTTCTCACCCTCTTATCTCGCTGATAAATAATTGTGGGTTGCTGGTGGGAGGCTCTGAACTGGAGCCCTTGGAGAGGCTCTTTAATGGGGCTCTGTGTGAGCAGGCAGGGCTCGAGCAGGGTTTAATTACTGAGAGGGGATTGTGAGATTGGGAAGCACAGGAAGGTGCTCCAGGGCTTTGGGAGACGGGGCAGTTAAGTGGATTAATCGGAGTGGGGATGAAGGGAGGAGAAAAGTCCTTTCTCTCAGTGGAATAAGCAAAGCAGTGCTGAAAAAACATCCCTGTGCTCCTGGGGGAGCAGGGAGAGCTGCTGGCCTTCCCTCCATGGAATCCCACAGGGGTTTGGGCTGGGAAAAACCCATCCCAGTCTGGACAGGGACACCTTCCACCCCACCCCAGGATGCTCCAAACCCATCCAGCCCAGCCTGGAACCCTCCCAAGATCAAAACGTGCAGGTGCCCCTCTTTGGGTTCCAAAAGCTGATAAAGGCTTTAAAGGGGGTTCCTAAAGCAGCTCTTGGCAAATCCTGCTGCTCTGGTTCCCATTTCCACCAGGGCCTCTCTGGGGATGTGCAGGGAGCTCTTGGATTGGGGGAAATGACCTCAGAAAGTCCTTGGGAGTGCTTGAAATCCTTGGGGGAAGCCCAGCCCTTGCAGGTGGCTCTGCATGTGCTGCCCTGCATTTCCCCACAGCTCTGGGATTAAAAACCTCTTTTCCAGGAGGGCTGCAGCAGGAATCCTCCCCTGGGAGGCCAGGAATGAATCTCCCAACCCGAGGGATTCATTTTGTCGAGCACAAGGACAAACCCCAGAGGTCTCCTTGTCCCTCCTGCTTTACAAGCCAGCAGCAAACAACACAAATTCCAGTTACACCTGGAATATTCAGAGAGCTGGATGAGCATTTTCACCCTCCAAAGGAGGAATGGGGGTGTTGATTAATTCTTGTGGGAAATGCTGCCTCACAAAAATACCCTCCAAGGGTTGGCTGGCCCTCAGTGTCAAGCCCTCAGGTGACTCTTTTTTTATTTTTTTTTTTTATTCTCTTGTTTAATGGGTTTAATCCATTAGATTTGAGGATTTCCAGCTAAATCCAAATCCAGCATAGAGGTGCATCCCCTATTCTTGGGGTCTCTGGGCTGGTTTTTCATCCCTCAGTGGCTGGAGAATGTTCTGTGCATGCAGAGGGAACCTGGACAGCACAAGGGAAACAATTCCTGGGTGAGAGGCAGAGATTTGGTGTCAAAATCTTTGGTGTCACCTCCTGAGGATCCCTTTGTTCCCCTGACCCTACAAAGGCCTCCCAGACGAGGGAGCTGCCCCACAAGGACTTTGTTCTCTATAAATGTGCTCAGGGAGAGGCAGGAAGGGTTTGATTGCTTGGCTGCTCCTCGTGGGTGAACACCCAGGCAGCTTAACCCCTTCCCCTGGTGGGAATAACAGGGAAAAATGGGGATAAAACCTGCCTTGGGTTAATAAAGAATCCTCTGGGGTTTTGTTAAACCCACTTGTGGCAGGACAAGGGGCAGTGGTTTAAAGCTGGGCAGGGTTAGAAGGGATTTTGGGGAGAAATTCTTCCCTGTGAGGGTGGGGAGAGGCTGGAATGAAATTCCCAGAGGAGCTGTGGAGTGTCCCAGGCCAGGCTGGACAGGGCTTGGAGCCACCTGGGGTGGTGGGAGGTGTCCCTGTGGGAGGTGTCCCTGCCCTGGCAGGGCTGGCATGGATCAGCTTTAAGGTCCTTTCCAACATTAAACACCGTGGAATTCTGGAATTGTGGCAAGCAGAGCTTTGCTGAGTGCTCAGTGAGGGTGGGATGTGGAAGAAGAGCTGCTGGATGTGAGCAGGAGCAGCAGGGTGGGAGCAGTTGGTGGAAGCAGCCAAACGTGTCAGACCCGATTCCTGCGAGCCTGTAACAGCCCTGGCACCTGCAAACAGCTGCAAAGACAAATTTCAAAATTCAGATTTCACAAAAGATCTTCTCCTTTAACAGCCCTGGCACCTGAACAGCCACAGAGACAAAATGCAAAATTCAGATTTCACAAAAGATCTCCTCCTTTAATAGCCCTGGCACCTGCAAACAGCTCCAGAGACAAATTCCAAAATTCAGATTTCACAAAAGATCTCCTCCTTTAACAGCCCTGGCACCTGCAAACGGCTGCAGAGACAAATTCCAAAATTCAGATTTCACAAAAGATCTCCTCCTTGAGCCTGGCTGGTTTGAGCTGTGCTGCCTCCTCACCCAGTGAGGGTGAACCTCCACCAGGTTCCACATGGGAAGACGCTTGAAAAACTTGCTGGGAAAACATCAGCACTCTGAATTTAGGGTGAGAAATCCCAAAGAGGCAGCGTTTCCCTTCCAGCAGCCCTGAGCAGCTCTGTGGGTTCTGATCCATATCCAGGAGTTTAAATCATCCAGGGAATTTATGGATTCATGCCTGACTTCCCTGCAAGGTTTTGTTTTATTTTATTTAGGGGTTTGTGGAGCAGCTTTTGGGGCCACAGCACAAAGGAAATCCCCTACACCCACCAGGTCTGAGCCTTCTCTTCCCACAGCAATTCCTTCCCTGGTTTAAATCAGAATTTATGTCACTAAAACTGGGGGCAGGAGCAGTTGTGGGGTCTGTGGGATTTGCCAAAACCTCCCAGGCTCACAGGAGGTGCTGAGAGGGGAACATCCCTGGGAGTGAGCTCAGACAGGAGCTGGGATTCTGATGGGAATTGGAATTCCAGGGTGGAATTTCAGCTCTAGTAGCAAGCCAGCACTGGAAGTTTGGGGTGTTTTATCTAAATAAAAAGTGTAAATTACGTGGCAGAGCTGGCTTTGCTCTGCACACAGCCTGGGTGGTGTTAATTAAACCCTCAGCTGCTTTTTTTAGTGGAGGGAAGGCTGAGAAAACGAGCCTTAAATCAAGTCTACATTTAATTAAAGCCTCTCTTCCATTCAGATGCTCTCCCACTATGATAGTGGTGGTGCAGTTGGAATGCTGAGCCAGGAGGAATCACAAGGAGATTGGGTTTGCAGGAACAAAAATGAAGTTTAAAATGTGGGAATTTTCTGGGTTGCATTATAAATCCAGCAGCTTTAGGTAAAACTCCAGTTCTCTACAGTGAAAGGGTTTTTTGGGGGTTATAATCCCTCCTTGGGATTTCTTTGCTTCAGAACTTGTGGTTTATTTGAATAAAATGGTTTTAATTGTACCAGATTGCTGTAGGAACCTCAGGAAAGTCCTTTGGCCACACATTCCTTCTCTCCCAGAGTTCTGGATGGATCCCAAGAGTTTCTGTGCAGGGATGGGTACCTGGCACTGTGGGAAATTGATATTTAATAACTTTTTGGGTGACTTTTGTCCTCACACTCTTTTTTCTCTGTCTCCCTGCAGGTGATAACCCTGGAAGGATGGGTGGACATCATGTATTACGTGATGGATGCACACTCTTTTTACAATTTTATATATTTTATATTGCTTATCATAGTAAGTATGACCTGGAGATTCTCCTGTTCCTTGTCCTTGGGGGATGAAGTTGTTCCCTGTTTTTTGGGAACAGCCAGGCAGGATTCAGGATTTTCCCTCCCTCTTGCCCTCCAGCTCTTGGTCTTGTCACCTGGATGTGTCTGTGCCAAAAAATCAGGGCTTTTCCTCCTTTAACCTCCTCAGAGGGAGCCTCATTTCTTTGGAGAGCCCTCAAACTCTGAATTTCACCTGGAACCCTTTAAATAATAATAATTCTCATAGCAGCAGTGCACCTCTCTGAGCTCTCACATTCCCAAAAATCAAATTATCACCCACTGGAGGTGCTGGGGGTTGTCTCCAGAAGTTCCCAGTCCATCTCCTTTGGTTTTCCAAAGGGCACAAACTCCTCCAGGAAGTGGAAAAGTGGAATATTTAAGGCAGGAGGGGAAAGCAGCACGAAGATTTCAGGCAGGACATGGGATGGAGGTGTTTAAAAGTGATTTTGTGACTGGCCAGTCCTTACAGGTCGCCCTGTCCTTGTCAGGATGGGTCAGAGCAGCTCCCAGCAGCAATGAGAAAACCTGGCTGAGAGCAGGGTGAGAGTGCCCTGGGGCAGCCAGGGATTCCTGCAGCAATGAGCCATGAGCAGAGATTCAGCTCCACTCCACTGAGCTGCTCCCTCCAAGTGCATCCACGTGGAAAATCCGTGTGGTGGCTCCTGTCCAGCTCTCCTGGAGCTGGGAAAGGCACCTTTGCTGCTTCTCTGGAGAGCAGAACACCACAAACCATCCCCACAAGCTTCCCTGAGCATTCCCAGGCAGTTCCAGATGAAATCCATCCATGCCCAGGGCTGGCTCTGAGAGTGGCACCACCCTTTTCACCCTCCCTTTTCACCCTCCCTTTTCCCCTCAGGGTGAAGTTCCCTGCTGGCAATATTTGACATTTCCATTTGGCTGATTTAGGAACCTGGGTGGTGAAAAATCCCTTTGTGGGCTCCACAGCTGAGGGGAGGATGCAGCTTTAGGTGTTGTCCTTGGGACTTCACTTTGAGAATTTGGTGTTCCCCAAGAGCAAATCAGCTCACCCAGACACCAAATCAGCCCCTCAGGAGCACTGAGTGTCCTGCAGATGCTTTTCTGTGTCAGGGAGTCTCAGGAGCACAAGGTCACAGACCCATGGGCCCTGACTGTACCCCCAAAATGATTTCACATCTTTTGGGGTGTGAAATGAATGGAGAAGAGAAGAGGATGTTTCAAACCAGCCCAAATTGGACTTGAAATCATCTTTCCCTGCAGATTGGCCAAATTTCAGTAAATTTCTTCATTGAAAGAGTGATTGGGCACTGGAATCCTCTGCCCAGGAAGGGGCTGGAGTCACCATGCCTGGATGTGTTCAAAAAGCACTGGATGTGACACTCAGTGCTGGGGTTAATTGATGAGGAGATGTTGGGAAATGGGCTGGACTCCATGGTCTCAAAGCTCTTTCCCAGGCTGTGAATGTCCAAAGCACTGCTGTGCTAGAAATGAGGAGAGGAGGATTTATTTATTTGTCTATCTATCTTTCCAACCCACTTGGAATTGATTGATTGATTGACTGATTTGTCCTTCCGATCCACTTGGAATGAATTTATTTATTTATTTATTTATTTATCCTTCCGACCCCCTCGGAACCTCCCAAAGATTCAGCCCCAGCCAGGAACCCAGAGATTCACAGCTGCCACTGTGGATTCATCCCCAAATTCCATTCTCCACCTTTTGTGGGGCAGCTCCTGGAGGGAGAGGGGAGAGGGGAGAAGGAGAAGGAGAAGGAGAAGGAGAAGGAGGCTGTTGCTAAAATAATTGATGGTGGTTCAGAGCACATTCAGCAGCTCAGGCACACACTGACAGCACATTTGGCGAGCAGACCCCGGGATTTGGCACGCTTGGAAATCCCAGGGTTGCTCTGAAGTGCTGAGGAGCTTCCCTGCTGACTCCTTGCCCTGCTTGCTCCCCAGGTTGGCTCTTTCTTCATGATTAACCTGTGCCTGGTGGTGATTGCCACCCAGTTTTCGGAGACCAAGCAGCGGGAGAACCAGCTGATGCAGGAGCAGCGGGCGCGCTACCTGTCCAACGACAGCACCATCGCCAGCTTCTCGGAGCCGGGCAGCTGCTACGAGGAGCTGCTCAAGTACATCTCCCACATCTTCAGGAAGGTGAAGAGAAGGACAATCCGCCTCTACAACAACTGGCAGAGCAAACGCCGGAAAAAAGTCAACCCCAACAGCGGCGGCGGGCAGAGCCAGCGGAGCAGGAGGCGAATCACCTCCATCCACCACCTGATCCACCACCACCACCACCACCACCACCACCACTACCACATCAGCAACGGGAGCCCGCGGGGGCCCCGCGGCAGCCCCGAGCTCTGCGAGCTGGAGCTGCAGGTGATGAAGCCGGGCCGGCAGCTGATGCTGCCCCCGCCGGGCTCGCCCAGGCCGCCGGGCCCGGCCGAGGCCGCGCAGGCCGTGCACAGCATCTACCACGCCGACTGCCACGTGGAGGGGCCTCCCGGCGCCTGCAAGGCCTCCGGGGGTTCTGTGGGTGGCAAACTGGCCGGGCTGGGTGGCCACAGCAGCATGAACTACCCCACCATCCTGCCCTCCCCCGGCGGCAAGGGCGGCTCCCTGCCCAAAGCCAAGAGGAACGGCAATTCTCCGGTGGCCGTGGTGAACAGCCCTGGGAATTTGGGGCTGGATTCCTACGGGAAGCTGCAGCAGTTGGTGGGAGAGCATGGTAAGGCCAACCAAGCAGGTTTTTTTCTTCTTTTTTTGGGGTTTTTTTTTGTTTAGGGTAACTGGGTTAGCGTCTAATGGCGGCCCTGTGGGGTGGTGAGGGTTGGGATGGTTGTGAGCGTGCTGAATCCACAATCCTTGGATTTCCCATCATGGATGGTCCAGGGCTCTTTGCTGCGGTTACAAAATCAGGATTGGAGCTCTCGTGTGCTTTGTGGTGTCCTGGAGGTGCTCCCACTCTTGGCACACCTGCAGGGACTGCAGGGAGCCCCCAGGGCTGGGAGGTGCTGCCCTGAGCAGGATGAGCAGGTGGGAGCTGCGGGAGAAGCGCGAGATAAAGCAAACTCAGACATTTGAAACAGGCAGGCACCGCAAGAACTCGAAGCAGACACTTCCAGTTCTGCTCTGATGGGTCCTGGAGCCTCTGCATTTCTTTTTGGCAAGGAGGAGCAGCAGGTTCAGCGCTCAGAGGACGTGTGGAGGGCAGGACAGGAGCAGAGATGAAATCTCAAGCTTTCCCTGTGTGCAGAAGAAATGTGAGGCTGAGTTCTCCTCCAGATTTGGGGCTCCATTCAACCTGGGGAGCATTTTGGGGAACTGTTTTAGTGCCTCTGTCCCATCTTCTCTGCACAGATGCAGCCACCCCAGCACAGTCAGTGAGGTTTTATCTCCCCTCACATATAAATCACCCACTGGAGCAGTGATTACATGCAACACTTGGATTTCTATTTTATAAAATGTTTTTCCAGTCCTCGTGGCTGGAGCTAAAAGCTGCAAAATACTCTTAAGCCCTCCAACAGTGAAAAGTCACAAAGATCCAGCTTCTATTTTTTAATCTCTTTAAGCCAAACTCGTCATTTGGGTTTTTTTTCAATGCCTGTGTTTTCCAAAACTGTTTATTTGCGTCTGCATGGACACAAATATTTACCCTGGTGATGGATGTGCTGAAAAAATACCAAGTCTGGACTGGGGAGGAGGGGGGGAGCATAGGAAAGGTTACTTGACAGAGAGGTTGGGTGGCTTGCCTTTGTTAATTTTTGTTGTTTTTAAGGACCACACAAAAGGGTAAAAGTGGATTGTTTATAGAAACTGCCTCGGGCAGACGCTTCCGAACGCTCGGGAGCTTGGCACGGGGGGCAAGGTTACTGCCAAACAGTTCTGTTGTTCAGCAAGGACTTTTTATAAATCACTGCTTCATCCTTAGCTGAGTAAATTAATGAAGGTTTTTAGGAGAATGCGTTTTTACCTTGAGATAAAAAGGCAGGCTCTGCAGAAGGCTGGAATTGGGAAAGAAAGGAGCAGGAGAGCTGTTGAAGTCAGAGTTTGGATCCTCCTGCTTGCTGCTGGGGTCCTTTTTAGGAGAAGAAAGGCCCAAATCTCAGTCCCAGCTGTGACATCCCCGAGCCAATTCAGTGATTTAGGAGATCTTCCCTTAGCCTGGGGTGGTTCTTTGAAAGCTGGGATTAGATTGAGTTGTCATTAATAATGCAATTACAGTGTCCTCTTTCCACAGAGGGATTTCAGCCCAGAGGATGCCAAAATGCTTTAAACAAATCTCCTGGAATTGTTTTGTCTCTTGCAGAAGTGTGCTCACAGCTGGGAAGGGCTGGAAGGTGGGGAGAGGCTGCTCAACCATCCCCCTGGGCTGGGAAGGGATTCAGGGCAGACCTGGAGACCCTGCCCAGCTCTTCCCTTCCATGGATCTGGCTCTTTCCAGGCCCTTCTTCCCACTCAGCCACTCCTGCAGGGCTGAGTCAGGGTCATCCAGGAGTCCTGGATGTGATTTCCAGGAGTGCTGGAGGTGACTTTGAGGAGTTCTGGGTGTGACTTCCAGGAATTATGGGTGTGACTTCCATGTGTTCTGGATGTGACTTCCCGGAGTGCTGGAGGTGACTTTGAGGAGTTCTGCCTGTGACTTCCAGGTGTGCTGGAGGTGACTTTGAGGAGCTCTGGATGTGACTTCCAGGAGTTTTGGAGGTGACTTTGAGGAGTTCTGGATGTGACTTCCAGGCTTTGGGACGATCTTTAAGTGCCAGGGTGGAGCTCTGCCAGGCACAGCCCCCAATTCCCGTTTCTCCATCCCTAAAACTCAGCAAAGCAGCAGTGAGGAAGAACCCCAAGCTCTCCCTCAGCCTTTTTGCAGGGAACAAAGAGCTTTGAATTCTCTCTCTCCTCTCCCAAGTCAACCAGCAGAGCAAGACTTGTGCAAGGAGAGCACAGAAGTGATAACTGAGAGCTTTAAGGAGCACTCACAGCCCGGGCTCCCCCAGCCCCAGCTGGAGGCAAGGTTGGTGTCTGCTGGGAAGGATGCAGTGGTGGGAGAGAGCATTCTCCTGCCTCTTTTGTTGTGGATTTGAAGAGCTCTGAGTACAGCCTGTTCCCCGTGCTGCCGTGCCCTGCAATGCTGGAGGTTATTTTAGCAGGCAGCCAAGGAGACTCTGGTATTTTGAAGACATCTGCGGCGCCAGGGCTTCCCATATCGTTTTTAACACTTTGATAGCATTGAAAGCCATCTGGCAAACCCCCTCCCTGTGCTGCTCCTGGGGCTGGGCTGAACTTTCCCCCCTTGGCTCAGTCCTGAGCAGGGACAGCGAGCAAGGGGCAAAAATCCCCAAAGCTCACGGCGGCCGTGACGCAGCCCCGTCCCCCAAGGCCCTTCTGAAGGCCACTGATATCCCTGTGACATTCAGGCAAGGAAAACGTGTTCTGACTCTTGTCACATCCCAGTTTCCCAGCTTGGTTTGGTGCTGTGGCTGGGATCAGCATTCCTGCTGGGCGAGCTCCAAGCTCCAGGGCTCAGAGCCAGGAGCAGTCGCTGCTTTTAGCCTGGGCTCCCCAAAACTGATCCAAGTGGTCGCCATCCTCACCTCCAGACAGGGACCACGTGGATGTGGCACTTCTGGCTATGGTTTCATGGTGCTTGGTGAGCTTAGAGGTTTTTTCCATGGTTCTGTGAGAGGGGGAAATTATTCCTTTGCCTTACATCCCTGAATCTCAAGGAATTGATGCTTAAGTGGCATTTTGTGGGAAGGATCCCGTGCTCATGCTGCCATTAATATCTAGTTTCTAAATATAAGGACACTGAGAATAAATTCCTAAATATGATGAAACTTAAGGATTGGATTCCTAAATATGAGGAAATAAAATCTGTGTGCTGTTCCACCCCAATCATCCCCGTTCCTCTTGTCCCTGTCCTTCCATTCCCTGGCTCCAGGACAACCAGCATTTCTCCTCACACCACAAAACACGTGTTTGATTTTAAACCCCCCTGTGCCTCAGGGAGTGAATCCACCTGAGCTTTATTAAAGGCTGAAGGAGACTGAGGGGACTCTGTGACTCTCTGAGCTGTGATCCGTGGTCTGCAGCCTCCTTTGGTCCCTTCTCCCTCTCCCTGCTCATTAGGAACTAAATGGCAGCAGTGGCTAAATCGGGTGGAACAGCTTGAGAGCGCTCAGAGATCATTAATGATGGGAGCCTGCTCAGGAATAATCAGGAATAATGGGAAGGGAGGGATAGGCTGGTCACTCTTCCCTCAGCCCAGGACACAAAATGAGGGCCACGCTCCATGGAGGCCCCATGGAGGGGGTACAGGGTGGGAAAAGGGACAGAGAGGGGACATGAGGCCAAACCAGAGCTGCTTGGGAAGATGGATGGATGGATGGATGGATGGATGGATGGATGGATGGATGGATGGATGGATGGATGGATGGATGGATGATGGTTGGATGGATTTTTAGGGCCTGGAGAATAAATCCTGTGAGGAGCAGTTGTGGGGGCTCAGCCTGGAGGAAAGGAGGCTTGGGGGGACCTTGTGGCTCTGCACAACTCCCTGACAGGAAGGGACAGCCAGGGAACAGCAGGACAAAGGGGAACAGCCTCACGCTGGCTCATGGTGGCTCTCAGTGGTGTCTTGCAGTGGCTCATGGCCCACGGTGGCCCTTGGTGTGTGGTGGCTCTCATGGTGGCTCTCGGTGTCTGATGGCTCTCAGTGCTGTCTCTTGGTGTCTTGTGGTGGCTCTCAGTGCATGGTGACCCTCAGCACTGTCTCTCGGTGGCTCATGGTGGCTCTTGGTGTCCCTCAGTGTCCCTCAGTTTCTGTCAGTGTCCCTTGATGTCTCTGAGTGTCCCTCAATGTCCCTCAGTCTCTCACAGTGTCCCTCAGTGTCCCTCGGTGTCCCTCAGTGTCTCTGAGTGTCTCTCAGTCCCTCAATGTCCCCCAGTGTCCCTCAGTGTCCCTCAGTGTCTCTGAGTGTCCGTCAGTGTCTCTGAGTGTCCCTCAATGTCCCCCAGTGTCCCCCAGTGTCCCCCAGTCTCTCCCAGTGTCCCCCAGTGTCCCCCAGTGTCTTTCAATGTCCCTCAGTCTCTCCCAGTGTCCCTCAATGTCCCCCAGTGCCCCCCAGTGTCCCTCAATGTCCCCCAGTGTCCCCCAGTGTCCCTCGGTGTCTCTGAGTGTCCCTCGATGTCCCTTAGTGTCCCTCAGTGTCTCTGAGTGTCCCTCAGTGTCCCTCAATGTCCCTCAGTCTCTCTCAGTGTCTCTGAGTGTTCCTCGATGTCTCTGAGTGTCCCCCAGTGTCCCCCAGTGTCCCCCAGTGTCCCTCACTGCCCTCTCCCCGCAGGTCTCCGCCGCACCCCCAGCCGCGTGTCGGGGCTGAGCGCGGCCGGGGCCCTGCCCAGCCCCGCTGGCCCCGGGCTGAGCTGTGAGCTGCAGGACTGTCCCTTCTGTGCCAGCCTCCTGGACGACCCCGACTTCGCCCTCAGCGACTCCGACAGCAACGGCGACTCCGACAGCAACGGCGTCTACGAGTTCACGCAGGACCTGCGGCACGGCGACCACCGCGACCAGCTCCAGCAGCAGCGCGCCAGGAGGAGGAGGAGGAAGAAGAAGGCCAAGGAGAGGAACAAGGTGGTGAAGCTGTGGAAGACGTTCGGCACCAAGCTCAGGAGGATCGTGGAGAGCAAATATTTCAACCGCGGGATCATGATCGCCATCCTCATCAACACCCTGAGCATGGGCATCGAGTACCACGAGCAGGTGAGTGAGGTTTGGGGGGTCCTCAGGGTTTGGGGGCTCCTGGAGGGGGCTGGGGGTGATGGGAGGAGGAACAGGGATTTTTGGTGTTGGAAATGGGGCTGAAGATGTTCCCATGAGGAGCAGGAGAAGCATTTGGGGTGTGCAGAGCTGGAATGTTGGATGTGTCTGCTCAGTTGGCCAGGAATTATTGATCCCAACTTTTTTTGATCCCAACTTTTTTTGATCCCAACTTTTTTTGATACCAGCTTTTTTTTATACCAACTTTTTTTGATATCAACTTTTTTTTGATACCAACTTTTTTTGATGCCAACTTTTTTTGATATCAACTTTTTTGATATCAACTTTTTTTATACCAACTTTTTTGATATCAACATTTTTGGTATCAACTTTTGTGATATCAACTTTTTTTGATATCAACTTTTTTTTTAATTTTTGTGGTGGAAATACCTTTGGTCTGATGGTTGTGCTGGAGATAACCCAAGCAGAAATTTCTTCTTTGATCTGGATCTTCAAGTAAGACTTAAACTATCAGGCAATACTAAAAGCAACAAAGAAAAATAAATTATTGCATCCCTAAAGGCTCCAAACCCTTTAATTTGCTCTCACGGGGTGTGAGTAGGATTTTGCTGAAGTGTTTGGAGGGAGGGAAGAGGAATGGTGCCGTTCTTCCCAGTGCTGGGATGGCAGGAAGAGGTGCTGGAGCTGAGGACAGCTGGGACTGAGACATGGGAGCATCTCCACTTGGTCACCCTGGCAAAGTTCTGTTCTTCTGGACGTTGCTTTAGTGGAAAAATTGGGGATTTTCCGCTGTTTTCTTGAGTGTGCTTGGGAATTTCTTGTCCTCTCTGTGTCAGGTGCAGGGAACACATCCCAACAAAGCCAGGATCTGTTTTTGTAGGATCAAAGGCATCCAGTGCTCCCCCCAAAACCTTCCCTGCAGGGTCATGACCAGGTCAGGGTTATTTTTAAAGCTGCTTCTCCTCCCCTCCATGGTCTGTCCATTGGGGAATGAGGAGGAAAGGCAGAGCAGTGGAATCCACCCAAAGGTGCTGCAGCTCCTTCTCCATCATTTCCCAGGATTAAGCACTGCCAGGACCATGACAAACAACCCTCTGGAGTGCTGCTACTTCTGTGCTTTAACCACCCCCTTATTTTAGGCTGAGACTTATTTTCTTTCCCAAAAAAAAAGAAAAACCAAAACCCAGGACTCAGCTAAAACCACCTCAGCCATGCAACGACAAATCAGAATTACAGCAAAGTGTCCAAATCCAGCAGGGATTGAGCTGTCCCTGTCAGCTCCCTGTCGAATCCTGCTCAATTGTTCCACAAGAAGTTCTAAAATTGGGAAATACACCTTGTCAGTGCCTTCTGAACAGGCCATTCATCCCTCATTTCTGCATGGATACTCCTTTGTCAGGCGGATACAGCTTTGTCAGCCCTTGGAATCTGCCGTGATGGGAGCTGGGGGAAAACCTGAGGCAGGCAGCAGGGAGAAAATCCAGGGATCACATGGAGTGTGTCCCCAATCAGTCCCATAAAGGCAGATTGGGATAATTACAGCCTTGCTGCTAACAAAGGAGAGCTGTAGCTGGCTGGCTTTTATTGGATTTTACCTTGTAAAAGCTTGGCTTTAGGGCATCTCAAAGCCAGTGGCAATAAAGATTCCGAAGCTTTTTTGGCTGAGGAGAGTCAGATTCCTGCCAGCTCTGCTTGCAGGCACTGCCCAATAAAAAGGGAGGAATTTGGAAGTGAAACCTGGAAAAGTTCTTCCACGTGCCCAGGCACGGGGATAATGAAGCGTGGAGTGTCAGAGCCCAAACTGGTGACACCTCACCCCAGCAGAGTCCCAGGGGACAAGAAAAAAAACGGCTCTGGGCTCCCAGATTTGGCACAAAAATTTGTGGGCAAAGTGGGGTGATTGGGGAACCCCCCTCGTGTGAGAATTGGCTGTAAGGCTCGGGTGGGGCTGGAGGAAATGTCTGGGCAACGTGTCCCAGAGCTGCAGGGCAGTGTTGGAGGGAGACTGGCTCTGTTTGGGACCATGATCCTGACAGGAAAACCGGTGGGATCTCAATTTTCTGGGTGCCCAGAGTATTCCAGGGGGAAGTCCTGAGCCTCTCCAGGCTGTATCCAGGTGTGGGTGTTGCCAGTGTTGTCTTCTCCACACTCCCAAATCCCCAAGTTCAGAGGATTTAGGAGCTGCTCTGGGTCTCTCCTTTGTTTTTCTTGCTCCCACCACGCTGTTCCATGTTACTCCAAGAGCAGTTTTTAGGGAATTTGGGAAGTCTGTGCTCTGTGCCAGCTGGGCCCTGAGTCCCTGCAAAACACAACCACAGAATCCTGGAATGGTTTGGAATTTTAATTTTTAAAGTTCATCCAGTTCTAACACTTTGGCATGGGCAGGGACACCTTCCACTATCCCAGGTTGCTCCAAACTCCTTCCAGTTTGGCTTTGGACACTTCCAGGGATGGGACATCCACAACTTTTCTAGGAAACCTGTCCCACCAACACTTCCCACCATTTATTCAGAGTGAAACAGTTTCAGAGCTTCTCTGCTCTTGATTTTGACCACGTTTTTTAGGCCATTGTCTGGTTGTGTCAAACTGCAAACAAACCAGAGCAGCAGCCCCGGGAAATCCCATCCCAAACCTCACAGGGAAATTCCCAATCCCTTTTATCAAATTTATTCGTGGCTTCTTGCTTTTTTTCCCCCTCCAACTTCTCCATAGTCACTAGTGGCCTTGCAGACAGATGGACACAGAAAATAGATTTTTCTCGGAGCTGCTCAGAGCCCTGTGTGTGTGTGGGAAGGGTGGGGGGCTCTGCAGGGTGGGGAGGGAGGTGCAGCAGGGCTGGTGCTGCTGCTGTCGCTCCCCTCAGCCTGGGACACGCAGAGCTCTGCTGAGAAGTCTCACGGAGCCCTCTTGAGGCAGTGGAGCATCATTGTCCAGCTCTTGAGGATGAGGGAATCGTGGCTGGAAGGTGCCAGGCTGGAGGTAAAACCCACCAGGTTTCTGGGATTTGTCTTTTAGGAATTACAGAACATCCAGAGTTCGGAGGAACCCACAGGGATCAGCCAGTCCTGCACAGACACCCCAATAATCCCACCCAGGGCATCCCTGGAAATGCTGGCCAAACACTCCTGGAGCTCTGGAATGTCACCATGGCCAGCACCCTCTGGGGAAGAACCTTTCCCTAAAATCCAGCCTGAATCCCTCCTGTGAGAGCTCCATCCCAATCCCTGGATGCTGGCACGGGGAGCAGGGATTGGGAGGAGCTGAGGCTGTGCTGCCTCCAAAGACAGCCCTGTGCTCATCCAAATCATCCACAGAACTTCAGTCTGTTTTTATGGGAATGTGAAATTCCCACCTGGCTGCTCACCTGCCCAAATGGCACCACCCCCTTCAGAGCACGGAGCTTGGGTGGAGTCATGGAATCATGGAATGCTTTAGGTTGGAAGGGATTTAAAACATCATCATCATCATCATCATCTCATTCCCCCCCAGCCACGGGCAGGGACACCTTCCACAATCACAGGCTGCTCCAATCCTCATCCAGCCTGGCCTTGGACACTCCCAGGGGCAGCCACAGCTTCTCTGGAATCTGCTGCAGAGTCTCTTCCTGACACAGATTCCAAACCATCGCTCCAACCCGTGCCATTCCCTGGGGGATGCTGTGGGGAAGGTGAGGCGATGCCAGAGCTGCTCTGCAGAGCTGACCCTGCTTTTCTCACCTTGGTGGCAGCAGGAGACCCTGGCAGCTGCTGATGGGAAGCATTTCCTTGGCATTCCAGGTGCTGGGAGCAGTCAGATCGTGCCTGAAGGATCTGACAGGGTTCTGAAGGGTTCACAGCCAGCTCCACCTGGGAATTCAGAGGTTCCAGGGTGCTGCTCATTAGCAGCTTGGATTTCAAAGGTTAATTCCCTGCTATGGAGTCCCTGGTTTATTGGAGTTTTTTTCCCCTCCTGTGCAGTGTTTATTTATTAATTTATTAATTTATTAATTTATTAATTTATTAGTCCGTCCATCCCCAGCACAACGAGCGCTCCCACGGCTGAGGAGAGCCAAGTACAAAGCAGGAGGCGAACCTTGCATTAATCTCCCAGGCAATTTCAGAACATTGGATGAGTTTTGTTCTGCATTCATTGCAGCTGACAACTCTCCAGAGGATCTGAGAATGTGCCACGGCACTGCAGCACTGAGCAGGGAACAGGGCACTCCAAAGGCATCACCTTTGGGATGCTGGGCTGGGATACCTGCCACAGGGATCCTATTCCAGCATCTTTCTGCCACAGAAAAACGATTCCTTTTTGCCCCAGAGTAGCATCACTGAGTGCTCTGAGGAAATAATCAGCCTGCCTGCATTCCCAGCCCTGTGGCTCTCCAGGAGAAGGACAGAGCCCTTCATTTGCCCAGGGGAATGCTGGAGTTATCCCTGCAGAGGAAAACGATCCACGAGCCCCCCTCTTGGCTTCCCAGAAGAATTCTCTGAAGGAGCTGTTGATACTTGTAATGATTCCACATAAAAGGCTCCATTTACATCAAATGGCACTAGAAACGTCTTTTTTATATTCTCTCCTCAGCAGAGAAGTACAAATTAGTATTTGTTCCAAGCTATTGCTGTTCAAAGAGCTTTTAATTGCTTTTCTGATCCCTCATCCGTGGCGTGTTTCGTTGGGAGCAGCTCGGAGCTGACCTTGAGGGGCACCCAGTGGTCCGTGGCTTGTCAGAGGGAGAGGAGTGTTGGTTTTGAGTAGAACATTTTATTATTCTGGAGTCAGAGTCCTTCTGTGTGAGTGAAGGTAGCGCTCGCTTCAGCGGTGACGTCCTGTTCCAGCGTTTGCCAATTTTGGCTTGAAAAATTGGTTTGGCATGGGAAGCTCAGCACTTACTCAGAAAGCAGAGCAGAATTTTTTCAGCAGTGTTTGAAGCAAATTGCTGAAATTCCTTTTGAGTTGCGAGTCAATAAAATATTACCCTGAGCTGAGACTCGCGCTTTCAGCTGGCAAAACTTGCTCTCTCTTCCAGATTTTTTTTGCAGGATCCGATTTTAAACTCACACAGTGGCAGGATTTGAGGAAAACTGATTCCCCCAGCCCAGCCTGGGTGTGAAAATCCAGCCCAGTGTGTTTGTGGTTGTTGTGTAAATGGTGTGAGACCCGTCCTGCCCCAGGAGTGCTGGGGGTTGTTTTTGGGCTGTGCCAGCTGCACTCCGAGCTCTCCCTCCCCTGCTCCCTCTCCAAGGTCCCAGCAGGGAGAGGACAACTCTCCAAGCCTTGGTTGGATCAGTGAACACACCAGTGATGGAAATCCGGCTTTTTCCACAACTTGTGGATAACCTGAGTTGTGTCTCCACCTCAGGGAAGGGCTTTTCCTGGGGGACTTTGGGAAGAAAGGGATGTTCTCATCTTCTGTGCCCCAAGATGTTATTGCACATCCAGGCCCTCCTTCTGTCAGGTCAGCACCAGCTTGGGGATCCCCCTGAGCAGAGCCAGAGATTTCCAGCTGACAGATTCATTCCCAGCTCAGGGGGAATCAGGGATCAGAGGCAGGACAGGAGGAGGTGGTGGCAGGGAAAATCCAGGTGTCCTGGCTCGCTGTTGGATCATTGTCATGGATAAACCACACAGAGCCTCCTCTCTCCCCCTTTTCTCCAATTTAATGGCTCCTCCCCTGCTCTGTTTTCCTTCTCTTGGAATATTTTTTTTTACTATATAAGGGAAAGAGATCCCAGAGATCCTTCTATTCCTGGGCTTTGGAGCAGGCAGGAGCAGCACCTCAGCAGGGCAGGGCTGAGGTCATAACTCACCCAGTGCTGGCACAGCCAGAGCCCTGGGGGCTTCCAGCCAGGGCTGCTCCCTCTGGAAGTGCCCATGAGCCATGGCAATCCTGGATATTCCCTCTGGAGCTGTTTCCCTCAGCCTGCAGTGCTTGCTTCCCCTCACTTGGTTGTTCTGTCTGGTGAGGGATTGGGATTTAAATCCAGGTGACAGTGACAGCTTTGCCTGCTGCCTGCAGACTGGGGATGTGCTCAGTCCCAGATGTGCTTTTCCCATCCTGATCCCACACAAACCCCACTCCAAACCCCTGGGGTGGCAGCTGGTGGCTGTGCCAGGTTGTTTGAGTTTCAGCTCAAGGTAAAACAAACCCAGTCCAGCCTCCAGAATGAGAGCAGAGTGCTGCTGGCAGCTGCATCCCAGCAGGAAAGTGTGTAAATCCCAGCAGGAATGGGTGTAAATCCCAGAATCCCAACAGGAATGTGTGCAAATCCCAGAATCCCAGCAGGAAAGTGTGCAAATCCCAGAATCCCAGAAGGAAAGTGTGCAAATCCCAGAATCCCAGAAGGAAAGTGTGCAAATCCCAGAATCCCAGCAGGAATTGGTGTAAATATCAGCATCCCAGCAGGAATGTGTGCAAATCCCATTTCCACAGTGCCTGGTGCTGGGGCTGTGGCTCTGATGTGCTCCAGGTTGGGTGTTTTGTGCAGAGGGACACAGGGATGGACACAGGGATGGACACAGGGATTGACAGATGGACACAGGGCTGGGGTGGCTTCCACAGCCTCAGAGCAGGGTTTTGTTAAGCCTGGCCTTTCTGCTGCCAGCCAGATCTGTGCTTTTCATCTGGGACTGGGTTTGGGAGTTCTCTGGGGGCTTTGAGCAGCAGAGCAAATCCGTGTTCCAGCCCCTCAGTGGGGTGGTGACAAGGGGAGAGTTCCAGGAGCAGCTCCTGCCATCAGGGACCCCAGAGATGTCACCGTGCCCCAGCAGCTCCCAGGTGCCTCCAGGAAAAGCAGGGAGAGCAGACAGGGAATTGTGAAAGGCTGAGGCACAAACATTTTGGCACCTCAGGAAGCAAGGAGTGGTTTGGATTGACACAGACGGGGTGGAACTGCTGGTGAAGCATCAGCTGAGGATGTTTCTGCTTCCATCTTTTGTTGCCTGGGATTTTTGGTTCCCTGAGACAAGGATTGCAGTGTGCTGTGTGCCAGCCAGGTGTGTCAGGTGGGATTTTAGGAATATTTCCTTTCTGGAGGAGTGGTTAGACACTGGAAGGGGCTGCCCAGGGCAGTGGTGGGGTCACCATCCCTGGAAATGTTGGGAAAATCAGTGGATGTGGCATTTCATGATGTGGTGTTTTGATGATCTTAAAAATCTTTTCCAATTTTAGTGACTTTATTGCAAGTAATGATAAAATTGGGAATGGGAACAGAGCCTGGCACGTCTGAAGCAGATTTAACTGAGAAGAACCCTGTGAAGGCACAGAAAGAGCAGCCAGGTGTGGATTAAAGATGCTCAGGGTGGCAATGCAGCTCCTTCCCCCATTCCCCACTGCTGCCAGGTTTTCCCCAGGATTCTCCACCCAGGATAGTGAGATGTCCCAGAATTATGAATGGAGTTGAGAATGTCACCTTGAAAGCTCCTTCTGGGCTTTGTGTTCCAAGATGGGGATGCTTTTTTAGGAGTTGCTGATGTGAGAGGAGCGAGACTCTTGGAAATGAGGGAGCTTTGGCATCCCTGCTCACATTCTTTTTCAAGCTCTATTTTTGTTTGCACTGTCTGGTTTACAGCCCTAAAGACAGCCTGACTCCCAATTTGGGAAAAACGCTGTGCACAGGCCTCAGAGCATCAGTGCAAAGCTTTTTTAGAGCAGGGAGGATGGGCCAGGAGACCACTTTCCCAGGAGTTTTCACTCCTGCCTGATCCCTGTCCAGATTAACATCTCCTTTCTCCTTGTCCTTGTCCTGCTCTCAGACAATCCTGGAAGTTGTGACTGTAGTGAAAAAGAGAAAACATCCAAAGAGAAAACATCCAAAAAAATAAAAAAAAATAGTTAATTTTATATACTCCAGAGGGAATTGGCTTTGCTGCAGACAGATGGATCCTGTAATTCCCTGTCTCTCCACATGCCTATACATGGATTGCTCTGTGCTTCCCAGTTTTTTTTGGACTGGGGTGCTGGCAGCTCCCAGAACTGCACCTGGAGCACAAATCCCTGCCCCTCTATTCCCCAGGCACATCAGGCAGGAATTTCCCAGCTCTGAGCCACCTCAAATCCAGTCAATAGCCGGGAATAAATCAAACATCAGGGAGAGAATGAGCTAATGGGGCAGAATCATCATTTCCCTTCATTCCTGCAGGGTTCAGGGGCAAAACACCCACCCTGAGAGCATGGTTTGTCCGGGTCACTGCTGCTGGGAGGACAAAGAGTTGAAAGTCGTTTGTGGAGATGATTTTGAGGCAGAGAGGCAGAGAAGAGCGTGGGTTGCTGGGCAATTATCTCCTCACAGTGACCTGTGTGTGCTGCAGAGCCCTCCCTGGGGCTGCAGCTCCGGGAGCTGCCAGCAGCACAGATCAGCAGCTGGGATGGCTCTGGAGAGAGCTCCTGGTGCTGCTGGCAAATCCCAGTGCCACCAGTGCCACCAGTGCCACCAGTGCCACCAGTGCCACCAGTGCCAGAGGGGCTGGGCTGCACAGCCACAAATCCCAGTTTGTGCTGGGAAGTGCCAGAAATCCCAGTTTGTGTTTCTGAGTGTCAGAAATCCCAGTTTGTGTTTTGAGTGTCAGAAATCCCAGTTTGTGCTGGGAAATGCTATAAATCCCAGTTTGTGCCTCTGAGTGTCAGAAATCCCAGTTTGTGTTTCTGAGTGCCACAAATCCCAGTTTGTGTTTTGAGTCAGAAATCCCAGTTTGTTCCATGGAGAACCAGAAATCCCAGTTTGTGTTTCTGAGTGCCACAAATCCCAGTTTGTGACAGGGAGTGCCACAAATCCCAGTTTGTGTTTCTGAGTGTCAGAAATCCCAGTTTGTGTTTCTGAGTGTCAGAAATCCCAGTTTGTGACAGAGAGTACCAGAAATCCCAGTTTATACTGGGCAGTGCCAGAAATCCCAGTTTGAGCCAGGCAGTGTCAGAAATCCCAGTTTGTGTTTCTGAGTGCAACAAATCCCAGTTTGTGCTGGGCAGTGCCACAAATCCCAGTTTGTGACAGGGAGTGCCACAAATCCCAGTTTGTGTTTTGAGTCAGAAATCCCAGTTTGTTCCATGGAGAACAGAAATCCCAGTTTGTCCCTCTGCCTGGCACAAACTGGGATTTCTGGCACTTCCCAGCACAAACTGGGATTTTAAAGATCTTTCAAAGCTAAACACTCTAATTAAAAACTAACACTTATTATTTATACTTTTGACCCAATAACCAAACTCCTGTGTCCTGTAATGCAGCACTGACTGTCCAACCAAAAACTGGAATTAGGAACAAAAAGAAGGAATAAAAAGGACGAAAGAGAGAACACCCAAAAACCTCCATCTTGTCCCATACCTATTCTAAATCCCCAATAGATATTCTATATTCTATATTCTATATTCTATTCTATATTCTATATTCTGTATTCTATATTCTATATTCTATATTCTATATTCTATATTCTATATTGCAATATGTATTATAATATATATTATATAATGTATATTATATTATGTATTATATTTTGTATTTTATATATTTATATTCTCAAAACCCCAAACTCCAAACCCTTCACCTGTGACACCTCTGTTCAGCTACACACCCATGATTTTCACCCAAAATTTGGAAGTCTGCTCCCAGTCAGTTTTCTCCTGTGGAGCAGTGTCAGCAAGCACAGAAAATGCAAAATTTCCTCTTTTCTGGGTTCCAGCCCCTGCCTGCAGTGGGGATGTTCCTCATCCTTCCCTTCCAGCTTTTCCCTGTTCCTGAGCCTGGAGCTGTTGATGGACAGGCAGCTCACACTCCCAGGCAGGTAATGAGGGAAGGAAACCAAGCACTGGATGTTTCCCATCCTTGCACAAATCCTTTTGTATTTCAGAAATTATTTGAAAGCTGTGGATTTCCTCCCACTCCTTTTTTTTTTCTTTTTTTTTTTTTTCCCTCTCCTCCTCGCTCGCCTCTCAGGGTTTCATCCATATTTGATTTTTTAAACTCTGACAGGAAACCTGAGCGCTGGATTTATGGCTGCAGCTGTCACTCCTCTGCAAGCAGGCAGGGAAATGAAGGTTAACAAGTTTGGGCTCAAGGGAGAGCTTGTAAAACAGCCCTGCAGAAGGTTTTGTGTCATCACACCCGCCTGAAGAACTGATCTTTGCCCAGCTTTCCCAGCCCAGGGTTATTTATCATCATCTGCAGTGAATACTTTTCTAATTGTGTATCTTTGTTGGGAACTCTCAAAACCCAAAATCCAATTCTTTCCCTTTTTTTGCTGCAGAGGGAAATGCAGCCTGGGGAGCCTGGGGGATTGGTTTGATGGTTAAAAAATCAGAATGGCACTGCTGCAGCCATATGTTCAAATCCCAGGGGTGAGCACTCACCAGGAGGCACAGCATGCTCCAGAACATTTCTGGTGTGTTCTGCAGATGTCCCAATTCCTGTGGCTGTCCCCCAGTGTCCCCTGCCAGGCTGGCACTGTCCCCTCACTCCCCTCACTGAAGTGTGATGTCCTGGCTGGGTGATTTTGCTGAAATGAGGCAAAATAGCTTCTGGCTTTTGTTTAAAGGAGGAATTTGGCCTGGAAAGTATCAAATCTACTCGGGAATGGGGTGATTGGAGTAGAAGGACTTGTTAGAGCGTGTGGCTGTGTGTCTTCAGGGTCACTGCACTCTGCTGTATGATGTGTGAAGTTTTGTCCATGGATTTTCCATGCCTCAGCCAGCCAGGAGAGAGGAAACTCCTCGGGATCTGCAGCGCCCTGGGACCAGGGAAGGGCTGGAGCTGAGCCAGGGAGGGTCAGGTTGGATTTTAGGGAAAGGTTTTTTATCCCCAGAGGGTGCTGGGCAGTGCCCAGGGAATGGTGACACTGCCCAGGCAGCCAGAGCTGCAGGGATGCCCAGGTTGGGATTGTTGGGGTGTCTGTGCAGGACTGGCTGATCCCTGGGGTCCTTTCCAGTCAGGACATTCATGATTCCATAATTCTGTGAGGGGAGCCCAACTGGGACCAGCCAAACTGGGACCAGCCAAACTGGGACCAGCCAAACTGGGGCCAGTTAAACTGGGACCAGCCAAACTGGGACCAACCCAACTGGGACCAGCCAAACTGAGACCAGCCAGACTGGGACCAGCTAAACTGGGACCAGCCAGACTGGGACCAGCTAAACTGGGACCAGCCAAACTGGGACCAGCTAAACTGGGACCAGCTAAACTTGGACCAGCCCAACTGGGACCAGCTAAACTGAGACCAGCCAAACTGGGACCAGCTAAACTGGGACCAGTCAAACTGAGACCAGCTAAACTGAGACCAGCTAAACTGGGACCAGCCAAACTGGGACCAGCCCAACTGGGACCAGCTAAACTGGGACCAGCCAAACTGAGACCAGCCAAACTGGGACCAGCCAAACTGGGACCAGCCTAACTGGAACCAGCTAAACTGGGACCAGCCAAACTGGGACCAGCTAAACTGGGACCAGCTAAACTGGGACCAGCCTAACTGGAACCAGCTAAACTGGGACCAGCCAAACTGGGACCAGCCAGACTGGGACCAGCCAGACTGGGACCAGCTAAACTGTGACCAGCCAAACTGAGACCAGCTAAACTGGGACCAGCCAAACTGAGACCAGCCAAACTGGGACCAGCCAAACTGGGACCAGCTAAACTGAGACCAGCTAAACTGGGACCAGCCCAACTGGGACCAGCTAAACTGGGACCAGCCAAACTGGGACCAGCTAAACTGGGACCAGCCCAACTGAGACCAGCTAAAGTGAGACCAGCCAAACTGGGACCAGTTAAACTGGGACCAGCCAAATTGGGACCAGCTCAACTGGGACCAGCCAAACTGGGACCAGCCAGACTGGGACCAGCCAGACTGGGACCAGCTAAACTGGAACCAGCAAAACTGGGACCAGCCAGACTGGGACCAGTTCCCGGCTCAGAGGCAGGGGGTGCCCAATTCCCTCCCTCTCTCCTCTCTCCCAGCCTTTGCTGCTCTCCCAAATTTTTGCTGTTCCCAGCTCTGCACCCCAAAGGGTTCAGGTTTTTAACATCTCCATGGAAAGCACTTTGGGGTTGTGGATTGGATTTGAGAAGGAGCTCAGGGGATGATTCAGTGGGATCAGGTTTCACAGGAGTCGCTCCAGCCATTAAAAGTTGGGGAAGGAAGCGGTGGAAGCTCTCAAAGGCAGAGACAGAACAATTTCCTGCCATGTGAGCTCAGGATGAGGCTTTTATGACAACACAAACTTTATCTGGAGGTGGTTTGGAGGGAGACAGGCTCAGATCTGACTCTGCCACACAAATCTGGATGAACTCCTCACCTGGGAGGAAACTGCAAAGCTGCTTTTTGATGTGCCAGCTACTCCTGCACCTTGTTAACACATCTGTCTCTCAGCGTGACCTCCCTTAAAGGGTTTAAACGCTGATAGATTAATTTCCTTTTGATGTCTGGCCTAATGAAGTGCTGGGCATCCTCTGCTTCATTTTCTAGTTGGTGGATTGAGGCTGAGGAGCAGCCAGGATTGGAGCTGGGCTGAGGGAAAGGTTAATTCAGGCTGGAGCTGAGGATGCTTCCCTGGCTCTGCACAGCCACCTGAGGCAACTCCTGGCTGGGGCTGAGCTCCAATAAAAGCCATCATTAGGCAGGGAAGGAGGAAATTCCGTGCTGTGCTCAGCTGTGCAGAGGTCAGGGTGCTTCAGCAGCACCACCAGCCCGTGGTCACCAAGGCAATGACAACTGATTGCCATGGAAACCCTGCCACCTCCTCCAGCCTGGCTTGCAGGAAATAATTGCTTGAGATCCGCTGTGGATGCCACAAATAAATAAAATCATCTGGCAGCTTTGCAGCGTGGTCTGCCTGCTTTGGGAGCCCACCAGGAGAATTTCCATCAGGTTTTTGGGAGATTCCTCGGGGGTTTGATGTTTGCACAGGTTGGTGGTGGAGCTTTAGGAGTTTATTGAAGCCACCAGGCAGGAGCTGCAATCTAAATTCTCTGACTCCCACTCTCAAATTCCACCTGGTGCTGCCCATTCCACCCCTGCCTGGAGGGTTTGGGTGAGTTTGGCTTTTTCCTGGGAGCAGGAGGTGGCTCCAGGCCCTGGGGTTTGGAGCAGCTCTGGTTCTGTGCTCTGTGCCTGCAGAGCCACAGCAGGGCTGGGAAAAACCAGGAAAAAAAATCCCACTTGATTGGGGCGTGGAAGAGAGAAAGTTGCACAGGAAATAATCTCAGAATTTGGGAGGGAAGGGACCTTGACAGGGATTTTTGTTCCAGCAGCCCAGGGTGCTTCAAGCCTTGTCCAGCCTGGCCTTGGACACTCCCAGGGCTCCAGGGAATCCTCTGAAATCTTTGTTTTGTTCATTTTTCAGAGCTGACATCTCCTCCCCAGCTGGATGTGGGATGTGGCAGAGGGGTTGGATCCCTGGGAATCTCAGGATGATTGGAGAGGTGTTGTTATTAATTAGCAGAGGGTAATTATTGTTCATTTGCCCAGCTCACCAAGGCTGAACTAAAGACCCCCAAAACCAAACTCACTCACACCTGCCTGGGGAGAGTCTCAGATGTTCCCCAACCTCATAGAAACAGTGAATTGCAATAATTTTAATTAGTGCTGCAGTTATTAGGGCTAACCCAGCTGAATTTCATTATTTTAGCAGTGATTTTGTGCTGTTATATCAAATTAGAACTACTCATTTTTATTTTTTCCTGTATCATTTTTGTTCCCATAACCATAAAACCACTCTGAAATCCAGGGCATGTTTGGAGGTGAGGCACCCTTCCTGCAAAAGGAATGAGAAAAATCTGATGGAAAGTCACCTCCTCACTTTGAAGTCCTGTTTTCCAGACTTTTTTTTAGTTCTTCTCCCAATGTTAGGAATAAACATGGCAAGAGAAGCACAGTGCAAAGTCAGCACGGTGATTTCTGGGAATATGGGTGGTGGTTTCATAGAATTTCATTTTATTGGGGGTTTTATAAGCCAGAAGGTGAAAATGTGGGAGCACTGGGCCATCTCCTGAATCTGAAATCAAGAAATTCTGCCAGGTGCAAATCTGGATAGAATTCTGGGATACAAACAGGAGCAGGATTTGCTGAGCTCTCCTGCTGCTCCTGCTCCCAGTTGGGAAATCCAGCTTTTCACTCAGTGCAGTGTCCAGGTGATCCAGCTGTGCTGAAGGGCAGCTCTGCCTGGAATTCCTTCCTGAGCTCTGCCTGGAATTCTTTCCTGACTTCTGCCTGGAATTCCTTCCTGACCTGTGCTTGGAATTCCTTCCTGACTTCTGCTTGGAATTTCTTCACCTCTGGTGTCCTTCCCTTCACCTTGGGATTCTTTCCTGATCTTTGGAGTGCTTCCTTCTGCTTGGAATTCCTTTCTACTCTCTGCTTGGAATTCCTTCCTTTCCTCCACTTTGAAATTCCTTCCCAACCTCTGGTGTCCTTCCCTGCTTTGGAATTCCTTCCTGACCTCTGCCTTGGAATTCCTCCCTGACCTCTGGTGTCCTTTCCTCTGCCTGGAATTCCTTTCTTCCCTCTGGTGTCCTTTTCTCCACCTTGGAATTCCTTCCCAACCTCTGGTGTCCTTCCCTGCCCCAGCAGAACAAGCTGCTCTCGTCTCAGGGAGCAGGAGGGATGTCAGTGCTTCTTGTTGTTGTTGTTATTTTTAAATTCCTCTGGCACAAATGGTCTGCACCTTCTCCTGAGGGCCATGGAGAGCTCTGCTCCTTGCTGGAGCTGTGCCAGGGGAGGTTTGGGTTGGATTTTAGGGAAAAGTTCTTCCCTGAGGGTGTTGGGCACTGGAGCAGCTCCCCATGGAATGGGTTTGGACACCACAGGGGTGCACAGGGAGGGATTTCTGCAGTGTCTGAGCAGGGCAGGAGCTGGACTCTGCTCCTTGTGTGTCCCTCCCAGCTCAGGGCATTCCATGGTTCCACAATTCCCAAACTAAAATGGAGCAGGAGCTCCTGGGGAGAGGCTCATCCCCAGTGCCAGCTGCTCATGCTGGAGGCTGCTGGCAGACACAGCCTCTGCTTTTGTACCTTTTTGTCTTTTTGCTTTCCCTCTCTGATCCTGGTGGATGGGCTTTAATTGCTGCTTTAGTCTGGTGCTGGTGGCTAAAAGGAGGGATCAATAATTCACTGGAAAGAACAGCGTGGAGCTCCAAGGTTCCCATCTGCCTGCTTTGGCTGAGGGCTGCAGCACCCTGGGCTCTCACAGCTCTGTGTTTTCCGGGACAAAAAGGAGCTGGGGATGATTGCTGGGGTTGCTCTGGCTTTGCTGGGAAGCTGAATTTCCCCTGGATTTGTTCTCCTGGCTCCGTGTTTGATCTGAGCACGGAGGAGCTGCTGCCTGGCTCACAGCTGTGGGTTTGCAGAGGATCATTTCTGTCTTATTAAACCTTGGGATCTTCAGCAGTTTGGGAGCTTTTCTCTCTTTTGGGGCTGTATCAAGTGGTTTATTGGTTTATAAAAGGGCTGGAGGTTCCTCCAGCTGTGCTGCCCCACTGGATGTCCCTGAATTTCATCAGGAAAATATGAGTTACCCACCCTGGGAATGACTTGGATCCTGAGATCCAGTGTCACAAAAATCACAATAAATAGAGCTCAGCTCAGCTGCTCCATCCTCAGGCTCTAAGGCAGGATCAAGTGTTCCCATGTCAGGGTGCTCAGAGCTTTCCTGGCACTCAGAAGGTGAACAGCCCTGGTTAATTGGGATTAACTGGAATTGGGGTTGTTCAGCCTGGAGAAGAGGATTTGGGGTGAGTGAATTGTGGCCTTTCAGTGCCTGAAGGGAATCTGCCAGAAAGATGGAGAGAGATTCTTTACAAGGGCCTGGAGTGCCAGGACAGGGAGAAGAGCTCCAGGGACAGATGGGATATCGGGAAAGAATTCCTCCCAGAGCAGCTGTGGCTGCCCCTGGAGCCCTGCAAGTGTCCCAGGCCGGGTTGGACAGGCTGGGAGCAGCCTGGGACAGGGGAGGGTGTCCCAGGAAGGTGGCACTGGATGGGCTTTGAGGTCCCTTCAACCCAAACCGTTCTGGGATTCAACTTCCCAAAGGAAAACCCGTGAAGAACTCCCTGTGCCCAAACGAGTCACACCTCCAGCTTTCCTCCTGCTGCCCTCCAACATTTTCATTTCCTCCCTCTATTCTAAAACCCTTGAACCTTTTCAAATCTCTCCCAGCCTGCTCCCATCTCTTCACATCCCACTTGGGCACTCAGAGGTCGGGTCCAGCCGCTGGCTCCCATTTTGTTCTTTCAAGAATTACCCTCTCCTTGAACTCATTTCCCACTCCAGCTCCTCTCCTGGGCTGCACAGATGACTAAGCTGAGCTCATTTTCCAGCACAGACCAAACTCCAGCCCATGTTCCCTCCCCAGCAGCCCCTGCTGTGTTCCCCTGATGCGTTTCATCTCCCCATGCCCGCGGATCACCAAAGTGCATTTTTCAAAGGGACTCTCCAGAAAGCTCTGTTAGCAGGGGATGAGTAATGGCTTGACAAACCAGATTTAAGTGGCCCCTTCTGAATCATCTTGGCAGTAATAGGGGGAGTGTGTCCATTTTTTGATTAAATATTTCCAGTGCCATTAACTCGGCCGAAGTAAACAGCTTCTATTGGGTTTGCTAATGACAACCCAAAGGTCTTTGATCCCGGTGTTTCAGAGAGCCAGGAGCTGGAAAAAGATCATGGAATCATTGCTAAAGTGTCATAAAAAAGCTGGGCAATGGTTCTGTACTCTCTCTGTGTGCGTGTCCTGCCCCCTTCAGTGGATTTGGTGCCACCTGTGATGGGTGCCCAGAACCTCTGGGCAGCTGTGGGGTGTGGCTGGAGGGTTTTTCCCAAAAAAATCCATAATTAACTTTCATTTCTTGTGCAGATTCCTTCAGGCAGGGTCTCTCTGTAGCATGTTCCATGGGTTTTGTGTGCATCCCAGTCTTAAATGTTCCAGCTCTTCATATCCCAAGACTCAGTTCACACCTAAAAGGAAAAAGTAGAGCCTCGTTCTTCTTTCTAATTAATGAGATTTGAGCTATCTTCAGCCTAAATATAAAAACATATGTATTAATATATTTAAAAAGGGACCATAAATCAGTAGGAATACTGCATTATATTTAAAAAATTAATTCTTTGTGGTTAACCAGCCAAATAAAGCTGATTTCAGGCATTGTGCTGATGATTTTGGGGCCATTAATTATTGACTTCAGCGCAGAGCGTGGTCGAGAGCAGCCTTGCAGTGGGCAGGAGCTGTGTGGATAGAATTCCTTGTGTGAATGTAATTTTTTTATGGCCAGGGAGAAGCCAAATTTCTTGGATGAGAGTCAGGCCAGGCCCTGCCCCGAGCTGTCCCACAGATCCACTGGTGCTCCTCAGCATATGGATGGGAATGATTCAGGCTGGATGAATTCCCTGGATTTTGGCCAGAGGTTTTTAAAGGAGCCAAGGCCATGCAGGGTGGGATGGCAGAGGAGAGAAACCTGCTCCTATTTCCAGGGAAAAGGCTCCAGTACCAGGTTCTGGAAATTTGGGGAGAGGCCAGAGCATCTCCTGGTGGCTCCTCCTGAGGGTGATCCCTGCAGCCAGCCCAGGAGACATTCCCTGGCCTCAGCATTCCCAAATTCCCCTTTTTCCTGACAGTGGGACCAGTGTGCAGAGTCCAGTTCTTCCAGCTGCTCCTGGGGCTTTGCTGGAGACAATCCCTGCTTGTTTGGAGAGCTGGCTCCTTCCTGCTGTGCCTTCTTATTTAATAACTGAACCTGAGCACTTCTGGCCTGCTTTGGGGCATTGCTTTAGAGGGTTTGGTTGGGTTTTTTCTCATTTTAGGGCTTATTTTTGAGCCATCTGTCGCTCCAAGTGATCCTCCATCCGGATGTAATCCAGCTGATTGCCCTGCTTTTCCAAACAGTTCTGCTGATAACATTTCAGGCTGCCCAGGCCCCGTCCTCCAGAGGCTGCAGGAGGCAGCACTTGATCTAATCCTGCTTGGCATTTATGTCACTGGAAATGAAATTGCATTTTGCTGAATGAAACTGAGAAATGGGAAAGTAATACTGCAAATATGTTGTGCCACGTGGGACCCCGTGCCTGGGAAGCTTCTGAAGGAAGTTGATTATCCCAGAGAACAAACTCAGCTCTGGGGCCCTTCCTGCAGGACAGGGAGATGTGGAATCCAGGGATTCTTCTGGAGAAAACACCCCCAGCCTGGAGACAGAATCCTGGGGTTGGAAGGGACCTTAAAGCCCATCCAGTGTCACCCCCAGGGTCACCTCCCACCATCCCAGGATGCTCCAAGCCCTGTCCAGCCTGGCCTTGGACACTTCAGGGATCCAGGGGAATTCTGTGCCAGGGCCTCCCAGGGAACAATTCTTCCCAATCTCCAAACCTGAGCTTGAAGGACTGGCACAAAAATCCTGGGGGGTGTCTGAATTTGGAATCTGGTCCCTGCTGGGGAAGCTGAACTCTGCAGGTTTGGGGTTTTAGTTCTTCCTCCACACCTCAGTGTCCTGCTGGCAGCTCCAGGAAGGAGCAGAGTTTTGCATCTGGGTATGGAATCATTAACCATGGAGCAGAGACTTAAAAGGAATTCTGCAGAGCATTAGGAGATCAAGCAGGTCAATTGAAAGGAGGAAAAATTACCATCAGTTATCTTCAATTAAATTGTTATCGCTCCACATGAAGGATCCCATTTAGAGGGAGGCATAAAACCTGAGAGAGGAGGTGACTGAGAGAATAAATTCCCCATTTTTCATTGCAAACCCAGAGAGGGAACATCCATCAGCAGGCACAAGGAGGAGATCTCTTTTTCCTTCTGTTTCCAGCCTTCTTTGAAGCAGAGCCCATTTGGAAATCTCTCAGTGAAACTTTCTTTTTTTTTTTTTTTTTCAGTGGAAAGCACAAAGTCCTTGAAGCCACAACTTTTAGGAGAGGCTTTAATAACAGAGAAACCCTTGTTGAGCGGGACTTGTGCTTCTGAGAGGTTGTGGTTGTATCTGGCTGTTAAATTTGGGGCAATGGCACCCCCAAAATAGCAAATATCTCAATTTCCAGAGCTGGGATATCCTGCTTCAAGTTCCTGATCCCTTTCCAAGGCCAGAGAGCAGAAATAACTTTGAACTGTGCTCACGAGCCTGGGAAAACACCACCCCAAACCCTTTTATTTTCTAAGGAAGTTCTACCACAAAAAGGAAGGCAATTCCTGTGGTCTGGATGGTCTAAACCAGCCTGAAGTTGATTTTCAGACACGAAGATTCCAATCTTGTAGTAAATAAACTTCATCCAAATGGTTTACAGGGGAGATCTTTTCAGAGGCAGGATTGAACAGCCCACTTGTGCTATTCCTGAGGTTTTTTTGGGTTTGATTTTTGAAAGGCAGGGAATGCAGAGGAGGGAGCAGCCAGGTCTTCGATTGCTCGGGGGTTTCTGCTTGTTTGCTTTGCTGGGTTGTTTACTCACCTCAGAAATATCAGAATTGCTCCGTTTGATCTTTGACAAGCAAAGGAGGAGAGAAAAATAAAGGTCAGAGCAGAGCCTTCATCTTTGCTGGGGTGTCACTTACATCCCCTGCCAGCTCTGCTTCCTGGAAGTCCCTGGAAAAGGAGATTTTCCCTGCTCCAGAGGAGTGACAGAGCTGGAAATCAAACCCCAGAGTGTCCCTTCTGTTGTAACTGAGTTTTGGGAGATGTCACAGCTTCCCTCCTTCCCTCTTTCTCGTCCTGGGAATGCTCAGATTTTTCCCTGTGAGGCTGGAGAGACCCTGGCACAGATTCCCAGAGAAGCTGGGGATTTTTGGAAGTGTCCCAGGCCAGGTTGGACAGGGCTTGGATCAACCTGGGATCGTGGAAGGTGTCCCCAGGTGGGACTGGATAATCCATAAAGTCCCTGGATTCCTTCTCCTCTCTCTGCATTCTCTGTGGGGTTTAATTCCTGCAGACAGGTGAACTCAAAACCTGCTAATTGGAGAATTATAATTGCCCAAAAACGAGGCGAGGGGAGGAAACACAGAGTGCCCAGGAGGCAGGCAGGGATTGACAGATCATTATTGTGCCTGGTCAGAGCCTCTGGGGCTGAACTGCAACATCTAAAGCAGAAAAGCCAAGATAAACAAGAGCTGCAAGTCCCATTGACAGCTTTAGGCTCGGGACTAAGAGAGAAAAAACAACCCGAGTGCAAAGGATGTTTATGAGACTCAATGTTCCCGCTTTGTTTACTGCTCCTCGGGGCTCTGCCACTCTCAGCTCTGAAAAGTTGAGCTGCTTTGGAGGGGATTTCTGAAGGAAAACACATTTTTTTGGACTCTGGAAACTTCCCTGGTCTTCACAGGAAGGAGCTGGTGTGGAAGAGCCTTTTTCTGCACTGTGAGGGATGCAGGGGTGATTATTATTTCTCTCAAGTTTCAGAGCAAAAAGGTGTCCAGTTGTCCTGCTGGGACTGAGCCTAAATTATGTAAAACAGCAGCTGGTGGATGCAGCAATCAAAGGAGGTGAGGGAGAAGGTGGGTGAGAGCAAAAAGAGGCACAAAGAGATCCCAGTCCTTGGAGAACTGCAGGAATTCAGGTGCACAAAGAGAATCCAATCCCACCCCTTCATTCTCTGCTTGGATAATTTGACCATGATGATTTTCTCTTTTATTGGATTCCGTGGTTCTGGGGTCCCTGCTAGAACCACAAGTGGCAGATTCTCAGCAAGGGCTTCCGAGGTTTTCAGACCTAAACTATTTAGGAGAGGATTTTTTTGGTCTGTTTATCTGAACTTGGAATGAACTGTTTGAGGTTTGTCCCTAATAAAAGCGTAGTTTGGAATGGCTGGAATATTCTGCAGCATAAATATGGCCTTGGAAATGGGCAGAGGGGGAATGTGTTTTGCTTGCAGTCAAAGCTTGCTCGTATTTAAACTCAAGGATGCTGAAATCCTCCAAACTGATCCCACACAGTTCCTTCCTTTGAATAGTGGGCAACTTAATCCTGCAAACCCAAGGATTATTTAAATCTGAATTTCTAAAGTTTAGACTCAAATCTGAATTTTTTGAGCATTCCCTGGGATCTGGGGGTTTAACCATTCTACTCTTATTTTTGGTGGCAGTTTCCAGCATGGCCATTCCCATTGCAGCCTCCACATCCACACTGGGGGATGCTCATGCCAGCATTGCCAATCTTCTCCCATCTCCTGGGTGATTCCTGAGCATTTGGGATCCTCCTGCCATTCCACATGGTCGCTTTTTGGCTCTGAAATCCTGGACTGGTGTAAAGGTCAATAATTGCAGCAGGAAAAGATCCCCAAAGCTGCTGGGGGGTCGTACTCTCCCTCTTTGTTCCTGGAAAAGGAATTTTTTCCTGATGCAGCTTGGAGCCTAATGGTGGGCAGGTATTTTCCCTTCCAGAGATGTCGAGGTTTTGGAAAAAATTGGCAAAAAGCAAAAACCTCCACTTTAGAGCAACTCTCCTGGAATCGCCTCCAAGCTTTGTTACACATCCCAACCCGAGCTGCATTTCATGACAGAACCACTGCTTGAGCCAAAAGCCTGAAGTTCCCAGTTCTGAGAAGGTCAAAACGAGACATTGCAGCAATTTCAAAGTCTTGTTGCAATTTCGTTTTCTCCCAGCCAGAAACTTGGACGAAAATAATCCTCGCCGTGAAAAGCTTTGTTTTCAGAAAATCGACCATTTGTTTCACCCGGAGAAAAAGACTCCTGGTAAAAAAAAAAAAAAAAAAAAAAATCCTGCTCTTTGATTTGGACAAAAAACAACAGTGGCTCCTAGTGGCTGACTCCAGGGGATGGCCAAATCCATCCTGAGTGTCCCTTCCTTGACCCTTCTCGTGGATCTTTGCGGGAAATTTGTGCTGCGAGCCACGACCCGTTTCAGAAGGCGTAAAAATATCCCGGCTTCCCAGGCTGCTGGTGGTGTCAGGAGAAGGTAATTACACTGGAGCATTGGATGTGTGCCCCATCTGCTCCTCAG
This sequence comes from Catharus ustulatus, assembly GCF_009819885.2. Taxonomy (NCBI): domain Eukaryota; kingdom Metazoa; phylum Chordata; class Aves; order Passeriformes; family Turdidae; genus Catharus; species Catharus ustulatus. The sequence goes on along the minus strand of NC_046236.1, from coordinate 14,588,595 downwards.
CACCCACTCCAACAATCCCCAAGCTCCCAGCAGAGCTTGGCTGATGTTCAGAGCCATCCGTCCTTGTCGGTGCCCGGCGGGTCCTGCCCGGCGTCCCAGCAGGATCCTGCTCCAACATCCCGGCTCCCAGCCGGCCCTGTCATCACATCGGTGCTGCCTGGCTCTGTGCACCATCCCCAAAGGATAATGGAGATCCCTGAGGTGAGATTTTGCAGTGTCAGCCTTTCCCAGGCGTCCTGCCGCGCTCCGAGCTGCTGGATCAGCTCCTGGGCACAGCTGCTGACGTTCCAGGCCACCTCCTTGTCCTCTGCTGTCCCTTGTCCCTCGTGGCCTCTCTCCCCTGCCTGACAGATCGCTGCGGATTTTCTCCTGGATTTCAGCAGGAAGCAAAAGTCACGGCGCTGGAGACAAAGCAAAAAGGGCACAAATCGTCAAAGGAAATTGGGAAATAAATTCGGGATTGGCTCGGTGCTCCACTGGAGAATCTTGGGTTTGCCGAAGAAAACTCAGGATTTTAGGGAATAGCAATGTGCAAATTCCTTCTGTTTGCCTCAGGGTGTTTTGGGGTTGTTCAGCTTTTCAGACTTTTTTGGTGATGACTCTCAGATCATTTTATCATGTTGGACTTGATGATCTTTGAAGTCTTTTCCAGCCTTAGCAATTCTGTGCTTCTCTATCCACATCATTCCAGGATTAGGGATTTTGAGGTGATCACCAGGAAGCCCAATTTTCATTATAAAATTCTAAATTTTAGCAGCATCAAGGGGAATTTGGAGAGACCCACACTATGTTTGCCTTTAGTGCACGAGGCTGCTGCTCTGTGGGAGAGGACGAGGTTCTGGGAATAGCAGTGGGCAGGATTTCCATGTTTCCCAGGAAAAAAGTACTGGGAAACAGCAGGAAAAACAGAACAACCCCAGCAAGCTGCAGATTCCTGTCAAAAAATGATGGTGGCTTCTTCCCCAAGATAATCAGCAAGAGGATGAGAGGAAATGGCCTCGAGCTGTGCCAGGGGAGGCTCAGCTTGGACATCAGCAGGAATTTCTTCATGGAAGGGGTGCTGGAATTGCCCAGGGAGGTTTGGAGTGCCCATCCCTGGAGGTGTCCAAGGAATTCCGGGATGAGGCACTCAGAGCTTTGGTGACAAAGTGGGGTTCAGGCCCAGCTTGAACCCGATGGTCCTGGAGGTCTTTTCCAACCTCGGTGATCCTGGGATTCTGTGTGATCCCTGCTGATGATTGCCATTAATTTCCCAGCCTCAGCCTGCCACCACCACCCTGTTCCAGCAGCTCTGTGTCTGTGCCTGCAGGGATTCAAGACCTTAATGAGTTGTTTTGCTCCTTGTCAAGAATTCCCTCGTCCAACCCTGCCTTGGGGGACCCTGAACGTGCCAGGTCCTGACAAAGAGCTCGGGGACGCTGCCAGCACCGTGTCCTGTCACCACTGTGGCTTGGAGAGGGACAGCCTGGGAGCCTGCAGGGCTATTTTAGGATTAGTCTCTGTTGAGAGCTGCTTGAATTCCATCCCAGAGCAGCCTTGAGCCTCTGATGAAGTTTTTTTTTTCCCTCTCCCCAGGTTGTTTTGGCGTTGTGAGGGAAAGGAGTAGGATGGATGGGCTGAGGTGAGGGAATCAGGCCCTGGCTGGAGAGGGAAGAACTGAATTTCCCAGTCCTTCTCCTGGTATCCCATGGCAATTCGAGTTTATGGATTAGAACCAGGAGCTCTGAGTGCTCTTCCCCCCCCCGGATAAATGGTTGAGCAGCAGACAGACGATTGCAGGGAGTAATTTAGCAGTGAATGATGGCTCATTAGCAGCCCACGGGCTGGAGGGGATGTGTGGGCTCTTCCCGAATCCCTTAACCCTTTTACCTCTCCTTCCACTGCCAAGGGTTGGATTTGCTGAGTGTGGAGTTGAGTGTGATGGTTTTACACCTATAGAACCCCAAACAGTGCAACAACATCCCCAAAAACCTGCCAGCTTTTACCCTCCTAATGAGGGATGGGGAATAAAGGAAATTATTATCAGTCCAGGAGATGAGTCAGATATGAAAATCACACCTTTTCCCAGACAATGTTATTACACTGAGGAAAAGGAAATGAAAAAGACTCATTTTCCCTCACAAAGGAGCAGCCTGGAACTAGAAATGCTCATTGTAGAGCTGGGTGCTGTTGGAAGGAGCAGCCCCAGTGAGTGAGGAAATCGATCCCACCTCTTCCCATTTTCCCTCCACATTTGGGAGCCTGGGCAGGCTTTGCTGCACTTCCCAGGAAAGGAATGGAATGGCTGGAAACAAGGTTGGAGCCCGAGGGAATGTGGTGCTAGGATAGAGGAGGGGCATGGAAAAATCTTGGATTTCAGCTCCATTAAAATCTTGTACACCCAGAGAAACTCAGAGATCCTGAACACAGTCCTGGCACTCAGGGCCTTGCTGCTGTCACTTAAAATCTGCTGGTTTGAGGAAAGATCATTTGGGGGGATGATTCTCAAAGGGAGACAAGTACCTCAGGAGATATAAAACTATTGATCCCACTGACTTTAAGTGGATTTTTTTTTCTCTAATACTCTTTAGAAACGTCTGGAAGAAAAATACTTTGTTTTAATGAATAGAGCTGTGATATTCCTATATCCAAACCAGTGTTCTTGGTTTGGATGTAGCAGCATCCACAGAGTTCTGCAGGAGTCAGTGCAGTGAGAACAGAGTGATCCATGTGAATCCAGGCAGATTCCAACCTGGATAATTCCATCTTGGAACAGCGAGCAAATCCTCTCCATTGCTTAGCTTGGATTATTTTGGGTTGGTTTGGAGTTTTTCTCCAGGCTGCTCCAGAACTGGGATCCTGTGATCCCAGGGGTTATACAAACTCCTGGAGGTTTATCTGCTGTTCCCTCACACATTTCTTTTTCTCCATGGCTTTCCATCAGGAACACAAATCCCTGCAGAGGAACATTCTTTCCCATTTTCTCTGACCACGCTGCTTTTCTGCCCATAGCCAGACGAGCTGACCAACGCCCTGGAGATCAGCAACATCGTCTTCACCAGCATGTTTGCCCTGGAGATGCTCCTGAAGCTCCTGGCCTTCGGAATCTTTGGCTACATCAAGAACCCCTACAACATCTTTGATGGGATCATCGTGGTCATCAGGTCACTGCTGCTCCTCGTTGGGGAGTGGGGCAGGGGTCAGGGATGGAGAGGGAAATCGAGGTTGGATGTTAGGATAAGGTTTTTTACTGAAATAGTGATCAAGCACTGGAATTGTCTGCCTGGAGAGGTGGTGGAGTCACCATCCCTGGATGTGTTTAAAAAAAGATTGGATGTGGCACTGGTGCCGTGGTTCAGCTGGTGAGGAGGTGTTGAGGCATGAGTTGGACTCGATGATCTTAAAGGTTTCTTCCAGCCTGGTGATTCTGTGAGTCCATGTGTTAGTGCAGGGCTGGGATGTGCTGTAATTGTGTTGGGCTTTTGGATTCCTGTCCTTGGGAGAGCTGTCCAAAGTAAACCAACCTGGCAGATGGAGAGGAAAATCTATTTATGCCCCACGTCTGGCACTGGGGTGGGTTTTCCACTGAAGTGCAGCATGGCTGGTCCTGGGAAAGGGGTCCTGGGAGTGTCCATATCCCAGCAGTGCCCCTCTCCCAAATTATCCCAGTTCTGCTGGAATTGGGCAAGCAGGAGGGGAAGGGAGGGCCCTGTTCCTCTGTGCTCCCCAGGGCACACTGTCTCAGCCTAAACTGGGGTGCCCCAGCCACTCCAGCACTGGGATCCTTTCTGATCACCCCTCAATCAGAAATCTGGGGCAAAGAATTCCAGGGACACAGAGATGTGAACCAGGAGAGTGCCCTTGGCACATCCCTTTTAACCAGACAGGGTTCAAGGTTCTGAACAAAGTTCATTCTGTGGCCTGATCAAAACAACCCCCCAAAAACATCCCTATGGATGTTCTAAAGGGAGATAAACACCTCAAGAGAGAGAAAACTATTGATCCTACTGGCTTGAAGTGTTTTTTTTGTTCCCCTAATTCTCTTAAGAGAGGCTGGAAGAAAAATGCTTTGTTTTAATGAGCAGAGCTGTGCTGATATTCCTATATCATAGGAATCCACATTCCTGGGGCAAAATTGTGATCCACATTCCTGTAGTGGTGCAGACATGGAGAACCCCAGGACAAAAAGGGAATTAAGGAGGGAATTCATCCCAAAACCAATAAAGGAGATGAGTTGCGCCACAAGAGGCGCGACCACGCAGCTGCAGAATAAAACTGCTTATCCAGGAATGGGAAAAGAGCAGGAAAAGGGGGGAATTCCTGGTGGGCAGCAGCTCCCAGGGAGCAGAGCTGGCGGTCCCAGCGCTGTCCCATGTCCCTGCAGTGTCTGGGAGATCATTGGGCAGTCGGACGGGGGCCTGTCCGTGCTGCGAACCTTCCGCCTGCTCCGCGTGCTGAAGCTCGTGCGCTTCATGCCCGCCCTGCGCCGCCAGCTCGTGGTGCTCATGAAGACCATGGACAACGTGGCCACCTTCTGCATGCTGCTCATGCTCTTCATCTTCATCTTCAGGTATTTCCTCGCCTGGCAGCCCCTCCTCAAGGCGTTGTGGGGATAGGGACGCGCCTCTGTCTTGGTTTGAAAGGCGGGTGTCTGCTAAGGAAGGCAGAAGCCTCTGTTGAAATGGAGAATTTAAACCCCCTCCCTCTAAATTAATATAATTTTGAAATTAAGGAGCTTTCAGGCAAAGATGTGGGAATAGGAATAACGGTTCTTTACTAGGGAAATTAAAATGAAAATGCAGTAATACAAAAACAAAACCAAAAAACACAGACAGTGTCAGAATCCAACCTGACACCCTGTCAGTCAGGCAGGGTGTTGGCAGCAGTCCCATCCCATGGTGGCTGCATCCTCCTGCAGTGACAGATGTGGCTCAGCTGGAGCAGTGCTCCTGTACAAGGTGCAGTTTCCTTCCAGAGCTCCAGGGATGATGTGGAAGGGTCTGGTTTTCCCCTGGGATCCAGTGGGAAAGGCTGCTCTGATGTTCCAAATCTCAGGTTTTATCTGGGTAGGAAATGTTTGGCTCCTCCCCTGGGTGGAGCATCTCCCCATGGGATGATGGAATTTTATCAGCCATGCCCTGGGATCCATGGCCATGAACAGGAGAGATCTCCTGGAGGGAGGATGGGCTGTGAGAGATAAAGAACACTGCCCCAGCTGGTTTATAACAGATAATCCATTAACAGGAGAGATCCCACAGAGATCAGGATCACTGCCCCACCTGGTGACAAAATCCAGACTTTTGGTCACATCCTGTTGCACCTAAGACAAACACCCATGTGGGGAGAGTGCTCACAGTGGAATATTTATCCCTTTCCAGACTGGTTTTCATGGAATACCATCATTCCAGAGGTGAATGAAGGATGCAAATGGGCAATAATTGCCCCTCAGGGGCTCCTGGACTGTGCCTGTCACTGTCTGGACCATACTGGTGTTGGATTTGGGATGGAGGTTGGGCAGATTCCAGGAGTTTTGTCTGTTTGACCCTCTAACGCCCCTCAGGATCCTCTGCTTGGAAACCATGGAGCTGCCAACAGGGTTTGTCATTTTTCCAGACAAAGTAGAACCTTGATTTTCCTTCAGTGCAGACAACTGGAATGAAATGTGAGGCAGGAGAACCGAATTGCAAGGTCAAAAAAACCCAAGGGGAGTAGGAAAATATCCATAAAACCCTGCAATCCTCCCATTTCACCCAGGTGGTTTTTCCATCTCCCTCTCTCCCCACTCCAGCATCCTTGGCATGCACCTTTTTGGATGCAAGTTCAGCCTGAAAACCGACACAGGAGACACAGTTCCAGACAGGAAGAATTTTGATACCTTACTTTGGGCCATTGTGACCGTGTTCCAGGTAAGCTCTGCGTCCTCAGGGATGTTTTGAGGGGGAACATGAGGAGTTTTTATTCTACAAAACTCTTCTGGAAGGTGTCAGAGATGTTGTTTCTGGGTCTAAAAGCCCTGATGGAGAAGAAATCTGCTCAGAATCAGCACTGTCCATATCTCTTATCACTAAAAGGAGGGCATCCACTCTTATTTTCCTTTTTTGCTGCCCATTCTGCTCCTGCTCTGCACATCTCTGTCTCCTTCACTGCCCCAAAAATTCCCTTTTGCAAACAATTCCGTGTAACTGGGAGTGAAAAACTCCCTCACAAATCACAGCTGGTGCTGGGGAAGCCTTGATATAAAAAGTTGTGTTTCCTCTGCAGCCAAGTTCTGGTTTGTGCCTGGAATTCCTGGCAGGTTCCAAACAGAGCAATCAGCTGCTGGTTCAAGGATATTTTCACTATAAAGATTAGACTTTCGTGTTTCAAAGCTCAAGCTTTAGAATCTGAGTGCAACAAGTGTAAATAAAGTTTCTAAAGGCAGAATAGCATCACTCGAGGTGGAATCCAGTCCAGAGCCTTCACTGGGGATATAAATATAAATATATCACTGAGGATATAAACTCTTACAAAGGAAAAAGGACAAATCAGCCCCAGCCTCGAGAGCTTCCCATTTTTCCCTTCCCAACACACGGATTGCTGCGTTTGTCCTCCCAATCCCTTGGGAAATGCAGCTGGCACAGAGCACAGAGGCTCAGTCCTGTGTCCCAGGAAGGTTATTGAGCAGCATGACTCAGTGCAGCACTCCTGTCCCCAAAGCCACCTTGGTTCAGGGGTTTGAGGCCATTTTCACTGCGGGAATTAATGTGGAGCATGAGCCTGCCATCCATTTTTCTGAAGCCTCCAGGATTTTTGAAGCTGGAGAGTGGAAATCCCTGAGGAAGATTCCCCAGAGCAAAGCTTTGCTTTTTACCCAGTGATGGGTATTTTTTTTACAGGGAAGGAAACAACTTCCCTGAGGTTGTGGAGCCACCCAATGTCATTTATCTCATTAAATATCCCATCCCTTACCCTTCCCTTCAGCTCCAGCTGCCTTCTGAAGAGCAGCCTGGAAGGAGACAAGATCTGTGGCCTCAGGTCTGTTATCTCCTGATGGTTATCAAAGGAGGCAACACCTCCAGGAAATAATGGGATCAGGACAGTGCATCCTTCACTTTGGGATATCTTGGATCTAAATTGTCCTTTCTGGGCAGGGAGGGAGGTTTGGCCAGCAGAGGTGCAAAGATCTAAATAAAGGGAAATTTCCCCAACATGATCTGGACTCACACACAAAGAACCAAACAAAGGCAACTCCTGCTGCCTCATCCCACAGGACCTGGCAGTGCTTTGCTCAGGAAAGGTCAGGAGAGGGGGGATTTCAGCAGGATTTCAGTGCAGGAGGAGCTGAGGCTCTTGCCCATCCCTTTCCCTGCAGATCCTCACGCAGGAGGACTGGAACGTGGTGCTGTACAACGGGATGGCCTCCACCTCCTCCTGGGCCGCCCTCTACTTCGTGGCCCTGATGACCTTTGGCAATTACGTGCTCTTCAACCTGCTGGTGGCCATCCTGGTGGAAGGATTCCAGGCAGAGGTGAGGGGGAGAGAGCTGGCACACTCATATGTGGGTAATCCATGCCAGGGGAAACATCCACCCATGCAGTCAGCCCCAAATTTAAAATTAAAGGGTGCAGGTGAGCTGGGCTGGGCACACAAAGCTCTTCTGGATCAATCTTTGCAGCCTTAAATTTAAATTTCAGTTTAAGGGGTGTAAATTATCTGTGCTGGGCACATGAAGCTCTTCTGGATCAATCTTTGCAGCCATAAATTTCAATTTAAGGGGTGCACACTATCTGTTCTAGGCACATGAAGCTCTTCTAGATCAATCTTTGCATCCCTAAATTTAAATTTCAGTTTAAAGGGTGTAAATTATCTGTGCTAGGCACATGAGGCTCTTCTAGATCAATCTTATCAGCTCTAAATTTAAATTTCAATTTAAGGGATGCACATTATCTGTGCTGGGCACACAAAGCTCTTCTGGGTCAATCTTTACAGCCCCAAATTTAAATTTCAGTTTAAGGGGTGCACATTATCTGTTCTAGGCACATGAAGCTCTTCTAGATCAATCTTTGCAGCCCTAAATTTAAATCTCAATTTAAGGGGTGTAAATTATCTGTGCTGGGCACATGAAGCTTTTCTGGATCAATCTTTGCATCCCTAAATTTAAAATTAAGGGGTGCAAATTATCTGTGTTGATACATGAAACTCTTCTGGATCAATCCTTACAGCCCTAAATTTAAATTTCAATGTAAGGGGTGCACATTATTTGTGCTGAGCAAATTAATCTCTTCTGGATGAATCTTTGCAGCTCTAAATTTAAAATTAAGGAGTACAAATGATCTGTGTTGAGCACATGAAGCTCTTCTAGATCAATCTTATCAACCCTAAATTTAAATTTCAGTTTAAGGGGTGCACATTATCTGTGTTGGGCACATGAAGCTCTTCTGGATGAATCTTTGCAGTTAAAGCCTGCTGGATGTGGAATGGGAATTAAGGGACTGAGACTTTGATCTTTTACACAGTCTGCTGTGTGATTTAGAAGAAATAATTTAGGATTAATTTTACTCACCAAATCTCTCATGGTTTGTGTTTCTATGAGGTGGAACTCAGGCTTTCAATACATCCAAAAGTTTTACTAAAATCCAAAAAGATTCAATCAACTGGCTGCCCTGGATAAGGGGTGGTTGCCTTGTCCTGGAAGGAAATCAGGGATGCTGAGCAGGATTTTCCCCCCATGGAGCCTGTGCACAACTCTCTATTTCGTGATTCCACACATTCCAGACCTGGCTCTGAGTCCTGTCCTTTCCTCAGGACTCTGTCCCTTCTGCAGTATTTAAGTCCAGGAGCACAGCTGTTCAAAAGCTGTTTCCAGGCTCCTGATATTAAATTCTCAGATCTTTCAGATGGTGTTCTCTGCTCACAGAGATCTTTTCAGGGAGCAGCTCCCGTTCCTGCCCTGCCCTCTGGGAGGTTGAAGCTGGTGCTGATGTGAAGCCAGAGCTGGGCAGAGCTCTCTGAGTGCCTGATTGCCCCTCCAGACAGGCTGTGGTTTCCCTGCTCAGCCGTAATGGCTCCTTTCACGACTTAAATGTGTGTAATCTGCTTTTTCTGGGTTATTCACCCCAATTCCAGCAACCACAGGCGTGGCATTTGCAGGGCACATTTTGCTCTGCACTCCCATTTGTTATCAATGCTGACCTCAGACCTGTGGGCTGCTCACTTGTGTGGGGAGAGGCATTTACACAAATCCCTTCTCAGCTGCCAGGGCTCCTCTCAAACCTTGCACTGAGAAATCAAGGAATCCTGGAATGGGTTGGAAGGGACTTTAAAGTTCTGCTTCCAGCCCCCTGCCATGGGCAGGCAACTTTCCACCAAACTTTGGTTGCTCTGGCTGCAAACCAAAGACGAATTCTCAGCAGAGCTGGGTTTGCTTTTGTCACCCCTGGCTCTGCTGCTGTGCTGGGAATGGAGCAGAATTCTTGTTTTGACCTCTTTGCCCTCTGACAGAGGCTGTTCTGAGCAGTCACAGGAGTCACTGAGGAGAATTTCTCCTCCATTTGCTCAGGTGTTTTTTATTTATCCAGAGAGGGACTCCTGGGAGATGCGTGCAGCCGAGAGCTTCTGCAAGGACACTCAAAAATGTCCTGTGAATCACAGCACTGCCTGATCCCAGCTCCTGATCCGCCTCTGGAGCAAGTTTGCCAGGAATTTTCCTAGAAGAGAACAGACTTAAATGGCCACAAACCCATTTTTAGTACATTTGTGCTTACTACAAGTAGCCAGATTTCAAACAGGGCCATAATTGCATATTTGTGCTTACACCATTCCCATGTCATGTTGAAATCTCCCCCAGAGCTGCTGTGGGAGAGCAGGCAAACCTTCCAAAATTGTGCAGATCTTTCATCTGCTCTGCACTGGTGTTTCTGCTCTGAAACAAAGATGGATCAGGGAGCTCGAGCCTTTCCCTCATCCTGGCTGCAGCACTTTGCAATAAATCACAGCAAAATGAAGTTCATTGCCACTTCAGCACCGTGTCTCTGGGAACTGGGGGGATTTGTTCAGGCACCAGGCAAGGAGCTGTGCTCCTATTCCTGGGATCAGCTCTTTAATCCAGCAGTTTGCCATCAATCTGCACAGATTTCTGCAGTCCTGGGCAGTCCAGCCTGCTGACACTCTGCTGGAATCCCTCCCCCAGCAAGGAGAACCTGAGGGTCAGCCTGTCCCAGGATGATCATTTCTGCTTGCAGATTTGTACAAAAGGGAAAATGAGCTGGACTTCCAGGAGGAAAGGCAGGGTGAGGGTGGCTGTTCCCTGTCCTGAGATGCTGCCAGGCAAACTGGCCTCATTCCCTCTGCCTCAGGTTGCCAAGAGATTTCCCAAAACAATCTGTTCCCATCCAGCATGGAGAAAGCAAAGCAGGGCTTCCAGATCTAAGTCAATTTTAAAGTGCTGTCAAACACAGAATTAAAACCCTCTGGCATCCTTTGACATCAAACCCTGAGTTCTTTCAGCTGGAGGGAGCAGACAAGGAGCCCCAGCATGGCAGGTTTTCAGTCATTCCTGCAATTCCAGCTGCTCTGTGCTGTGTTTTCCCCTGGGATTTGCTGTTCCAGGAGCCTGGAGCAGTGTAGGAAGCACAGCAGCATGGCAGGGACATGGTGACAACCACAGCATCGTCCTTTCTGTCCAAAGGAGTGAAAACAGGGAAAGGAACCTCCCAGGGGAGCAGAGGTAGCTCTGAGCTGCTGAGGAATCCTAACGAGCTGGGTCTGCTAATTCCCCTCCTCCTCTCTGCAGGGAGATGCCAACAGGTCAGACACAGATGAGGACAAGACATCTGCCAACTTCGAGGACGAGTTTGAGAAGCTGAAAGACCTGAGAGCAACAGGTGGGGTTTTGTGGCTGCATTTTCCTGGGAGTCTGGGAGCTGCAGCTCTGCTCCCACTGTGGAAGAATCCAGTTTATCTGGCAATTAATGGGATTGCAAAGTCACCAGAGCAGCTCTGCAAAGTGTAGGGGATGCTAAATGAGCACTGATATTTCCTTTAGACAGATGTTTTTCTAATTTCAGCGTCCCCAAGAATTTTTAGCTGTGTCTCCTCCTTCCTGCTGCACCATTAGCACAGAGTGCTTTGCTGACAGCAATGTTCTCACCCCACTTCTCGGCAGCTTTTCCAATCAATCTTGTTCTCATCTGTTCCTTTTGGTTTCCCACACAAAATGCATTTGGGTGAGGTTTGATGGATGGAAAATGTTGCTGCTCATTTGTGTTCCAGGAGGGTCTGGCAGATTTGAGGGAATGCCCACACTGCTCTGGTGTACCAAAAACATGGAATTGGAGGTGACAGCCTTCACTTTGCAGCCAGAGGGGTGACAAAAAGGGATCACACAATTTAACAGTGAATGATGGCAAACAGGAGCCACTTCAGTTCCTGCTTCCTTTGATTCCCTGTTAGGATCTCTCCAAATTTTCCTGAACCAGGATTTGTTTCAGCCAAGGAAATGCTGATTGAGGAGAGCAGATGAGGAAGGGGCAGGATCATTTATTGGAAAGGCTGAGGCAGAGCTGGATCACAGGGAGGTGATGGAGCTGCTCAGGCTGGAGGTGAAGCAGCAAATCCCCAACACCAAGAGGTCAAACACCCCTTGGAAATGATTGGGAAGGAGCTCACGGAGCAAATCTGCACCAGCTTCAGATGAGGAGGGATTTCTGGGGGATATAAAAACTGTCACCTCTGCTCAGGTGACACTGAGATAGAGCTGAACGTGCTCCAAGTCCAGGAGTGATGGTGTCCAGGGACCAGCTGGTGACTCAACAGCAAAAAGGTTTCAGCAATTCCAGTGCAGAGCTCTTGGTGTGTGACACACTCGGGGGCAGCAGGGATGTGTGTGGCAGAGTAGCAAATTTTACCTGAAATTTCCACCCTCAAGGTGAATGCCAGTGTCCCCATGGATTTCTGGGGTGCAGGTCAGGGATTTGTGCACAAACCAGCAGCAGAACAGATCCAATTAAAGCAGATTTTATTGCAAGAGCCCCCAGTGGAACAAACAGAGCAGGGGTAAGGTCCTGGCTTGGATTTCTCCCTGCAGACCTGAGCTGCTTCCCTTCTGATCCTTCCCCCTCCAAAAGGTTGATTCTGAAATATCAATTGATTTCTGATAGGGAACCAGAGCCCACTCAGGCCAGTAAAACAGGACTTAGTTCAGCTCTAGTCTGGGGTTTAAAACCAGCCTTTGGTTCTATCACAGGACTGCACAGGGCTGGAGGTGCTGGGTCCGGTTTGGTTCAGTGCAAATATTTGGTTTTGCATCCTGTTCTTGCCATACAGCTAAAATAGCTGATTTTTGGGATTGTCACAGTGCTGTGCCATCAGGTTTCTGTTGTGGGTGGGTAAAAGCAACTTCCATTTCCTGTCTCCAATGTTTGCTGAGTGCCTCCCCATGTGTGAACTTCAGGCACATCACAAAATCCTAAAAATCCCTGTGCAGCTCTGGGTGACACAGATAGGAGGTGAAATCCTAGGTGGAATTCAGCCTGGAAATTCTCTGCCAGCCCCAAAACTCCAATACCACTCTCTAAATCCCAGGGAACAGAGAGCAAAACTTCCTGGAAGTGCTCAAGGCTCCAGGGGCTTGGACAAACTAGTGGGGATGGGATGGGATGGGATGGGATGGGATGGGATGGGATGGGATGGGATGGGATGGGATGGGATGGGATGGGATGGGATGGGATGGGATGGGATGGGATGGGATGGGATGGGATGGGATGGGATGGGATGGGATGGGATGGGATGGGATGGGATGGGATGGGATGGGATGGGATGATCTTCAAGGTCCTTCCAAGCCATTCCATAATTCCATGATTCCTTTGGAGAGCACTGAGTTCCCCAAGGCCCTTTAGGATGTCTTGGCGTTCTCCTGACGCCTTTCAACACCGTGGGAGGATCTCACTGCCCACAGCTCCACTCAGCAGAGCTCCTGGAGGTCCCCATCAGCAGTGTCCCCTCACCTGGTGTCCTCTGTCCCCCTGCATGCAGAGATGAAGATGTACTCGCTGGCTGTCACCCCCAACGGGCACCTGGAGGGCAGGGGGGCCATGCCCCCGCCCATCATCATGCGCACGGCGGCCACCCCGATGCCCACCCCAAAGTGCTCCCCACACCTGGACTCCCTGCACGCCCTCGGGGACTCGAGGAGAGGCAGCAACGCCTCGCTGGACCCCACGGGCTACGACCAGAAGTCCTTGGTAGGTTCTTGTGGCCAACAATTCCCCTCAGTGACACAGAGCGCGGGGTGGATCCACCAGGATCGAGGGGATGGCTCACATAGGGGTTGATCCCACAAGTTTGGTGTGATCAGCAGGGGCTGAGCTCAGCTTAGGGTCGTGTGAGACATTTGGGATGATGGAGAATGAAAAGGAGGGTGATGGAGGTGGGAATGTGTAGAAAGGCAGGAGGGGAACAGAGCTGGGCAGGGCAGTGACAGCAGAACAGCCAAGGACAGTGAGTCCATGGGAAGGGAAAACTGGGATGTACCAGAAGGAGCAGGAGCCTTTCCCAGCCACACCAGCCGTTTGGGATGTCTTGGAGAAGCTGCCAGGTGTTCTGTGAGGGTGAGACCTGCTCCCCCCTGGTGTTTTAGGGTTGGATCTTGAATTTACATTGTGTCACGGGGATGAAGCATTTTCCCTCGAGCTCTGGTTACGGTCCTGCAGCCCCGTTGGAAATCAGGGAGCAAGGGATGAGGGGGTTTGGGATGAGGAGATGGCATGAGCTGATCTTCAAGGTCCCTTCCAAGCCAAACCATTCTGTAATTCCATGACTCCTTTGGAAGGCACTGAGCTCCCCAAGGCCCCTGAAGGGGTTGTGCCATTCACCTGATGCCAGGATTGCACCAGGACGTGGCTGGAGCTGCTGCTGTGGCAGCTCTGAGCACACAGCCAGCAGAGGCAGCAGGCACAGTGGATTTGTGCTGCTGTTCATCCATCCCACCCCTCTGCTCCCTAACTGCGAGATCATGTTCAAATCAAGGCAGCAGACCGTGAAGGCACCTCACAGCCACCACCCCCCTTGCTAAGCTGCTTAGTCAACCTCATGCCTTTGAAAAGAAAACAGAGCTGACTGCTGTTTGCCTTGGGCTTTCATGGCTTTGAGAGTGCTGGAGAGGGATGTTCATCCTTCCAATCCCTTCTCAGGGAGCGTGGCAGAGCCAGCAGCCAGAGGCAGATCAAGCAGGCAGGGGAGAGCTGGCCAGCATGAGGAGGAGGAGGAAGAGGAGGAGGAGGAGGTGGAAGGCAGTTTGCCTCGGTTTTGAAGCCATGGAGGGAAAAGGGAGTTTTACTCCTGGCTTTTCTGTGCTGACCTTAAGCTCTCTCATCCTGGGAATTGCCTGGTACCTGAAATTTGAGGAGGAGAAACATTCACTCCACTTCCTCACACAGCAAATGGAAGGAAAGTAATGGGAATAGGGGCATAATTCCCAGCAGGCTCTTGGGTGGCTCAGGTTCCCTTTGGAAGGAAATTGTGAGCTGAAACCACCTGAGTGTGAGCTCAGCAAAATGCCACTTACTGACAACTTTGGGTTCATTTTTATGGAGAGTTGGTGATGCCAGAATTCAAGCTGACACCCCGTCAGGCAGGGTGTTGGCAGCAGTCCCATCCCATGGTGGCTGCATCCTCCTGCAGTGACAGATGTGGCTCAGTTGGAGCAGTGCTCCTGTACAAGGTGAAGTTTCCTCTGAAGGCCCAGTGATGATGTGGAAGGGTCTGGTTTTCCTCTGGGATCCAGTGGGAAAGGCTGCTCTGATGTTCCAAATCTCAGATTTTATCAGGGTAGGAAATGTTTGGCTCCTCCCCCTGGGTGGAGCATCTCCCCATGGGATGATGGAATTTTATCAGCCATGCACTGGGATCCATGGCCATGAACAGGAGAGATCTCCTGGAGGGAGGATGGGCTGTGAAGGATAAAGAACACTGCCCCAGCTGGTTTATAACAGATAATCCATTAACAGGAGATATCTCCCACAGAGATCAGGATCACTGCCCCAGCTGGTTTAACAGAGGGTGATAGAATCCACACTTTTGGTCACATCCCATACTGCAACACAAGATAGGTAGAAACAAAACAAGTAGAAACAAAGTAAAAAGTAGAAACAAAAAAGAAAAAAAAACAAAGTAGAAACAGAACAGAAACACATCATGGATAGAGATCTTTGGGGACCTCTAAATCTAATCCCACACCTTCCCTTCCCAGTCCAGCCTCCGCAGCTCCCCCTGCGCCAACTGGGGCACCAGCAGCAACTGGGGCAGCCGCCGCTCGAGCTGGAACAGCCTGGGCAGGGCGCCGAGCCTCAAGAAGAAGAACCAGTCGGGAGAGCGGGAATCGCTGCTGTCGGGAGAGGGGAAAGGCAGCACGGACGACGACTCGGACGACGCCAAGTCCAGCACGCTCAGCCGGCCCTCGCTGCCGCGCCGGGAGGAATCCCTGGATTACCGCGGCTCCCAGGAGCTGCCCGAGCTGCTCCGGGTGCCCTCGGTGCGCCAGCTCGGGCTCGGCCCCGCCGCTCTGCTGCCCGCCGAGTTCCACGACTGCAACGGCAAGATGGGCCACGGCCCCGGCGCCGAGTTCTTCCTCAGGGTGGATGGCCACAAGGAGGACACCCTGGACTATGAGGATGACATGGATGATGTGAGTGCTTGTGGGAGTTTTTGGGGGAATTCGTGGTTTGAGTGGTTTTTAACATCCCTGAAAGGATGGATGGGAATGCGTTACGGCCTCGAGGTTGGGAATGGCAGTCCTGAGCTGAGGGATGGGCCTTTACTTCCTCAAAGATCCCTTTTGTGGGCTGTGACATGAAGTGGTGGCCCAGGAGGTAAAACTTCCTATTTTTCCAAAAATGCCTCATTTCTGAGCCGATCAGAATTGTCCTCCTAGCCCAGGATGCCTCCAAAAATGAGCTGCAGACACAAGAGGTGAATGGCTTTACCCACAGGAGCTGCTTGGTGTTCAGGAAAGCTTGAAAGCCTAAAGAGAAATGTTTTCCACTTGACTTTTTGGTTGCTTGAGGCCTTTTTGGGTTTGGCAGCACAACTCTGTATCTCAAAATGATGCCTTCCCAGAAGTCTTGCTTTGCCCTGTCCATCTCTTCCCTTTTTCCACCCCTTTCCTCCTTATTTTCTTGAACAAATGTGACAATGCCACCACAGCTCTGTCCCAAAAGCTGTGAATGCCCACAATGAAAAGCCATTTACTGCCCCCTCCTTCCACAAAAACACTGTGAAAGTTGAAGAGGCAGGAAAATAAAAAAGAGGAAGAAAAGGTGTTCCTTCTTTTTTCATCCAGAGTTATTGCTACCGGATCCGCAAAGCCCTGGAGCCCTACCAACCCCGGTGGTGCAAGACTCACGAGGACTGGTCCCTCTACTTGTTTTCCCCCCAGAACAGGTAAGAAATTCCAGTGAATTTCCAGCCCAGCAGGTGTTTGAGGCAATGGAATATTGCGTTCCTAGCCAATCTCCCCTTGAGAAAAATCCTTCAGAGTTTCACAAATCCAGTTCCCGATTTTCAAGTGAAGTTTTCAGTTCGGTGTGGGCAGAACTGTGTGGTTCACCCCATGGCTGTCAGTGGTTTAGCCAGCATTAGTAATAATTAATAATTAATGATAATCAAGCCTGTGGAGATGCTGCCTCACCACCTGGGCTGGTTTTGGGGAGGAGCCTGTTCCTGACCCAAACTTCTGAAGGATCTGTTGTCCCCACCTTCCTCCAGGTTCCGAATGATGTGCCAGAAGGTCATTGCCCACAAAATGTTTGACCACGTGGTGCTGGTCTTTATCTTCCTCAACTGCATCACCATAGCTCTGGAGAGACCAGACATCGACCCCCTGAGCACGGTGAGAGGCATTTCCTTCCTCCACTCCCCCAGCCACATCTTCATCTCCTTAGGGCCAGACCCTGCAAGATAAATGTTGGGTTTCTAACTCGTCTCTCTTTGTTGTTCTGTGTTTTCCAGGAAAGGATATTTCTAAGTGTCTCTAATTACATCTTCACTGCCATTTTCGTGGCTGAAATGATGGTTAAGGTAATTAGAGCTTCATCCCATGGCCCAGAGCAAATTCTGGCAAAGACCAGACCGTGCCAGGGTTAGGATCCAGGTGAAGATTTCAATGTCTCCCTTCTCCTGGCTGCAGGTGGTAGCTCTGGGCTTTTTCTCCGGGGAGAACACGTACCTGCAGAGCAGCTGGAACATCCTGGATGGAGTCCTGGTCTTTGTATCCATCATTGACATCATTGTGTCCATGGCATCAGCAGGAGGAGCCAAAATCCTGGGAGTCCTTCGTGTGCTGAGACTTCTGCGCACCCTGAGACCGCTGCGGTACGCGCTGATAAATCACAGAGTTTGGGAAATGCACGAGGTCATGCTTAATAACACCAAAAAACTGAAATACAACACGGGTAGGAACATCTTTGGGGAGCTCTAAACTCGGTGAGAAACTGTTTGGAAACGGTGAAATGAATTCCAATTCATCTTCTGCAGCTCGGATGCGCACGGCGGGAGTTGGGAGTGAGAGGTGTTGTCGTAATCCAGAGCGAGGGCAGCCAGAGCCTCCTCCACACTGCAATTATATCAGCCCTTCCCAATCACACAGCCTCACAGGCATTCCCCAGCAAAGAGGGATTTGCAGTTGAGCAGGTGCTGATGAGGATTTGATAAGCTCCAGCATCCTTCCCTGTTCTCCTGACCCTGCCAAACATCCCTGCAAAAAAACTCCTCCCTCAGCCAGGCACAGGAGGGCAGAGCTTCCAGTGTTTGACAGCAGGAGCAAAGATCATTTGGATTTTGGTTATGATCACACAATAATGCTTGAGGGGTGGGATTTGGATCAGCTCCTGTCCTGCTTGGCAAGAAACAGGAGCCTCCAAAAACCTGGAAACTTTCTGGGACAAAGCCGTGCTTGTGAGAGTGATAGGAAGAGGGAATCTTTTAGACCACAAGAACAGCAGCTCTTTGTGCTCCCTGTCACCTTAGTGACAAGGAAATCAGTGTTTGTGGCTGCTCACTGTGGCACCAGGGTCCCCTGGCAGTGCTGGCTCCCCAGGACACCCCGGACAAGTCACCCTGTGTGACCCACAGAGCTGGGGACAGAACTCAGAGCACAGGCAGTTCACGAGGAAAGGGAAGGGGGAAAGAGGGAATTGGTCTTTGAGAATAACTAGGCCAGGTCCTATGAATAGAAAGGAATTCATCACCTCTCACCACGGCCTCACTGAGCACAGGATGGCTCCAGGGACCATTCCTAACACTTTGGAGGTGCAGTTCACTCTCCACACAATTTCTCTCAAACAAGACCCTCTGGAAAAGCTGCAGCACAAAACTCTTTTCTCTGTGCTTGGCAGGCACAAGGCATCATTATCCATGGGAGCTGCAAGGACTCACCCTCTACAAGCCCATCCTAAAAACCAACTTGGATGTTTTTCAGGCAAAAACTCCCACCTGGCCCTTCCCAGGAAAGCTTGGCTTGGGCTGGTTCCACATCCCCAGGGCAGGGCAGTGCATCCTCCTCCAGGACAGCAACTCCTGCTCCTCCTAAGCCCCAAAACCTGCCTCAGAGCACAGCAGGAATCTGCTTCCCTGTGGGATTGACCCTTTGGCTGTGGAGCTGTGGATCACAGGCTCCTGTAAGCAAAGAGCCAGTGCAGGAACTAATTAGGGAACAAATTGGAATGGCTCTGTTTGGAAAGTTGTCATGGCCACTAGTGCAGAAAAAGCAGCAGATGTGCTCTCCAGGCCCACTGGGAAGCTGCTCACGTGTTGTGGGAGGAAGGAGGATCCTGCCTGTGCCCCTGTGCTGGGATCAGAGCCCTTGGAGGGGTGACACTCCTCAGTGAGGTACAAACACCCCACAGGAACCCTGTGATGCTCTGCTCAGTGTCCCCTCCTCACTCTGCCCAGCTGTCTGAGTTCCATCTGAAGTGTCTGGGAATGTTCTGGTTGTCTGAAAAAAATCCCTGCCTGCAGGTAGAGGAGGGTCAGGCTCAGACAGCAGAGAAGCAGCACGGTGATAACAGGACATGGATAAAAATCAAAAGTTTTGTTGTCTTTTTTTTTTCCAGAGTCATCAGCAGAGCCCCAGGTCTGAAGCTGGTGGTGGAAACCTTGATCTCCTCCTTGAGGCCTATTGGGAATATTGTTCTCATCTGCTGTGCTTTCTTCATTATCTTTGGGATTTTAGGGGTCCAGGTAGAGTATTTCCCTCCCCTGTAAGTGACTGCTGCAAAAGAGAAGCTGCTTTTCTCACCCACTGGGTTGAGGTGGAAATAATGAGCTGAAATGCCTCCAAAAGAAGATTTCAGTTGAGGAAGAAAAGCCAGGCTTTAGGAGAAATGATCCAGGGTGGGGCTGGCAGCAGCTCCCAGCAAGGATCTCAGGATTAGGAGAACAGACAGACCTCCCTGATGAACTCTACTAAAGGAATGAAAGATAAATCAGAGAACAGACTTTTCAAAGCTGCTTTTTGTTGTTGTTCCCTATTTTTTTTTAAATTTTTTTTTTAAATTTGTGTTCTCAAATGCAGCTTTTTAAAGGCAAGTTCTACTACTGTGATGGCCCTGATGTCAAAAACATCACCACGAAGGCAGACTGCACCAACGCTCACTACAGATGGGTCCGGAGGAAATACAACTTCGACAATTTGGGGCAGGTAAAGTCCTCCCTGCAGGGATTTTCTGTGCCAGCTTTTCATGGATGAACACTAGAAATGGGTGGCTTCATAGGAAATTTCCAAAATTGATGCTGCAGTCATCCATCAGTGGGTTAATGTTTGCACTTGATCTTTGAGGCTTTTTCCATCCTTGGTAATTCTGTGACTTTATCTGGAAATCTCTGAATGTGTAAAAATGGATCAGATCAACTCCTGAGCTCTTAATACAGTTGTACAATTCCTTGGGTTTTGGAGTGTTATCCTAAACTTTAAGTGTCCCTTTCTTGCTGTTCTGTTTGCAGTGAAGGAAATAATGTGCTTTATAGTGGCTGAAAAGCAGGCCAGGCCATAGGAGGGGTTGGGAGTTCTTTCTCTGGGGACTGAAAGACAAGACCAGCTGTAAAGGGTGCTGTTTGCACCACTTAATTAGTGCCTTGTCTGAAGTTTCTTCTGTCTTCACTCAGAGTCAGGATTAAAAACACGAAGGACACGAATTTTCTCGTGTTCAGGCTTGGTTGTTTATTAAATCTTATCTAAAAGTACAGAGAGTTCTGCAACACTTCCAGCTACCAACTAAAAGTGAGCAAAATGGAGGTGAATTCAGCTGGTTACAAGGTTTTTTTAAAGCTAAACAGTGCAATAGAGAATTAACACCTATATTATTTATACTTTTGACCCAATAACCAAAGTCCTGTGACCCTCAGTGCAGCACTGTCCTACCAGAAACTGCTGCCTGAAATTGTGAAGCAGAAGGAAGGACAGAAAGGAGGCAACGCCCAAAATCCTCCATCTTGTCCCATACCTATTACTACAGTATAAAAATCTCAAATTCCAAACCCTTCACCATGTGAAATCTCACACTTCTATTTAACTCCACACCTGTGATTTTAACTCCATCACTCAAATTCTCCAAAGCCTCAGGTCAAAAATGTTCTCCAGGGGGTCAGTGCCAGAAAACACAGAAAACTCAAAAACCCAAGGTTTGTGGGATCCAACAACCAACCTCTTGTGTCCCTTTTCCAGGCCCTGATGTCCCTGTTTGTGCTCTCCTCCAAGGATGGCTGGGTGAACATCATGTATGATGGGCTGGACGCCGTGGGCATTGACCAGCAGGTACCTGCAGAGCCCAGCTCTGCTCCCCTCTCCAGCCCCAGCCCTGCTTTTTGAAAATCACAGGAAGGAGCAGAGCTCCTCCAGGTCCTGATTGAGCTGCTTCCATTTTTTGGAGTTGGGCTGCTTCCCATGTAGGACAAGCTCTGACGTGTCCTACATCAGAGGATGCAGAAGGGATTGGAATGAGGCTACTTGAGGATGGGAAACCAGCAGGAATGTTGTGGAAAAGGCACTCAGTGTGTGAGTTTTGTGGCATTTTCTGTGGGAAGTCGAGTCTCGCACGAGTAGGACCCACCCAGAGCCACAGAAACGCTTTGGACATCATTTCCCCCACTTCTGAGGATCTGCTGACAACTGAGAAACATTAAGCAGGAGCCCACATCTGAAAAATTAAAAATCTGGAGCCTATCTTTAGCCAAAACAATCTTGCTGGTGGGATGCTCATCCACTGAGATTTATCCGAAGCTGTATGAGACAAATGCCAAAATAATTAAATCCTGTAAGGCAGTTTTGGGTGGGTTTTACACCAAACAGTAAAATTTTAGTCAGTGAGAAGGTGAGATGAAAACACTTCTGGAAAAACCTCCTCCCAGTCCTCTCCTCCTCCCCACACTTGTTGCACCAAAAAAAAAACCTGACTTAACCCACCTCAAACCGCTTCTCCCTCCCCCAGCCCGTCCAGAACCACAACCCTTGGATGCTGCTCTACTTCATCTCCTTCCTGCTCATCGTCAGCTTCTTCGTGCTCAACATGTTCGTGGGGGTGGTGGTGGAGAACTTCCACAAGTGCCGGCAGCACCAGGAGGCGGAGGAGGCGCGGCGCCGCGAGGAGAAGCGGCTGCGGCGCCTGGAGAAAAAGCGCAGGAGTAAGGAGATGTACCTGTCTGGTCGGTAGAGTGCCTTACAAACCAAAATCTTTCTGAGCCCTGCCTGCTCCCAAAGCAAGATTTCCTTTTTTGTGGGTTTTTTTGGTGGTTTTTTTGGGTTTTTTCGTTGCGGTTCAGGAGGTTGCGTTGCTTCGTTGCCTCTTTGGCGGTGCCGTAAGGCTCGGGTTGGTGACAGCTTGGGGATTGTCACCTGCTCACCTGGCTGGGGAGAAAACCCTCCTCCAGCAGAGCCCTCTGTGTCCCAAGCACTGAGGGACACAGGGGTGAAGAGCTTCCCTGCTTCCCCCGTGCCTTAACGCACCGCCTGCGGGTGAGGATGGGTCGGTGGGGTTGCATTTGGGATTTCTTCCCCCAGCCACAGCAGAGGTGATGCTGTTTGGGATGATGGAGCATGGCCCCGCATGCCACACTCACTGCATGGGGGCATGGACAGAGCCACGGCCTGGGGACACCAGGGGAGCCTGGGGTGGGACTGCACTTCCCAAAAATTCCTCTTGGGAAGATGTCCGTGGCAAGAGATGCTCGTCCCATTCCAGGCTGGGACTCAGTCCTGGGACTCGTTTTGTCCTTGGAACGCTGGCCAGGAGCAGGGCCATTAGCCAAAAGAGGCCTTGAGCCAAAATGGGTCTAACAGGGACCATCAAACCCCAAAAACTCAGGAGCCTGTGCTCCTTTCCTGCCCCAAACCTGTTCATCCCCCTGCCCTGGGCAGGCTGCACCTGGGACAGCCCAGCCCCGAGGGGGAATTCCCAGGAACGCTGCCAGGAGAGCAGCTCCAGCCTTCCCAGGGCTTCAGTGAGTAGGGGGAGCCTGCCAGGCATTTTTGAGCAGTGAGCAAACCTGGCTTGGCCCCTGAGATAAAAGCTGAGCTTAGTCAGGGGTAAGGCTGAGCTTTTCTGGCCCTGTTTGCTCACAGCAGGGCTGTGGCTCTGCCTGGCTCTGTCATCTCCTGGAAGGAGAATTTCTTGTGTCCCACACATCAACCATGGATTATCTATGCTTTTTTCCAGTTTTCCAGGCACAGGCTGTGCTGGGAGGAACCCCATCCCATTCCCTGCATCCCTCCAGCCCCTCTCCTGCTCCTCTGGTGCTCCTTGTTAGAGCCAGGGGACACCTCAGCACTAAGTGGTGCCACTCTTGTCCCCACAGGACCTTAATGACACCACAGGGAGGGCCAAGCCCGTTTGATTTTAGCCAGTTGTGAGTTCAGTGCCTGGCTCAAAATGAAATCCAGCTCAGACACTGAGTCTCTCCAGAGATTTCCAAGAGTTCAAATGCAATTTCCTTCCCCTTTTCCCATTTTGCTTTGTGAGTCTGAGGGTGGAAATACTGAAGGCAGCATTTCCAGCACAGGGAGGAGAATCAGTTTTAGGGTCCCAGGAGTCCTCCTTGCACAGCTTCTACCCCAATGTGCTGACCTAAAAGGCATTCAGGTAAACTCAGAGTTTATATGAAATTAAAAATAATAAAAAAAATAAAGGCAATTTTAACCATCCTTAGAGAAAACAGGGGCACAGGTATGGAGGTACAGCTCAGTTCCTGATTAGGAAATAAATCTTATTAAAGCCTGGCTGTGACTGCAGAGCTCAGACACCAGGAAGAGCCAGTCCCTGTCAGAGTGATGGACACTGTGACATTGTCCCTCTCTATCCTCCACCCCCAAGGAGCTGTTTCAGAGCAGCCATTGCACAGATGAAGGTTGTGACATTTCATGGAGAGCACACAGGGAGGAGGACAGATTTCTGGAAGGGGATCAAGCCAATAGAGCAGCTGAGGAATGAGACATTTGGCCATGTGCTGGGCTTCCAGAAGGTTCCCTGGAACTGTCTGGCTCTACCTGGAAGGACAGCCTGGCATCCTTGGAACCCAAATATCTGCTGCACATTTGGGAAATCACTGCTTCCATTTCAAGGGATTATTTTTTTTTTTTTCAGTTGGGAGGGGTTTGAACCTCCTGGGTGATTTAGGTGACAATGGATTTGATGTAAAAAAAACCTGGTGGCAGACTCAGAAAGATGTGAGCTGTGGCTGTGGGCAGTGTGTGTGTGCTCGTGGAGCTGTGGGATGTGCATGGTGACAGCAGCTGGCAGCTTCCTCTGCTTCCATGTGTCCCTTCCACCGCTTCCATGTGTCCCAGCACTCTGTGTCACCCTGGGGAGCAGCAGGAGGGAGCCTGGTCACCCCAGGGAGAGGAGGAAAATTTGTGTTTTAACAGGAGGAAAATGCAGCCTAGGTCACAAATGCACCCTCTGGGCTCGCTGTGTGCCTGGCACCTTGTCTGTGTGTCCTGTCCCTTGTCTGTGCTGTCCCCTGGGGATTGAGGGCTGGGGGATCTGTCCCTGCCTGCACACACAGAAATGCACCACGGAGCTGGGGCAGGCTGGGCTTGGGGCTGGGAATGGGTTAAACCTGAGCTGGGTGTTCTGGGTGCCAGGCCCAGCTGGATCCAGGATTTGGAACCTGGCAGAGGGATTGCTCCATGGAACACAGCTCTGGGAATGGGTTAAACTTCAGCTGGATGATCCTGGGTACCAATCCCAACTGGATCCAGGATTTGGGACCTGGCAGACGGATTGTTCCTGGGACACAGCCCTGGGAATGGATTAAAGCTCAGCTGGGTGATCCTGGGTGCCAATCCCAGCTGGATCCAGGATTTGGTGTCTGGGAACCCAGCAGAGGGATTGCTGTGTGGAAAATACAGTTCTGGGAATGGTTCTGGGTGCCCATCCCAGGCTGGATTCAGGATTTGGGACCTGGCAGAGGGATTGTTCCTGGGACACAGCCCTGGAATGGGTTAAACCTCAGTTGGGTGATCCTGGGTACCAATCCCAGGCTGGATCCAAGATTTGGGACCTGGCAGAGGGATTGTTCCTGGGACACAGCCCTGGAATGGGTTAAACCTCAGCTGGGTGATCTGGGTCCCAGGATTTGATTCCCAGGCTGGATCCAGAATTTGGAATCTGGCAGAGGGATTGTTCCTGGGACACAGCTCTGGGAATGGTTCTGGGTGCCAATCCAGGCTGGATCCAGGATTTGGGGCCTGGCAGAGGGATTGCTCCATGGAGGACACAGCCCTGCAGCAGGACCCAGCTTCTTCTCAGCTGGGATGGGGAATCATCACCTCCTTTGGGGGGATTTTTCAGGGAAGGTCCCTCTGAGCCCAATTCTCTGCTGGCACCGCCTCAGATCTTTCCAAAACATTTCTTCTTTCCCATCTGAGGGATTGGCAGCAGGATCACTGTGCTCAAGGAGAGCAGAGGGCAGGGGGTGAGGACACTGAGAAATGCATTTGATGTGGTTTTAAAAGGCAGAACTGCTCAGTGAACTTTTTTTTATGTGAAAAGAAAAGAAAAAAATTCAAGATAAACCAGAATATTTTTCCTGACACTGTCCCTGCTCCATCCATTATATCCAAGTGTAATTTAACAATCCTGCTGCTCTCAGCCTTTTAATGAGCTTCTCAGAAGACACAGACCAAGCCAGCCCCCCCAGATTGAAGGTTTTGATTAAAAGCACGTGGATCAGCTTGATCTGCTCTGCCTGTGGGATCCAGGGCCAGCCCAGCCCTCCTGGATCTGCTGTCAGCTCTGGACACTTCAAAGGCTGCAGGAGGGTCTGGGTGACACTGGGGGCTGAAATCAGAGCAGGAAAAGCAGGAAAAGCTGGAAATCACAGCTGCAGCTGGGAGCTGAGAGCCTTTCAGTACTGTCCCTTTGGGAAGACCCCAAAAACTGAGAATTCAGAAATAATTTATTCCTGATTTCAGCTCTGTGAGAGGAGAGTGGCCACAAATCTGTTCCACTGAGGCTTTTCCCACCAAAGCTGGGAATTTTAAGCAAGTTTTAAGCCCCAGCAGTGGCTGCAAACCTTTCTCTAGAGGGTGGCACATGGTGATATTTCAATTTAATTTCTCTCTGTCCCCAGCAGAATCACTTGAGCTGGAGCTCCAGCTTTGGGTGCTGCATCCCTGAGTGTTCAGAGTTTCCAAGCAGGGAATTCTCAAACCCTGCTGCTGGTATTTTTTGTTTTTTTCCAGGCAGCTGCAGGTACAGAGCTGCTCTGTTCCAGGCATGAATAACCCCATTAGGGCTTTCTAATGTTTCATGCAGAGCATTGTAATGGAGGAGCTGGAGCTGGGAATTGTAATGCCAGCTAAAAATGCTTTTAAGCCAGGGGACGGGGCTTCATTAATTTCCATGTCAGCAGAACCACAAGCAAAGTTAAAATACTCTGCAGAGAGGTGAGATTCAAGTGTTAGGCAGCATCTAAAAGCAGGGGGAGGAAAGGCTGGGATTTTCCTTTTTTCACCTGTTTGATGGTTTCTTTTTTCCCCTCCTGCATTTCCACCAGTTCAAACCAGCACTGAAGGGAAACTCGTGTGTGTTTGATGGAGAGAGAGCATTTACAGAGCAGGGAGTGCCAGGACAAGGGGAATGGATTCCCACTGCCACAGGGGAAGGAATTCCTCCCTGGGAGGGTGGAAAAGGGCTGGGATGGAATTCCCAGAGCAGCTGTGGCTGCCCCTGGATCCCTGGAAATGTCCAAGGCCAGGCTGGGACAGTGGAAAGGTCCCTTCCAACCCAAACCATTCCAAGGTGACAGAAATCTTCTGGGAGTCTCATCCCAAAAACCATTTTTCCAGAGACCCCAAGGCACAGGCTGTGTTTGGTCTGCTGGGATTAACAATGGATCTGGTGTCCCCTGGTGTCCCCTGTGTCCACACCCCATGGAGCAGTGTCCTCCTCATCCAGGTTCTCCTGCAGATCCCACGGCTCTGGCTGTGCCAGCAGTGGTTGGGGTGTGTGCAGTGAACCCTCAGCACAATTTGGGGACTTAAAATTCCCTCCAAGAGTTAAAACAGTGACCTGAGAGGAGCCCAGAGCTCTCTGCTGTGCTGTTCACAGAGCTGAAACTCCCTGCAGGGATTGGCAGTGGCCAGAGCTGAGGCTCTGGAGCTCAGGAACGTTCCCCCCATCCTGCCAGGGCTGTGTGGGGCTGCTGTGCCACTGCTCCCACCCCACTGCAACCCCTCTGCCTTCCTGGGATCACTGATCCAGCCCTGGCTGCTGGCACAGCCCTGGGCACAGCCCTGGGCACACCCCTGGGTACATCCCTGGGCACATCCCAGTTCCTCAGGCGCATCCCAGCTCTCTCTGGGCACATTCCTGGGCACATCCTGACTCCTGGACACATCCCAGCCCTCCTTGGGCACATCAGCTCCCTCTGGGCACATCCCAGCTCTTTCTGAGCACATTCCTGGGGACATCCTGGCTCCTGGGCACATCCCAGCTCTCCCTGGGCACACCCCAGCTCTCCCTGGGCACACCCCAGCTCTCTCTGAGCACATCCCAGCTCACTCTGGGCACATCCCAGCTCTTTCTGAGCACATTCCTGGGGACATCATGGCTCCTGGGCACATCCCAGCTCTCTCTGGGCACATCCCATCCCTCCCTGGGCACATCCCAGCCCTCCTTGGGCACATCCCAGCTCCCTCTGAGCACACCCCAGCTCACTCTGGGCACATCCTAGCTCTCTCTGAGCACATCCCAGCTCTCTCTGGGCACATTCCATCCCTCCCTGGGCACACTCCAGCTCACTCTGGGCACATCCCATCCCTCCCTGGGCACACCCCAGCTCTCTCTGAGCACACCCCAGCTCTCTCTGGGCACACCCCAGCTCTCTCTGAGCACACCCCAGCTCTCTCTGAGCACACCCCAGCTCCCTCTGGGCACACCCCAGCTCACTCTGAGCACACCCCAGCTCTCCCTGGGCACATTCCATCCCTCACTGGGCACACCCCAGCTCTCTCTGGGCACACCCCAGCTCCCTCTGCCAGCCTGGCACGGGCAGCATCTCCTGCAGTGGACGTTGCATGGGGTCCCTGTGAGCATGGCCCTGCTGCATGTGGTTATTGTCCCCTCTGTCACCTCATCCCTGCTGACCTTGGATGTTTTCCCCCTGTGGGAGTTTCCTTTCCTGTCCCTTACTCTGCCTGTGGGTTTTGTGTGTGCATCCTGAAGGAGCAGGCTTCTCCTGGAGCTCCCTGGGGTTAAGCCTGTCCTAAGTGATCCCAGCAGGGATTTGGGCAGGCCTGGGCAGTGCTGAGCCCCCTCTGTGCTCAGAGCCACCTTTGGCTCTGGCTGTTCCTCCTTGGTTTTTTCCTCTCCAGCCCATGGACACAAGGAGCTGCCAGGGAATTTAGGAGGATTTCAGCTCAGGGAAATGTCTTCTTGTGATTGTCCTTTAATTAATTGGTAAAACAGAATAATACAGAATAAACACTTGATCTTTGGCTGAATTGTGAAGAAATCACAATTGGGCAGGTGAGGGGAGGTTAAACCACTTGCAGCCTCTTTTCTTTATGTGCTGCCAACCCATCCCTGCTCATTAATCAACCTGGAATCCATTAATCAACCATTCATCATTAATAAATAGTCCCTTAATATAACATTTAACTATTAAGGGTATTCTCAGACCTCCCAAGGAGTTATTTTCACTCCCAAGAAGACATTTCCCTAAAAGTTTTTTTTTTAAAAAAGAACAAGGATGTTGTAATCCTGAAAACACATGAAAGCACATTGTACAGGCTGAAATAAATATTATACTGCAATGTTTTTATTATTATTTTTCAGGCAGGCTGAGCTCAGTAGCAGAAACAGCCCCAGCAGTCCAAGATGACTCGTAGGATTAAGGCACATGAAAGCAACAGGAAAAAAAATTGTATTCAAAAACAGCTCTGGCTACTTTCATCTTGTTTTTCCACACCCCTTAGCAGGGAGAAAAAAAAAAGCTTTGGTGACCCTGGTCAGAAGGAAATGTTTTTCAAATGCCTCCACTGTACTTTTAACTACCAGGAAAAAAAACTGTAGTTGAAAGAGAGCTGCAGATCCTGTTTCCCTTTATCCAATTAATTTTAAGGTTTTGGATTCTGATCTGGCATCAGTTGCACCAAAAATAAAAAAATAAAAACCTCCCACATTTCAAGAGTCATCTGAAAGGTATTAGCAGGATGAGAGGAGTGGGAGATGGATTTCAGGATTGTCTCTGAACTGATTTCCTTCCTTATTTTCAAGGTGAAGTAACTTTTTCTGAGCTCTTCATGCACTTAGAGCTGAATTTGATGAAATATTTGCAAAATCCCTTCTCTGTGAAGAACAATCCCGCTCTGACTCGGTGTGACCTCAGTGTCTCTTCCACTTGTAAAATGCCCAGAAATGCTTGGCCCCGTGTAAACTCAGGATATTTACATTCTGAAGATTGGGAGGAATTTGGCAGTGCCCACAGCCACCCTGTGGCCACCCTTCATTGCAGAGACACACGCAGTAAATGCAGCCCTGGAAAACTCCCAGGAATTTGGTCACAGCCAGAAATTTCCATGTTTCAAAGAGAAAATAAAAAGAGGAATCACGACCAGAGGCAGAGATATAAAATTCATGGGAATGGTTTTAGGTGCAGCCATGCCCTGAGCCCTAGATCTGTTTATTTATAAATATAAATATAAATTTATATTTCTTCTTCCAGAGGAGCTTGTGCTGGTTGTCCTGGCAGAGCCAAGCGCTTTGTGGCTGTGTCCTGTGTGCTCCCATCCCTCAGGAATGCTCTGCTGCTTTTCCTTAAGCCTTCTGAACTCCCCAAAAACCTTCTGGAGCTCGGGGCTCCTTCTCCCACCTGGAATATTCCTGCAGCACTGGGAGAGATGAGTCCTGCCCTGAGCTTTGCCCTCAGCTGCAGCTGGAGCTTGGCTGGGTTTGGAGCTTTTCCCTCTGCTTTGGGTCCCGTGTCCATCCTGCTCCTGCCCTGCCTGCTTCCCATTCCACCAGGGGATTGGGGCACAGAGGGAAGGACCCGGCTGGCACCAGAGCTTGCTCAGCCCAAAATCCCCAAAATCCCCAAAATCCCCAAAATCACTGTCGTGGGAGGCAGGATCACACAGGGATCACTCAGGGATCACTCAGGGATCTCACAATGATCCTTCAAGGATCATTCAAGGATCAGTCAGGGATCACTCAGGAATCATTCAGGAATTACACAGAGATCACCCATGGATCACTCAGGGATTACTCAGGAATCACTCAGGAATTACACAGAGATCACCCATGGATCACTCAGGAATTACTCAGGGATCACACAGGGATCACTCAGGGTTCACACATGGATGATTCAGGAATCACACAGGGATCACACAGAGATTATTTAGGAATCACACAGGGATCACTCAGGAATCGTTCAGGAATTACTCAGTAATTATTTAGGGATCACTCAGGGATCATTCAGGAATTACACAGGAATTACTCAGGGATTACTCAGGAATCATTTAGGGGTCATTCAGGGATCAATCAGAGATCACTGAGGGATCACACAGGGATCATTCAGAGATCATTCAGAGAACACTCTGGAATCATTCAGGGATCACTCAGGGATCACCCAGGGATCACACAGGGATCACACAGGGATCACTCAGAGATCACTCAGTGATTACTCAGGGATCATTCATAGATCACTCTGGAATCATTCAGAGTTCAGACAGGGATCACTCAGGGATCATTCAGAAATCACTGAGGGATCACCCAGGGATAATTCAGGGATCACACAGAGAACACTCTGGAATCACTCAGGATTCACCCAGGGATCACACAGGGATCACTGAGAGATCACTCTGGAATTATTCAGGGTTCAGACAGGGATCATTCAGGGATCACTGAGGGATCACACAGGGATCATTCAGGGATCACTCAGAGAATACTCTGGAATCATTCAGGAATCATTCAGGGATCACTCAGAGGTCACACAGGGATCACACAGGGATCACTCAGAGATCACTCTGGAGTTATTCAGGGTTCAGACAGGGATCATTCAGGGATAACTCAGGGATCACTCAGGGATCACACAGGGATCACTCATGGATCACTCAGGGATCACTCAGTGATTACTCAGGGATCATTCATAGATCACTCTGGAATCATTCAGGGTTCAGACAGGGATCACTCAGGGATCACTCAGGGATCATTCAGAGGTCACTGAGGGATCACCCAGAGATCACTCAGAGAATACTCTGGAATCACTCAGGGATCACACAGGGATCACTCAGAGATCACTCTGGGATCATTCAGGGTTCAGACAGGGATCACTCAGGGATCATTCAGAGATCACTGAGGCTTCACCCAGGGATCACTCAGGGATCACTCAGCCCTTCCCATGGTTTGCCCAACTCCTCTCTCACCCATGTCCAGGTGGGAGGTGACCTGCACACCCTGTGCTGGTGTCCCCCATCCCTGCAGCCCCTGGGCTCACTGCTGTCCCCGTGTCCCCACAGAAGCCCAGCGCAGACCCTACTACGCCGACTACTCCCCGGCCAGGAGATACATCCACAGCCTGTGCACCAGCCACTACCTCGACCTCTTCATCACCTTCATCATCGGCGTCAACGTCATCACCATGTCCATGGAGCACTACAACCAGCCCAAGGTACGAGCTGCACCCCAAGCATGAATTGCAATTAGAAAATGGAGAGGTGGGAAAGTTATAAATTGGTATAAATTGATATATCAGCCACTCTGGGTGATGTCACAGGCCCAGCACAGCTCCTCTGGGAGAACTTTGCCCACAGGGCCATTCCCAGTGATGCCTTTTTGGCTTTTATATTTTCCATCTATTTGTGATCCTGCAATTCTTTAGTGCATAACTCTAAATTCCATGTACAGTGTGAGCTGATGCTCTCTCATTTGGGGCAGACACAACAATTCCTCTCCAGGTTGGGAATCTAGGACACCTCACTACCTCAGGCTCTGAGAGATGGCAACAGAAATGAGTTTGGGGGAGCAAATTTGGGGTCAATGACTTCATTACCTGGAGCTGTAATTGGCAGATTAACCCCAATATGCAAATGGACCAAACATAAAAGTGTGAAAACCTGTGACCCATCATCCATTCTTGGGTGTAGCTTGTTCTGCTCTAAATGTACCTGAGGGCTCTTCAATGCATAGAAAAACATTTTATCCCCTTCATTTTGTATTTAGGCAGTTCCAAAAAGGCATCACCAGTTCTTGGGCAGCCTCAGCATTCTGATCCCTGCTTTGGGTAAAAAAAACCCAAATGGAGAGTGAATTAAGCTTTTTCTCAATCCAAACATTTCCATCTCAAACCTGACTGAGCCTCACATTGGAAAAGAGTCTGGAGTTTTAGAACATTCCATTAACAGATATAAACTCGGAGTTACGGCGTGCAGAGCATTTCTTTCCTCACTGAATTTCGAATAAACCAATTTAAAAGTACAATCCTCCCTTTTTTAATGTATTATAAAATCACTCTCCCCTCAGAACACCTTTGACATAAATCAAAGGGGCAGATATATCAATTCATAAATTTTCCATCTATAAATTTTCCACTTTGTAATCATTTATGAAGCTCTGGCTCAGCATTTACTTTTCTGTGGTAACCTGAAAGTGGTGTGTGTGTGGCTGTGTGTGTTTGACACCAGGGTAATTCCTTTGTTTCCCATGAAAATGTTGTTTATCCAGATTTGGTTTTATTTACGCTTGGTTTATGTTCACTTAGCACAGAGTCGTAAATCCAAATGCAAACGATCACAAACCATGCGAGAAGTCAGGCTCAGGTTTTGGATGGAACAGGAAATTATCCCGTGGTTTTTAAGCTGCCATTTTATTTTAGGTACTGGATCAAAAATAGGGATTGTTGCCAAAGAAACTTCCAGCTCTCATTCCCCAAAATCAAGGGCATGGCCATGCCCTGGTGACCTCGCTGTGTGCAGGGTCAGCAAAGCCAGGCATCCCACAGAGGGAACAAAAAGCTTTCCTGTGCCCTGGGCTTTCCTGCAGCCTCCTCTCTTGCATTTATTTCCAATTTGATCTGCTTTGATGCTCACAATTCCCATTTTTTATTGAAAATTCAGAGTCCTGTGCTACACTGAACTAAATTCCCCTTCCCTCCCTCCTATCCCCCCATCCCTCCCCACCCCAAAAGCTGCTTCCCCCACCCCCAGCTTTCTATTTTAAGGCCCCACAAGATTCCTTTGCTATTGTTGGCCCCCAGCTCCAATGAAATCCATTATAAACACTCATCATCCTCAAGTGTAAACACTGTGGATTCCTGACTTCCGAGAGCGGCTCCGCGGAGAGCGGGAACGTTGCACCAAATATGGACACGCTTTGCCCAGCTCTGGAGATGTCCCATTTTTCAACAAGGAAAGGTTTCATCCATCTCCAAGCTTTATTTATTTTTCCCTGAGCTTTTTAAGCAAAGCCTTTGTCCCGAGGGCTGGGATCAGGCAATGATCCATCGAGGCTTTTCTGCTCCCCAGGGCTGGGCAGTTCAGAGCAAGGAATCTTCAGGAGATGGGGAAGGGGGCGAATTTTTTCCTGTCTGAACAATTTGTACACTGAGCTTCAACCTGACATTTTTAGCAGAACTAATCTTAGTGCTTTGGAGGGTTTGGTTTGACTCAGGGGCTAAGCCTTTATTTGAGTTCTGCTGGGTGATTTAGTGAGCTCTGCCTGCCTTTACAACTTTATCCCTGATATTTCTATGCTTCCCTCACCCTGTCCCTGCCAGTCCCTCCAAGGGGGTCTAGGAAGGAATAACTGGGCTGGCCTAACTGGGATCTCTCTTTGCAGTCCCTGGATGAAGCCCTCAAGTATTGCAACTACGTGTTCACCATCGTCTTTGTGTTCGAGGCGCTGCTGAAGTTGGTGGCCTTTGGTTTCCGGAGGTTTTTTAAGGACAGGTGAGAGCATTGTGAACCCCTGTGGATTTGGGATTCAGGGCTGGATTGACCCAGTTTCAGAGCCAGGAAGAGCCCAGGGATGGCTCTCTGTGGGTGCAAACTTTGTTGTGTAAGAACTAAAAATCCTAAGAACTGCTGTGCTTTGCAGGGAGAAATCTCCCAAAATTCCAATTGCATCTTTTCCTCCAGAACTTCCCTCTCCACCAGACCTGACTAGCTCAGCTTAGAGATCAGAAACACTTCCCAGTCAGCTCCCAGTCACTCCCAGATTTTGTGGCTCATAGGATGTCTGAGCTGGTTTTGTACCACCTAAAAACCACAGGCCCAGATGAGAATGAGGAGTCACATTTGGGATTTGCTGCTGCCTGTTATTAGCATAATTAATTGGATTATCCATGTGCCATTTGGATTATCCATGTGCCATTTGGATTATCCATGTTGTAATTTGGATTATCCATGTTGTAATTTGGATTTTTGTGTCCTGCCTCTGCCTGCAGGTGGAACCAGCTGGACCTGGCCATAGTTCTGCTGTCCATTGTGGGGATCACGCTGGAGGAGATCGAGATGAACGCTGCCCTCCCCATCAACCCCACCATCATCCGCATCATGAGGGTGCTCAGGATAGCCAGAGGTGTGTCCTGCACCCTTGGGACATTTTCCTGCACCCTTGGGACATTTTCCTGCACCCTTGGGACATTTGTCCTTCCAGCCCTGCTGCTTCATTTCCAGAGGGGAATATGGAATGGGCAGCTCAGAGACCAGCTGGGGGTTCCATGGGGTTTTCCAGTGGTCTCTGAGGTTGGGTTGATTCCAGCTGGGATCACAGAGCTTTTATCCTGGTCCAGAGCAGAGGGGAAGTGATGGCAGTCAGGGATTGGGAAAATATTCTTCAATAATGAGGTGCCTCCCATTTTCCTGCCTGGGCATGTTGGAGTTCTTGTAGGTTTTTTTGTCCATTTTCATTGAATTCCAGGATGGTTTGGGTTGGAAGGGACCTTAAATCTCATCCCTGCCATGGGCAGGGACACCTCCCACCATCCCAGGCTGCTCCAAACCCATCCAACCTGGCCTTGGACACTCCCAGGGATCCAGGGGCAGCCACAGCTTCTCTGGGAATTTGATTTCAGCCTCTCCCCACCCTCCCAGGGAGGAATTCCTTCCCCCCATCCCACAAGCCTGCCCTGTAGCAGTGGGAATCCATCCCCTTGGGACTGACAGTGACGTTTGGGGTGCAGAGAACTCCCCTGTGTATAAACAACAAAAACAGAGATTTAAACCCTCCCTGCAAGACCTGAACCTCGAATTCCTTC
Organism: Catharus ustulatus; assembly: GCF_009819885.2. Lineage (NCBI taxonomy): Eukaryota > Metazoa > Chordata > Aves > Passeriformes > Turdidae > Catharus > Catharus ustulatus. The sequence continues at coordinate 14,553,894 of NC_046236.1, read as the reverse complement.
CTGGATTTTCCCTGCACATCCCCCAGCCCTGCTGAGCAGGATTTGCTCCTCATTTCAGTGCTGAAACTGCTGAAAATGGCCACGGGCATGAGAGCTCTGCTGGACACGGTGGTGCAAGCCCTGCCCCAGGTAAGCCCCCAAAATTCCTCCTTGCCCATGGGAACAGAAGTGCCTTGGGGGCCTGGGGACATCTCTGTGTTTGGTGGCCTCCAGAAGCCACCTGGGGAGGGTCTCAGCTTTCTCCAGGCTTGGGAGCAGAGTTTTGCACGGCTCATCCTGGAGTGGGTGTGATGGGAGAACCAAAAGGATGGGAGAAGAGTTCCCAGAGAGCCAATTCCTGCAGGCAGAGCCCAGATTTCACTGGGAGGTTTGGGAAACTCCAGCAGGGACAGGGAAGGATGTTGGAGGAAGCTTCCAGCTCAGGAGTGAAGCAGGAACAACCACAATTATTGACAGAGGTGCTGCAGCCTTGGAAAGGCAAACTGGGGAGATGCTGCTGAGGGTAAAAATCCTGATTTGGGGTCACCAATGACCAAATTCTGAGCTGCAAGAGAAACAACAACACTTCCAGACTGAGGGAATTTTATAGGTTCCTGCAAGTGTTCATTCCCTGGGATTGCTTTGTTATGGATCTGAGAAAAGAAGGAAAGAAACATTTTGCTGGCTTTCAGAATTCCAGAGTGTTTGGATTTTTTGTTTTTATTTTATTTTATTTTATCCTTTTTAAGGTGTGTTCTGCTGGTTTGTGGGTGTGCTGTGTGAACTCTGATGTGTCTGGAGTTAACTCAGACCCCTGCCCATCCCAATTCCCTGGATCCCAGGAGCAGCCAGGGGCAGACCCCCTGTGGGAATCTCCTCCAGTGGCCACAAAAGGATCAGAAACAAATAAGGAATTACCCAAAAACACCTCTGGGACTCAGTTCCTACATAGAAAGCAACCCATGATCTATTCCAAGAGAAAACTCTCTTTAAAAAAAAAAAAAAAAAAAGGGATTTCTTTTTCATCACTGCCATGAAGATGTTTCTACCTTTGGCATCCAGATTTCCTGAAGGATTTCGGCTGAGGCTGAAGCAGGGATTTACCAACCTGAGCCCTGGGCTGGCATTTGGAGAAATCCTTGGATTTGTGTCTGTTTTTCCAATTGACAGAGCACTGTCACCACAGACCATGTTTTCTCTCCCTCCTTGTTTTCTGTCCCTCCCCCAGACAATAGGGTGGCTCCAGGCCAGGCTTTTGCTTTCCTTGGGGTGTTCTTGCAGTTTGCATTCCCAGCAAGGTCTCTTGTCAAGGGAAAACCCCAGGGATATTCCCAGCAGATAAATAAATGCCCCTTTGGCCTGCAGTGAAGCTCAGAAAACGAGAAGGGAATTTTAGGAAGAGCTCTCTGACAACCATCACTCTTCATAAAGCTGCAGCTTTCATTTCCAAGGCAGGCCATGAGTTCCTACCCTAATTAAATTAGCATCCTAAAGCCACAGCTGGAAAATCCTCATAGAATGTGGTTTCTAAGTGACAAAAAAAAAAAAGCTAATTTAATGTTTATTCATTCAGGTTTGGGGGGAAGTTCTTTGTCTGCTGTGTGGAGAATTCCCATTTATGGAACTGTCACTGCGTTTTTGGGGGGTGATTTTCATCAGCTTTGGATTTGGTTTTTATTCAGCAATTTGAGTAACACTTGGAGAAGCAATTATCCCCAAATTTGGAGGAATGTAGCATTTTGATCCAAGGCTGTCACAGGATTAATCTCCTCTTTTGGGATTTCAGTCTGAGCTTGAGCTGCTCTGTTCAGTGTTCCTGCCCTGCTCCCTGTGTGGTAACCTCTGTCTGCCAGAGACATCCTCCTCCACCTGACCTGGGGAAAAATGAGATGGAGGAAAGGAAAAAAAAAATGAGGAGAGGCCACAGAGACAGAAAAAATGGTCAGGGAATGATCTGCCCACCTTCTCCATGTCCTCTCAGCCCCAGGAAAAAAGAAAAAAAAACAGCTCCTGGTTCTTGTTTTAAGGATTCAGTGTCAGGGAATCACTCCTCCCCTGTTGATGGAATACATTCATGTTTACTCTTCCTATTTAAAAAAAAAAATCTGGTGAGTTTAGTCTGAATTAGCCAAGTTCATTTTTTCACTGGATGCAATTTTGCCTTTTTTTTTTTTTTTTTTTGGTAGCTTCTCCTTTTCAGAGCAATGGTAGATAAAATACTCTCTGGTCTGGTGAACAGCAGAGCAGTGAACTCCTTTAATCTCTCGATGTGGAGCAGCTTTTCAAGACCTGCTTCAAGTGTTTTCCTCTTCTTTCTGAGCTGCTGCTCGTTAGGGCTCCATAATTAATCACCCCCTCATCCATCACTGAGCATTTCCTTGCTCCTGCATCTGGTGGCTGCAGGGTTTGGAAGCCAAGGCTGCTCTCCAAGGCTCCTGTTCGATGGTTTTCCTTTAGTCCTTTGCCCAATCCCAGCTTTCCAAAGTCCAGCTCATCAGATTTGGGTTCCAATGTTCCTGCTGGGCTGCCCCAGCTTTTCCTGCAGTCCAGCCCAGTTCCCACCCTGAAGAAATAAGATGTGGAATTCCCTATCAGGAGATCTGGATTGTTGTCTCACTTGATCTGTGCAGGGCACATTAATTCCCTGCAGGCTGGACAAGACTCCTCTGTGTCCTCAGAAGTTTGGAACTCAGGGCCAGGAAAAATCCAGGAACTCCTCTCCAGCAGAGCCCTGAAGGGCAGGAGCTGAATTTGCTCCTGTCCAGGAGTTTATCTCCTCTTGGTGCTGTAATTCTGGTTTATCTCAATCTGAGCTCTGGCAGCAGCTGGGAGACAAAAACAACAACCTGGAGAGCCTGGAGAGGCACAGGGATGTGAACTCAGGGAGCAGGAATGGGAGTGATGGATTTGGGGGGGTGTGGGCTGTGCTGCAATGATACAGAATCCCAAAAAATCCTGGGGCTGAGCTCCATGGGGCTGAGGGGACACAGAAACGGGACCTTTTCCGCCCTCCAAGGTTCTGGCTCTCCACCAGTCCTGGAATTCTCACAGATTCTCTGTTTTCCAGGCAGATGTGTCCAGTTTCTGCTGGGCTGGTGCATAAATCAGGCTGTGCTTCCCCAGTGCCAGGATTGCTGGAGAGGGATGGGAGGGAGATGGGGAGGACTCATGGCCTTGGAAAGGCTTGGCAGGAGTTTTAATCTGATGAGGAATTGCTCTGGACAGGCATCCCAGGGAGCTGAGTGCATCAACAATGGATGTTGATGGGAGCAGGAGGAGGCACAGGGGGAAGTGGCTTCACCTGAGGGCAGCAGGAAACCCAAATTCCATCAGAGCAGCTGGGGTGTGCAGAGGGGAGCCCTTCCCTTGAGCTGAGGAGCTCATTGCAGGGTTTTTGCAGTGGAAAGGCACAGATCCAGCTGGGATGCACTGGGACAGGCTGCAGCCCCTCCTGGAGGCTCTCCCTGCTCCTCTGGGTGCCATCCCTGCTCCTCTGGGTGCCATGGGGACAATGCCAATGTCCCCACAGCATCCCAGGGCTGCCAGCCAGCATTCCAGAAGGAGAATCACATCTCCAGCTCTTGAGGCTTCTCTGAGGTCCTCAGGGCACCAAGAATTATCTCCAAAACATTCTTCATCTGTGCTTCTCTCCCTGCAGTCCACAGCCCCCCTTGGCACTGGATTCCAAGGAAATGATGGACAGCCCCTGGCTGCCAGGGAGAGGCAAAATCTGGAGTTTTCTGTGCCCAAGTTTAGGGGAGCTGGGTGGATAACAGAGCTGTTCAGAGCCAGAACCACTTCTCAGGGCCTGCTGGGGCTGCCAGAGCTGAGGCTGCTGCCAGAGCTGGATTCCTGCTCCTGGTGGAGCATCCCAGCCTGTGGAGAAAAGCTCCTGCCCCCTCCCATTCCCTCCAGCAGCGTGATTCACTCACCATCTTCTCCTTGTCTGCTCTCAGTGGATCTCAGAGTGCTCTGGAGACATCAATTACAGATCCCTGAGGGAATTCCAGAGGGGAATTGGAGTTCCAGGAGGGGAATGACTCACAGGGTCCCAGGCACACACACAGGCTGTGCTCAGCCCTGCCCCAGCTCCTGCTCCTGGCACAGCTCCTTCTCCTTCTCCTTCTCCTTCTCCTTCTCCTTCTCCTTCTCCTTCTCCTTCTCCTTCTCCTCCTCCTCCTCTTTCCCTCTCCCCTCCTTTGAAATCCAGACAATATTTTTCACTGATAACCTGGCACTAACTCCCACGTCACCCTCAATTCTTTGGGATTCCATCAATGCCCTAAGTTTGCAGGCTGATTTTTCAGGCATCAAAATGCTCAGGCTGCTCAGAGCAAAACCCAATGCCCTCTTCTGTTCCCTCAACCTCGAGAGTTTGTTTATCACTTTTATTTTAATTCCCTGTAATTATTTGCTCGTTTGCCTCCCCAGCAGTGTGTGTGGTGTGTTTGTGCTTGTGCTCATTTCTAATGGCTCCCAAACCATCAGTGGTCCAGCAGACAGGAGTAGGAAAAGCTATTCCAGAAGGCAGCAGAGGCAGATGAAATAACCCAGCCCAGCCATCCACATCCCTGTTTTATCTTTATTATTCCCTGGAGGATGGTAATAATGTTAGGGAAATTGCAGAGCCAGTTTAGGCTTTATAGCAATTACAGCCTGCACTGGGTGATTGGACTATTCCCATTTCTTTAATATAAAAAATCCCTTCTTTCATCAGCAAGGGCTGTGTTAATTTTATAATGACAGATCTCACACTGATAAACTTTCTGATTAAATTAAGTACAGTCAAAATAAAAATTAAAAAAAAAAAAAAGAAAAAACCAAACCTGTGGCTGTGCCATCTCAGAGAAGAAAACTCTCCCAAACTCAGAGCTCACTGCCTCAGAGACCAGGAATCTGCCTGGATCACCTCCTGGTTCTTTGGTTTTTAGGGCTAAAATCCCTCTGGTGGTGCTGAGAAGTCACTTTATCCCAGTTAGGAGAGATTGAAGTGGCAGCAGAGATAAATGTGAGCAGCTCCTGGCAGGTGGGAGCGGGTCAGGGCACTCTGCCCTTCGTGTTCTCAGCCTGAATCACCAAAAATCTGCTCCAGGAGTCTGTGCTGGGTTGGAATCCAGCAGGGAGAGCTGTGATCCCGGTGGTGTGGGGAGTTTTGTGATGTTTTCACATCACCCTTCAGCAGCCCTAGGGGGTTGGAACAGCCCCAGCAGCACCTGGAGCTGACAGTGTTGGTGTCTGGGATTTTCCTGTGGGACACCAAAAGCTAAAATCTGGGAAGTTCTTGAGAAGAAAAGGAAAAAGCTCAGGGAGTTCTCCTCTGCCTGGAGCACTGCAGGCCCTCCATGGCAGTGAAACATTTGGAAATCAGCTCCTCCTGTGGCTGCTCCTGTCTCAGAGTCCCAAGAAGGGAAAGGAAACCCCAAAACCCAAAGCAGAGCCCAGGTCCCAGATGAGTGGAGGGTGATGGAGAAGCTGCTGCTTTCCCCAGGGACATTTCTGCTCCTTCTCCCCACAAAAACCCCCCAGACCCCTTAAAGCAGAGCTCTGAGGGGGAGCAGGCTGGAATTGGGAAAGCTGATTTGTCCCTGCTTTGCTGGTGTTGAAAATGTGATGGAGTGATTTCATTCATGACCTCGACTTGCCTGACCCTTCTTCTGCTTTCTCCCTGTGTAGGTAGGGAACCTTGGCCTACTTTTTATGCTCCTGTTTTTTATCTATGCTGCCCTGGGAGTGGAATTGTTTGGCAAGCTGGGTGAGTAATGGGGCTGAGGCCGCTCGCTCCATCCGGTTGGTGTTTATTTGGTATCTGGCTGCTTCCTCTTCTCTCCCTCTCCCTCATTCTTGGGCCTTCCTCAGCTTCACACTCATGTGCTGAGGATGGAAGCTTTCTGTGGATCTCAGGGTCACAGCTGACACACGAGGATGGAACCCAGAACTTCTCTAACACACGCACACACACGTTTAGGGCTTTGTCCAACCACCCTTGGCTGCAGAGGAACTCTTTGCTGTTTAAACATCATTGCCCAGCATGGATTTGTTCAAGTTTGCTACTGGAGACGAGTCTGCAGAGCTGGATGGGGGTCAGGTTCCTGCTGGAGGGATGCCACCATAAACATGTCCCTGCTCAGAGCTTCCCCCACACCCCATCAGCTCCCTGCACTTGGCTGCCGCTGCTCCTGCAGCTCCCAGGGCTGGTCTGTGCCGCGCTCTCAGCATCTCCTTCCCCTCCCTGCATCCATCAGGAGCCACCCAGTGCTCCCTGCCTGGCCAGCATTAATTAATCCTCCAGTCTGAGGATACTGGAGCTGCTCAGGAATGTGCCCATCACTAAAATCAGAGCAAACTCGATCTTGCCCAGCCTGGAAAATGCTGTTGGAAGGAGCTGTGTCTGTATCCTCAACATTTCCATCCCAATTAGAGCTCCAGGAGCACCAGAAGGGCCCTTCCTGAGCAGAGTTTATGGCTCTCATTAATCCCCTTTATGAGCCCAGCCCTCTGCTCAGATTACAAGTGCCTGAGAGCAGAATAATTCTTTCAACCAAAACCAAATTATTTTTCAGTCTCCTACAAATTCCGGGGGAAAGAATTAGTTCTGCACCCACCCTGAGTGAAACAGTGTGGGTTTCTATTCCAGCCTGGAGTTATGGGGGTATTTGTTCACTCACAGAGGTGAAAAATGGCTCTGCTGGTGTTTCCACACTCAGCTGGGCAATGCCGCCCAGGGAACCCCACTGGGGCAGGGCTCTGCTTCCCAGCCCCATTTAATGGGAATTTTCTCTCCTTTTTCCTGGTCAGTCCACACCAGCCACAAGAACCATCAGCCCTCTCTCCCCCAGGACTGGTCATTTGTGGGTTTTTCTTGGATTTTTTGTTGTTTTTCCTTCCAATTTATCTCAGAATAATTACCTAAGACTGAAATGCCCAACCAAGAGCCGTTGCTGCCTGTCCTAATGGATATTTAACGAGGCTGTGTTTTATGGGAAGATGGATATTTCATATGTTCAATTTGCATTCATTAGGCTATTAATTCTCAGGGGGAAAATGTCAAATTGCTCCACTTTATCTCAGTGAAAATATCCCTCGTGGTGGATGTAAAAAATCATCAAGGCAACGACACAAGCAACAGGAGAACAAACAAAGGAGGCTGGAGAGCAGGAGTAAAGGAAATCATAAGATCATGGAATCATGGAAGGGTTTGGGTTAAAAAGGATTTTAAAGCCATGACAGGGACACCTTCCACCAGCCCAGGTTGCTCTAAATCCCATCCTTGGATGTTTCCAGGGATGAAAATTCCACCAGCAGCATTTCCACACCTGCTGCTGTCCTGTCCCAGCTGAAATCCCCTTCCCCTCCCTCCCTGTTCCTCCTGAGCAGGACATCACCCCCCAAAGCCATGGGGCAGCTCAGGGTGCCATCCCCAGCTGTGGGGCTGCTGTGGATAACCCAGGGTGCCTTGGCTGATGTGCTGCTCCTTCCCTGCCCCACAGATTGCAGCGATGAGAATCCCTGCGAGGGGCTGAGCCGCCACGCCACCTTCACCAACTTCGGCATGGCCTTCCTCACCCTCTTCAGGGTGTCCACAGGGGACAACTGGAACGGCATCATGAAGGTGTGTGGGGATTTCCTCTGCTGGGAGAGCTCTAGGGGCGGTTTTCAAATGGATTTAGGGTGAAAACAAAAGTGGTTTCTCTTTAAAAATCAAAATGAGGCTTCCTGATGTGCTTTCAAGCAGAGGTTTGTCCTAAGTCTCAGCCAGCCTGAAGGTTTGTTCCTGGATGTAATATTTAAGGGAAATGATTCCAGGAATAAGCATTTTGGGAATGCTTAGGAATAAGTGTTTGGGATGTATCATGGGATCACAGGATCATGGAATGGTTTGGGTTGGAAGGGACCTTAAAGCTCATCCAGTTCCACTCCCTGCCATGGGTAGGGACACTTTCCACCGTCCCAGGTTGCTCCATGCTCTGTCCAACCCATCCTGGAACACTCCAGGGATGGGAAATCCAAAACTGGGCCACCCATTCCCCTTCTCTGTAGGCGCCGTAATTCACAATCTCTCTTCTCTCTCTCCCAATCTTCTCTCCCCTGTTTCAGTTGTTGGTGTTCTTTTGGTGTTCCTGCACCTGGAGCCCCAGAAGAGCCTCACTAATGCCTGCCCTGTCCCTCCCTGCTGCAGGACACGCTGCGGGAGTGCACTCGGGAGGACAAGCACTGCCTCACCTACCTGCCCGTCATCTCCCCCGTCTACTTCGTCACCTTCGTCCTCATCGCCCAGTTCGTCCTGGTCAACGTGGTGGTGGCAGTGCTGATGAAGCACCTGGAGGAGAGCAACAAGGAGGCCAAGGAGGACGCTGAGATGGATGCTGAGATCGAGCTGGAGATGTCCAGAGGAGCCAGCGCCGGCGGCGGCAGCAGGAGCGGGGTGGTGGCCGCGGAGAGCCGGGAGCTGCACGGGAACCAGGAGCACAGCAAGGGGAAGCACCAAGCCCTGGTGAGAGCCTGCACACAGCTGGGGTGGGGAGGGGATGGATCCCACCAGCCTGACCAGCAGATCCACACAGAGCCACAGGGATGGGAGACAAGGAGCTGTCCCAGCAGGGATGTCACCTCCAGCCCACAGCCTGGGCCAGCTCCCAGGGCTCCTGCAGGTGGAAGGTGCTGGAAATGTTATCCTGGCCAGAATTCCACGGGAGGGTTGAAAGTCCATCTCTCCACTTCATTCTCAGGTTGTGGATTTGAAGTTCAGAGCCATAAAAGCCACAGGTCCCTATCCTGCTGTCCCAGCCAGTCCTTGTCATTTTTCAGGGCAGCAGGACCAACCTGAGTGATCCCAAAAAACCTGGGAATGCTGGCACTGGGAGCCCTGGCATGGGATGGGACAAATTCCCTTCACATGGGCACTGCTCAGGTTCTGTTTTACCCCAGTTTGGGATTTCCAGAGGACCCTGCAGCCATCCAGGGCTGGTGTAACCCTGCAGCTCCTCTCTGCTTAGGACATGCAGGACTTGGGAGGCTGGAGGTTCCTGGGTTGATTTTCCAGACACTGATTCCTATCAGTCCTCCAGGAAAACAATCAGAAGTGCAGGGGGAAGGAGGGTGTGAGATAATTGTCTCATCCCATGTCAGCAGCCTGTGATTAAGAGTGAACATGGAATTGCTCTGTCACCACGATCACAAATAAATCTACCGCGAAATCAGTGGGGGCTTGGAGATTAAATTACATTAAATTAGATTTTTGTGAAATCCATCAGACTCCATTAGGGCGAGGAAGAAGATTTGGTTACACAGCAATGGGGAATTGACTATTTGAATGTTGTTCCTGACAGACATTCCTGCAGGGAAATGCACAGGTTGCTTTTCTGAGCCCCTTTTCCACGGGCTGGGATTGCAAACAGTGCATTGTCCTTGGGTTTTCCTCATCTTCCAATGCTTCCCAAGGACATCAGGAGCCAGGCAGAGCCTCTTTTAACCCTGCAGGTGTTGAGGTTCCTGCCCCCAGGCTGAGGTGGCTGATGTCCCACACCTGTCCCTTCACAGCCACAACCTTTCCAGCCTCTCTCCTTTCCAGCTGGGAAATCCCAGGGGAATCAGCCCTGTGTGGGATAGGAGTGAAATCCTCTTTTTTAGCCCCTAAAATGTGCATTTGGTGTGCAGGGTGATGTGTGAGCAGTGTGTTAAACCCAGAGCTGCAGGCAGAGTTTTTGTTCATGGAGAAGACAGTGTCAGGTTTGATTTTATTGTTGTTGTAAGAATTTTTTATGATACTGAGGAAAATGAGCCAGTGGGGGGATCAGCACCTCAGGCTTCCAGCAGTCCCCAGAGCTGGGGATTCAGGAGATGCTCCAGGGAGATTCCCAGCAAACCAGAAGAGCTTCAGCCCCCTCTGCTCAGTCCCTCCCCATCACCCCACATGCCCAGGTTTGTGATTCCCAGGGTATGGGATCAGGCTCTGGAGTGCAGCAGGTGTTTCCCAGCAAGCAGGAGGAGCAGCAGTGATGTCTCCAAACCACCCTCACTGTCCAGAGCAGCTCTCCAGGTGGGAGCCAACAAATTTCCCGTCCCTGGTTCATATTTCAAGCACTTATTTCATTTGAAATATCCCCACGTCCCTAATTCAGTCAGGCCTCAACAGCTGAACCCTTAAAAACTGAAGTGGCTGATGTCAAGAAGGGCTTTCTGTTCATTTGTTCCAGCCAAAGACAAGCTGAGCTTTAGGAGCCAAATCCTGAGATCCTTCTGTTCGAGTGCTGAGACCTTTTGTTCTCAGCGTGGCTCCAGGCTGTGAAGGAGCCCCAGGCTGCCCCCAGCTCAGGTGGGGATGAGCTGATGGAGCTGGGATGGCCAAGGACCAACTGGCAGTGGCTGCTGGGGCTTTAATCCATCAGCTGAGAGCCCTGGGTGGCTCCTGGGCACAGCCACACTTGGCAGAGCTGGATGGCAACGAGCTGTGAACACCTGCTGGCCCCCCTTCCCAGCCAAACTCCACAGGGTGAAGCATGGAGTAATTCATCCTGGGGTGTGCATCTTCAGGGAGCTGAGGAAAGACATTTATAATCCAGAAATATGAGGAAAAAAACCAGATTTAACCAGATCCTTGGTGAGCTCCAAACCTGAGGGATCTCAGGGACAGGTTTTGCTGGCAGAGAGGGAAAACAGCCCGGCAGAGCAAAGCAAAATACATTTAATTTAAGACATGCAGCTGGGAAAATGTTTTCCATCAGTCACTGGGAGGCTGACGTTAAAGGAAAACCAGAGGGATTAGCTGTGGTTTAGATAAAAGGGTAACTTGGGAGGGGAATGTGTCCAGCCAGGCTGCAGGGGCTCCTGCTCCCCCCAACACTTGGCCAAGTCGTGGCATCACCTCCCAGCAGCACCTCAGGGACATCATTTGTGTCCCTAAAGCTCAGGATTTGCTGAGTGGCTTTAAGGTTTGTGGTGTGCTCTGTGTGGGCACTTCCAACCAGACGCACGTCAGTGACAACAAAGAAAATTCCCTTTTCTACCCCCAGGCAGGCTCCACACCCCCACCCTCATTTTCCCTGGTTTTTCCTTTCTCTCTGTGTGTCCAAGAGTTGACTTTGGATAAAAAGTTGAATTTTTAGTTCTGGGTCATTGATGCCTCCCTTTATTCCAGCCCCTCAGTGTCACTTTGCTGTCCTGCATCACCACAGCTGCAGGCTCTGGGTGAGACACCTGCACAAGGTTTGGAAGCAAAAAAGAGAAGGAATTCCCCCATGTCCTGGTTTGGAGGACAGGTGCCTGCTAAGAAAAGAAGGAGCCTCTGTTTAAAATGGAGAATGTAAACCCCCTCCCTCCAAATTATTATAATTTTGAAATTAAGGGGCTCTCAGGCAAAGATATGGGAACAGGAGTAACAGTTCTTTAGCAGGAAAATTAAAATAGAAATACAGCACTACAAAGAACAAACCCAAAACACTGCCAGAGTCAGAATCCAAGCTGACACCCAATAAATGGTGGCTGCATCCTCCTGCAGTGACAGATGTGGCTCAGCTGGAGCAGTGCTCCTGTACAAGGTGCAGTTTCCTCCCAAGCTCCAGTGATGATGTGGAAGGGTCTGGTTTTCCTCTGGCATCCAGTGGCTGCTCTGATGTTCCAAATCTCAGATTTTATCTGGGTAGGAAATGCTTGGCTCCTCCCCCTGGGTGGAGCATCTCCCCATGGGATGATGGAATTTATCAGCCATGCCCTGGGATCCATGGCCATGAACAGCAGAGATCTCCTGGAGGGAGGATGGGCTGTGAAAGATAAAGAACACTGCCCCAGCTGGTTTATAACAGATAATCCATTAACAGGAGATATCTCACAGAGATCAGGATCACTGCCCCACCTGGTTTATAAAATATGGCATTAACAGGAGAGATCTCCTGAAGGGAGGATGGGCTGTGAAAGATAAAGAACACTGCCCCACCTGGTTTTTAACAGCTGTCCCATTAACAGGAGATATCTCTCATGCAGATCAGGATCACTGCCCCATCTGGTTTAACAGATAATCCATTAACAGGAGATATCTCCATGGAGCTAAAGATACCTGCCCCACCTGGTTTATAAAATATTTCCCATTAACAGGAGAGATCTCCTGGAGGGAGGATGGGCTGTGAAAGATAAAGATCCCTGCCCCAGCTGGTTTATAACAGATAATCCATGAACAGGAGATATCCCACAGAGATCAGGATCACTGCTCACCTGGTTTATAACAGATAATCCATGAACAGGAGATATCTCCCACAGAGATCAGGATCACTGCCCCACCTGGTTTATAACAGATAATCCATTGACATGAGATATCTCCAGGATCACTGCCCCACCTGGTTTAACAGATGATGATAGAATACAAACCTTCGGTCACATCCTGTACTGCAACCCAAGCCACCCCACAAATTCCCTTTCTCGTTGCTCTGCAGGGCAGTGCAGCCTCCCTGAGGCCCCAGGATCCCCAGAACCTGCTGACAGTCCGCAAGATCTCCGTGTCCCGGATGCATTCCCTGCCCAACGACAGCTACATGTTCCGGCCCGTCACCCCAGCCAAGGCGCCGCTGCCCCTGCACGAGGTGGAGATGGAAACCTACCCCTGCAAAGCCCCAAGAGGTACCAGCCCTGCAGATCCCCCTCCTCTCAGGCAAAGTTTTGGGTTCCTCACCACAAGAAGGATGGAGAGTGTCCAGGGATGAGGGTGGAGCAGCTTGGGGGGCTCAGCCTGCAGGAAAGGAGGCTCAGGGGGAAAGTTCTCACTCTGCACAACTCCCTGACTGGAGGGTGCAGGGTGAGGCTCTGCTCCCAGGGATTAGGGCCAGGATGAGAGGAAACAGCCTCAATTTCTGCCAGGGGAGGTTTGGATTGGATATCAGGGAAAATTCCTTCACTGGGAGAGTGTTCAGGCATCAGAACAGGCTCCCAGGGCAGTGCTGGGGTCACCATCCCTGGAAAGGTTCAAAAAACCCGGATCTGGCATTGGGGACTTGATTTAGTGCTGGCCTTGGCAGTGCTGGATTAATGAATTAATGGATTCATTGGGATCTGTGGTCTTTCCCAATCTTTCCCAATCCATGAGTGCACCAGGGGGGTTCAGTGGGGAGCAACCAACCCAAGCTTGGCCTGAGAGGGTTTGTTCCCATTTAATTCCAGCAGCACAACAGGGGTTTCCCATTCTGCATAATTCCACATTTCCATCACTGTTGGAACTCTGGTCACTGAGAATTTCAGACTTTCTGTGCTAACAGACACTGACCCCCAGAAGAACACTGCATTTAACCTGAAGCCATGGGAAAGGCTTCCAAAATTGAATAATAGAACCAAAATTACAAGTGTGTAGTTTAAATGGACGTGTGTAATATCACACAGTGAAAAATTTAAAGTTTTAAAATATAGTAATATATAGATAAAACAAGATACAAGTTTCAGAACGGAAGTTTGTCCTTTTTCACTTTTTTCTTCACAAGTCTAAGTAGTGCTTTGTAATTAAATAGAAAAGTCTGCATTACAAGCCATCACTTTCCCAGGAGCAAGCTGGGGGCTGAGATGTCTGGGGGAAGTGAGGCTCCCAAGCACAGGTACAGGTTTTAACTGAGGAAAAGGAGCTGTGCATTCCCTCTGGCTCCTGCCTGCAGATCAATAACATCCCCAGGAATAAAAGCTGGAGCTGGGATTGCTTCCAGCACAATTCCTCATTTCAGGCAGGCTGCAGCCTCAGGGCAGTGCCTTTCAGCACCACACATCGAGTTCAGAGCTGCAGGAGTTTCTTTGGGAGTAGAAAGATTTAAAAGCCACTCTCTGATTCTTCCCAAGCCTGGCCTTGTAATGAATGTCATGGGGAGACCCCATGGAGAGACCCCACAATCTGGGAATCATTTGGGGGGGAATTCATCCCCTGCATCCGAGCACATTCCCCTGAAAATGCCTTTCTGTCTCTTTTGTGAGCTGCTCTGAAGGGGAATGGATGTGAAACACAATCTCTGCCTCCCTAAAAGCACACTGCCCCTGGAGTGGCTCCCCAGAACTTTCCCCAGCCTGGATTCCTTTGATTTGAGATGCAAGAACTGCTCAGTGGGTTTGCACACCCTGATTTGCTCTGATTTCCTTGCAAGAAGGAACTCTGTGTTTGTTCAGACTCTCTGGGAGCCAGGCCATGTTCTCTGCTCAGTGTTTATTATTATTTCACCTGCAAATTCCTCATGAAGGAAAGAAAACAGAGGCTGAGTTTCACAGGCTGCCTCCTGGGGCTGCTTTTCATCCCTGGAGTAGCTGTAAAGCAGGATTTATAATCCATATAAAACTGCTGGGATGTTGGCAGGGGTGGGCAGAACCCACCAAGAATTCTCTGATGTTCCCTAAATTTCTCTCCAAGAGCACTTGAAGGGATGGATGTGATGGATGTGACTTTTTTTACCTGGTGGCAAAACCAGCAGCACCCCAAGCTGTGCTGCTCCTGAGCTGCCCAAACTCTGCTTCAAGTCACAGATCCATAAATTCTAACCAAATAAAACTGAGCCCATGGAGATTCCCATGAGCATCTGTGTTTCAGGATGTCTGATCTTCTCCCAGCACTCCACCGACCACACAGTGAAAATTTTGTGGGATGAGCAGATCTCAGGATATTTTGGTTCTAGATGCAGTTTGCTGATTTCCTAGAAAAATAAGAGAAAAAAATATCCAGCTCCAGAGATCTTCAGTGCTCCTGAGCATCCAGTTTGGAGGGGGTTTGGGTTTCCTAAATGAGAACTCGATGGAAAGTTTCCAACAGGAGGAAATTCCAACTGAGGACAGGGAGTAGAGCATCGGGTCTGGATTTTATGACCATGTTTGTGACAGTTTTTATGTCAGAGTTTTTTCTGCATCATAAAAAGCATTTTATAAAGCCTGGAATAGCACATGAACAGCACAGGCTCAGCCTGGAACTCTGGGTCTAAGAGAGCCCCAAAAAAACTGGGGAGAAGCAGGATGGGGGTGGGAATTCCTTCTGTGGTGTTCTGGAGAAAAAATCCAAAAGAAAAATTATTAAACACTCATTTTTCTTTGTCCCCACCAACAAATCTGTCTGAAATGCAACTGTGATGTGTCTGGATGGCTTTTGTCAGGGGTTCAAGTTCCCTGACCCCTGGGTGAGATCTCTTGGAGTGATGGATAAGGGTGTTTTTAACATGGAGCTGGGCAGCACTGCAGGAACAGACGCTGGCTTTCAAACTAATGAGGACAATAAATCCTGCAGCCAGAAAACCAGAGGAGCAGGAGATCTTTCAAACAACTCCCAAGTGCTGTAAAGCAGCACCAGGGATGGGCTGGGGAGGAGGAATGGCCTTCAGAGGCAGCCTGGGAGGCTTTGGGAAGGAAAGATTCCAGCCTGTCCACAGTTCAGAGCACTGGGAGCTGCTCCTGCTCATGCTGAGCCCTGGGGACAGCCCCTGGTGATGGCTGGGCTGTGGTGGCCCTGGGGCTGCAGAAGTTGTAGAATATCCTGAGTTAGAAGGGACCCACGAGGATCAGAGCCCTGCACAGCATCTGTGACTTCCCTGCCATCCCTGCTGAAGCAGCAGACAGGACAAGGGACAAGGCTTTTAATCCCAAAGGGATTCAATCCCCCAAAGGGATTAAAATCCCAAAGGTTTATGCTGAGGTTTGGAATTCCAGCCAACCCCAACAGGATTTTTCCTTCTTCCTCCTGTGTTTTCTCCCCTCTTTGAGGGTTTGATCTCACACCTCGAGATCCCCCAGGCCAAGTGTCACAATCTGCCCAGAAAGTCATGATGCTTTGTTTGAGCCCAGGGTGCAAAAGACAAACAGCAAGAGGACTAAAGTTTATCCAGCAGCAAGCAGCAATGCAGTTTGTGTGCCAGCAACTCAGTTTTGCAAGAGAGGGGAGAGAGAGGTAAAGGAAACGAAGTAAAAGGAGAGAGAGAGAGAGAGAAAAGGAGTGATGGGGAATAGCTGCCAACAGATGGGACAATGTCCTAGGGGTCTCCAGCCAACAGACTCGTCCTCTGTCCGTGGGAACAAAGAGATCTCAAAGTCTCTTCAGAAAGTCACCATTTTACAGTCCTTCTCCAAGGCCTCTGGCCAAAAGGTGGGGAGGTTTATGGACTATTGTGTGTGGAGATTATTGAACAGGTGCAGGACAGAACCTAGAGCCAGTGCCATGGCAGGAGCAAACTGTGGCCAGCAGAGCAGTCCTATGGCAATCAGAGCAATCCCATGGCAATCAGAGAAGTCCCTTGGCCAGCAGAGCAGTCCCATGGCAATCAGAACAGTCCCGTGGCCAGCAGAGCAGTCCCTTAGAAGCAGAGCAATCCCATGGCAATCAGAGCATCCCCCTGGGCCGGGCCAGCCCCTGTCCTAGCTGGGGCTCTCAGGGAATGCAGGTCTCAGTCTCTATGAGGCTGTGAGGCCGAGCAGGGGGTGTCACACCCAGCCATGCCCTGTCTGTCCCGCCCTAGGCTCCGTCACCTCCGTCCGCTCGCAGCCCGTGGGCAGCTCCTGGCTCCGGGTGCCCCCCGAGGGGCGGCAGCGCTGGAGGGCCCCGAGCACCCCCCGAGCTCCCAGCAAATCCCTCTGCAGACAGGTGAGTGTGACGCTCTTTTTGGTCCCTGGTGGTATTTACCAGGACCAGAGAGTGATAATATAATTTAACCATCTCTCAGAAAGCTTGACTTCATCTTTACCATCACCTTCACCCTTCACCTCCACCTTCAACTCTATCTTCACCTTCATCTTCGCCTTCATCTTCACCATCACCATCACCAATAACCATCACCTTCACCTCCATCTTCACCTTCATCTTCACCTTCATCTTCACCTTCACCATCATCATGACCAATCACCGTCACCTTCACCTTCATCTTCACCTTCACCTCCACCTTACCTCCACCTTCACCTTCATCTTCACCATCACCTTCACCTTCACCTCCACCTTTACCTTGACCTTCACCCTTCACCTCCACCTTCATCTTCACCTCCACCTTCACCTTCATCTTCACCTTCACCATCACCAATCACCAATCACCATCACCTTCACCTCCATCTTCATCTTCACCTTCACCCTCACCTCCACCAAGGGCTCCCAGGCCAGGCTGGATGGGTTTGGAGCAGCCTGGCCTGGTGGAAGGTGCCCATGGCAGGGTGTGGAAGGAGATGAGCTTTGAGACCCCTTCCAACACAACGTGGTTCTGTGATTCTGTGTCCATCACTGGAGGAGCTGCTGCCCAGCACATCCCCAGGTTCTCACCCCGTTTCTCTCTCCTGCCCTTCCAGGAGGCCGTGCGGACGGACTCGGTGGACGGGCAGGCTCCGGAGCACAAAGACAACCTGCAAGCAGAGCCTGGAGAGCCCCAACCATCGGCACAGCAGCCCCAGAGCACCCTGACCCCCAGCCCTCTCCCTTCCCCGCTCCCAACCACCCCTCCACACTCCCCTCCATCCTCCCCACACCGACCCCTTGGCCCACGCAAGCACTCGTGTGGCCACCACGGCATTCCCAGCCGGCCCCCCAGCCCCAGCAGCCCCTCCAGCGCCGAGGGCTGCCCGGGCGAGCCCTCAGACCTGGCTGATGAGGAGGTTCGGCACATCAACAGCTCGGCCAAAGACTGGGCAGAGGAGCACTCGGACCCCGGCAGCCGCTCCACGTCGCCCTTCACCTCCCCGGCCCCGTCCCCCGTGCCCCTCAAGAACTGCAGCACAAGCAGCCTCTCCCGCAAGGAGAAGGACTTGAAGAAGTTCTACAGCACCGACGCCAAGGGCTTCCTCAGCAAGCCCAACTGGGCCGACGAGCAGCGGCGGCACTCCATCGAGATCTGCCCCTCCGGCGGCGCGTCGGACTGCGGCTTCCAGGAGCCCACCGAGGACAAGCAGCGGCCCCTCGGCCACGTGCAGCCGGAGGCCGACTACATCCACGGAGCCCGGAGGAAGAAGAAGATGAGCCCGCCCTGCATTTCTATAGATCCTCCCATGGAGGACGACGGCGCGGCGGCCCCGCGCACCAAACCCTCCGAGAACACGCTGCTGCGGAGGAGAACCCCGTCCTGCGAGTTCCCACCGTACCGAGAACCCCTGGAGCTCCCGGAGAGCCAGCCCCCGTGCCGTGGGGAGCACCTGAGCATCCCCAACTTCTCCTTCGAGCAGCTGGACGGCGGCTCCTTGAGCAGCCTCTCGGAGCTGCTGGACAGCGGCCAGTCCACGCCGGCCTCCGTGGACTCGCGGTCGGACGCGGAGCTGAAAAAGACGGAGCACTTAAAAACTCAGCGGGGCAACGGCGAGAGGAGCAAAGAGCAGCTGGGCACTGCCAAGCAGGACTTGGGCCCCGTGACTGTCGCCACAGAAGGAGGCACGGATGACCCAGTATAGCTGCTGGGATGGGGGACAGGGGGGTCTCAAGGGCTTTGTCACCAATTTGGGGGTTCCAAAGCGAGGGGACCGAGGCCGTCACCGGGGCCGTCCCCTCCCTGCGGGCACTCGTTGGGAAGCGCTGTGGGAGTTTGCAAAAAAAGAAAAAAAATCACACACACACACACGTGAGAAAAAAAATGAGAAAGAAACCAAACGAACGGCTGGAGGAAATTGGGGATGGGTTTTTTTGGGGGGATTTGGCAAGAGGTTTTGGGGTTTCTTTTCTAAGAGTTGATGCAGGGGTGGCTTCGTTCCTCCCACCCTGCTCCGTGGCCTCAATCACATTGATTCGGGTCCGAGGTGGTGGTGGTTGGGATCTGGGGGAATCTCTTGGGGTTTTGTTGTTTTGTTTTTTGGTTTTTTGTTTTTTTAATTTTATTTTAAAGATGCTCAACTTTTCCTGAGGCACCTTTTCAAGCGTTACGCTGGAGTGCCTGGGAGCTGGACATTGTCTGTATATCAGCAGTTCTATAAATAAAAATTCTGTATTTGTGAGCTACAAAACGAGGAAACAACAACAAAAGAAAACCTGGGAGAAAAAACAAACCAGACCCACAAAAACTCTCTCTTCATAATGCACATATTTTTATAGAGAAACAGAGATGCTGTTTTTTGCATTACATGGGTGGTGTTTCCTTGGGTTTTCTGTGGAATTAATTATTCCAGCCATTCATTTTCCAAATGTTTCTCCTCTTTCCTCACTTCCCTTCCTTCCCTTCCCTCCACCATCACCCCACCAGCTTCTTCTCACAGCTGATGCTTCTGACGTCTCGCTCATTTTCTTTTGTACTTTAGAGGTTGTCCTAATTGCAGACAAAAAACCAAATCACTACTGAATTGTAGCCAGTGCAATAATAATAAGTTATTCATTCTTCTTGTGTGTCCAACTGTCCTGTTGCTTTTTTCCCCCCTTTTTTTTTTAACTGAAATTCAGGTTAAACGTCGCAATAATCTGAACTAACGTGCACAAAGACGGTTTCTTGCGTTACAAAGAGAAAAGACTAATGAAAAAAAAGGAAAAAAAAAACCTACATTTACAGAGAGACTAAAAAAACAAACTGAACAAATAAATGGTAAATTATTTAAGAAATGTATTTTGTTTACTGCAGTTCTAAGTAAATTATTGATACAGTGTGTAAAGGTGTAAAGAGCTGTCGTAGGTGATGTTCTCTGTGAGCATTTAAGGTGATGATTTGTCCTCCTCGTGGCAGAACAACTCCAACCCCTCCGGGCAGTTTCACTCCCTGTCCCTCCCTCCCCATCCCTGCACACATTCCCTTCCCAAGGCCCTTCCAGAAGCCTCTAGAGGAATCCAGGTCACCTTTTACCACCACTTTGGGGGGTGTTTTTTGCAGCTTTTGGGGTTGATTTTCCTTTTTTACCCCCCTTCCCCAGCCCTCCTGCAGGCCCCGTGTCCGTGGCCGGGGGAAATCGGAGCAGGAAGGAGCCCAGGACACCCAGGGGGGAATGAACCCATCCAGTCCTTTCCGTTTGGTTCCTTCCGTGCCGCCTCATATTTATGCCTTCACATTTATCTTCTGTTATCGATGCATCCATTACTCCAAAAGGAAATGTATCTTGTTTCACATCTATTAAACTGTATAAACTGGAAGCGTGGCCTCCCTTTGTGCCGCAGCGGGGGCAGCCCGGGCGTCCCTCCTGCTCCCTGAAAAATCTGCTCAACCTCTCCAAGCTGCAGCTCCCACCAGGTGAGAACCATCCCTGCTGGAGCTGGAGGCTTCTCCCAGCTCCCCCTGAGCTCAGAGAATCCCTCACCTCACCCAGGAGTCTCCATATGTTGATCCTGCTGCTTCCGAGGAGCACCTGCGCCGCCGTAATTAAGAGTCATTTAGAATTATTGTAAATAATGATTCCGTCTCGGTGGGATAGCGAGGAATTCCAGAAAAGAGCCACAAAATCCGTGATTAACCGCGCTTTGGGGAGGATGGCAAACTCCTTTTGCTGCAGGTTGAGGAGGGGAGGTGAATCCCTCTGCTCCTGCCTGGAGGCGTGGGGGATGCTCTGGGGTGTCCCTCAGGGGGACACTCAGGGTGTCATTCACTGCTGGGATTATTCAGCTTTGCTGGAAAAGGGCTGAATTCCCTTCTGGCCCTGGGCCTGAATTCCCTTCACGTTTAAAATCCTCTCACCACGGGTTGGTGGCTGATGGTGGTGATGGAGAGGGGGGTGTAGAAGAACTTGGAAGGGCTTGAGGCAATGGTAGGGTTGGGAATGAGTTGGGATGTTTGCTCCTGGTTCTGGCTCTGCTCAGCCTTCCCAAAGCCCTTCCCAAATCCCAAAACCCCATCCATGAGCCTGCAGGAACATCCAGGCAGCGTGGGGAGAATCGAGCTCCAGCTGAATTTTCCAAGAGCAGAGAGTGACCGTGGATTGCTCCCTGGTGCCTCTTTCGGGGACGTTCACCTGGATTTGCAGGTGCAAAACCCCCACAGCTGCATCCCCAAACCTGGCCAGGACCAGAGAAACTATTTAATATCAGCCAGTGTTAATTTTGTTGATTAAATCTCTGCAGCATTAAGCAATTTCCCCCTGGACTGTCTGCAAGCCTTGCTTAAGATCGGAAGTGAAAAGCACGGAGTAAATGCAAGTCATGATTATTTAATTGGATCGATTTCTATTTTGCATTTTTAATGGCCATTCAGTCCTGTCCATTTATCAACCAGACTCTGCCCCACCACTTTCCATCCCAGCAAAGCCACAGCCCGCAGGGACGGGCGCTGTGTCCATCTGGGCTGGCCCAGAGCCACCTCAGCACCCTTTGAGGAGCAGGAATCAAACAGGGATTTAAAAACCATCATGCTGAGGGAGGAAACCATCACAGGGGCTCTGCTTCAAGGGTAAATCTCAGATGGCATCGATCTGAAATTCTCTTTGTCGTGCTGGGGAAGGAAAAAATGCTTTCAAAAATACCAACCACCAAATCTGACGCCATCCTGGGTGCAATTAGCCCCAACCTTAATCTGTCAGAGCTGTGAGATCATACAGGTTGCATGAATGCTAATAAGCATTTGATATTTGTACAAGCTTTCTGGGGATGAATAATTCAATTGACTTCATCCATTAAATTTCCCCTATTAAGTTTTCAAGCCGTGGCTGGGTTTTAATGGCTGGGGCCACCTCATCCTCCAGACGAGGGGGCTTAATTAGGAATTTTAGCACACCCTGACAGAGCCACAGGGGCTGAAATCTCTGTGGCTCTTTGGGTTTTGAGCAGCTCGTGTCTCTCTGCTGGAACCCTGCTGATCCCCTGGAATGACTCCAGCTCACACCAGGTGGGTGCTCCATCCTCTTCCAGCATTGTGGTGCTGCCACAGGCTGGATTTTAACCCTTTCCATGGGCTCAGCCCCTCGCTGGGGGCTGGGAAGGAGCTGCTTGGGATGAGGGATGTGCAGTGGCACTGCTGCACCCCCTGGATTTTGGCACCACTCCGTGATTCTGTGGGTCACTTCCAACTCAGGATATTCTATAATTCCATGATTCCCTGGCATTCACTGATGCAGAGACATCAGCAGGAGTGTCCCATACCCAGCTTGGGCTGCTCCTCATGCCAGGACCCCTCACTCGTGTCCCTCCCTGGAGGTCAGTGTTGGGTTGGCTTTTTCCAGCTGTGGAAGTTGGGCTATCCAGTGAAAAATAAATCTGTTCACTATGAAAGGGAGAAAATGCCAAACACCCTCATTAAGTCACACCACAGGGAAGAACCAGAATAATGATTTCAATATTTGATTGAAGTCCCCTGGAGCAGCTTACTCTGATTGTGCTTTGCCCCACGTGGAGGCACAAGCTGCCGAGGGCCTGTGGCCACGTCTGCAGGGTCTGCTGGATGCATGGAAAACAGCATTCCCACCTGAGTTATTCCCAAAAAATGCAGTCACCACTGGACAACAAGCAGGAGGGCTCCATGGCTGGCAGGAGAAGGAGCTTGTTTACCCTCCCCTCTTCTCCCAGCTTTTATTCCTTATGTCCTTATCAAATCCTGCTGGGCACCATCTCCCCAGGTCTTCCTCACTCTCTCCACTCCCTGCCTCTGTGTCAATTTATTCTGACCGGCTCATTAATTAGTTTTGCTCATTAACCAAAAGAAATCTCACCAATGATAACGAGTTCCAATACCAATTAATTCTTCAGGGAAGACCAAGCACTTCACAGCTCCTTGGCAGCGACAGCGTCCGAACCCAGCAGGGGCTGGTGGCCACATGGACACAGGGATCATCCCTGGAAGTGTCCAAGGACAGGCTGGACAGCAAGCTGGGATGGTGGAAGGTGTCCTTGCCCATGGCAGGGGGTGGAATGGGATGAGCTTTAAGGTCCTTTCCAACATAAACCACTCTGGGATTCAGCCACGTTACACAAAACCCACCTGGCCTCACCCCGGTGCCTCCCCACCACACTCAGTTTCCAGGTAAATACTCCAGCAGGAATTACAGCAGGGATATCCCCCTGTGTGTGTGCTGCTGTGAGACCCCACTGCTTTCCTGTTTGATTTGAGCAGCAGGAGCAAAAGGCAGGGAAGACAAAGGGCAGGGAAGCTCCCTGCAGCCTCCTGGCAGGCAGGGATGAGTCAGTGCTGTGCAAACAACTCTAAAAATACAAACGCTTTATTGCGGATTAATGACACCATCAAACGAATTTCACTGGCCATTTACCAGGTGTTGATCATAAATATTTTGGGATTTGAAATAAACTTTTGTGCTGTGCCACTGTGGTGTTGTTTGTGTCTCTCCCACCTTGCCTGGATCAGCCCCTGGGGCTTGAGCAGGTAATGGAGACAAAGGAGCTGCTCCTGCTCCCTCCCTGCAGCACGGGCTGGCTCTTCCCACTCTGTTTTCCAGGGATCTGCTGCTCCTACTGCAATTGCAGAGCTGGGGAGGTGGGCAGGAGATAAATCCCACAGGGATCCCCTGCAGCCTGGCAGCTCTGCCCAGGAGGAGGAGAGGCCCTACTGCTCTCCCCAGGGTTCATGCAGAGGCAATTCCAGGGGAAATTCCAGCTCACCCAACTCTCCAGCATCCCTGGGAGCCTCTGGTCCTGCAGCCAGGCAGGTCACAGTGCCTGGGTTTGATTCCAAAGCTCCCAGTGACAGAGCTCCCAGCAGTTTGGATTTTTCCAGTCTCCTGGCTGGAATGAAGCAAACAGAATTCCCTCAGCTGTTTGACACATCTCCAACACATAGGTCAGTGCTTCAGGGACGCTGGGAATGGCTCTCCAGGAGCTGGGATCCAACCTGGAAAGGTGACAAGTCAGGGATCAGCAGGAGTGTGTCCTTCCTCCCTGTGAGGATGAGGATGACTGTGACTCCAAACACCCCACGGAGGATTCCCATGAACCCCACCACTAATCACAGGGCTGGGACAAATCCTGGAGGAGAGGAGGATGTTTTAAATGGCCAGGAGAAACAGCAGCCTCACTAAATAACACCATGGGGTCACCATCATCCACAAACCTTCATCATGCTTGGAAATCCAACTCTCTGATGGAACATTAATTAAGTTTTCCAGCATGATAAAACCACTTCCTTGCTTGGGATTTCACTCTGCTGACAAAGATTAAAAATACAGCTAATTAAAACAAGGCTGGTGTGAGAAGAGGGGAAGAATAAAAGCTCTTGTTATGGCTGGGAGGGGACAGAGCCCTTCCAGATGCAGGTACAGATGAGTCAGGGCTGCTGAATAAACCCCCTGCTGTCTCTGTGCCATGGGGAAAGTCTCCTAGTGCTGGGAGAACTCCTCCAGCAGCTGCACATCACCTGCCAGGCAACAAAAATGTCCTGAAACTGGCTCCAAGGTAGCTGGTAGCCAAGTGCAGTGTTAATTAAACAGCCTCACTAGCTGCTCCAGACAGCTGCTCCAGAGCTGCTCCACTTCCCCCACACCCCTGATCATTTTCAGTTCAAATGAATTCTTTTCCCTGAAGCATTTCTGAAGGGCTGTGGAGAAAGGACAACATTTCAGGCATTCCCTACCATTACTCTTGCTTTCCTGTCTCATTCTCTCTTGGCCAAATTCGTTTGGCCTGAAAAACCGAGTTGAAATAGTTATTGACAGAGAACACATCTAAGGAAATGTGGAAGGGCTTCCTCCACTCCTCCCACCCTTCCCCAGAGGGTCTGGCAGCAATGAACCACCCCAAAAATTCCTCACAGAGAGGGGAACGTGGCCAGGGATGTGGAAAGGAGGAGAAGGGATGGAGCAGAGAGAGGGTGGCCAGGCTGGGGAGTGTCCATGGCGCTGACATGTGTGTGTGTGGGCAGCAAATTTCCTGCACAGCCACGGTCCTGATGGGCCAGCACTGTGTCACCAGTCCAGAACTGTCCCAGCACCGTGTCACCCATGAGAGGAATGACGAATTTCTCTTTACAAGCAAGCTGTGGGTCTGCTGGTAGATAAAACCAGCACTGAGAGATGAAAGAATCGATGGGAAGGATTCTACTGATTGATGAGTGGAGAAAGATATTTGCCTTACAAACAAACTGTAGGTTTGCTGATAAATGAAATTGGATATTGAAAGATGAAAGAAGCAGTGGAGGGAAACCATGAATTCTGTAAGAATTAAAAATTAAAAGGGAGGGTTGTACATTAGACAGGAATCTCAGGTATCAGAAGTCTGTGCCTCTCAGCCAGTGGGGAAAGAGAGAAGGAAATGTGGCAGGGAAATTGGGATAAAAGGAGGTGAGTCCTCCAAAAATCTGAGAGATCCCAGGGGAATGCCCCAAAAATCTGAGAGATCCCAGGGGAATGCCCCAAAAATCTGAGAGATCCCAGGGGATGCCCCAAAAATCTGAGCGATCCCAGGGGAATGCCCCAAAAATCTGAGCGATCTCAGGGGAATGGCCCAAAAATCTGAGAGATCCCAGGGGATGTCCCATGGCCTCTCCCTTTATTTGAATAAAGTAGAAGGACTCCTCTGTCTCCTGTTTGGACATGAACCTCTGGTGTTTGTGGATGAATTTTCCTGGCACCCAGAGCTGTCCCATCATCTCATGGGACACCATGAGCAGATTTCAGCAGCTCCAGCTCAGCACCTTCACCCTCCTAATTCACACACCCAACTCATCCTTTCCTTTTAATTACAGGGTGTTAATCAAAGCAGCCCCGTGCTGTTCCCACCCACAGCCGGTATGAGGGCATTCTCCTGATATCCGTAATTAAAAATCGCCGTGCTGGGGGCATGGAGAGCCCCTCTCCTCACGG
This sequence comes from Catharus ustulatus, assembly GCF_009819885.2. Classification (NCBI taxonomy): domain Eukaryota; kingdom Metazoa; phylum Chordata; class Aves; order Passeriformes; family Turdidae; genus Catharus; species Catharus ustulatus. Next base: position 14,528,313 of record NC_046236.1, on the reverse strand, counting down.
CCGACCCTCTGCACGGCACAAACGCCACCATTTCCCTCGTTCTCCTGCTTTCTCCTCCTTTTTCTCTGGCCCTTGCCCGGCAGCATCATCTAGCGGCCACGGCCTCCACACATGGAACGGAGGGATGGGGAATATCCCGGCCTGGAGCCATCCCGGCCTGGAGCCATCCCGGCCCATCCCGGAGTGCCCCAACAGCCCAAAAACCGGGCCCTGAGCCTCCCTCAGAGCCTGGCCCTGAGCTGTGGGGCCGTGCCCACCCCCTGCGCACGCCGAGTCTGCGGTTGAGGTTGCTTTAGGCTGATATTAAATAATAATATTAATTAATAAAGTTCTGGGCACGTGGCGGTGCGAGGATAACGGGGCAGCGCCGGGCGGGCTCAGCGGCTGAGGGGAGCGGGGAGGATCTGCCCGGGAACCCCCGTGCTGGGGGTACCGGGGATGCCGTGGATGGGGTGACCGCGTTTTGGGCGATTTTGGGGCGATTTTGGGCGATTTTGGAGCAATTGAGCCGCGAAGCGAAGCGCGGAGCCGAGGCAGTTTGTCCGCTGCGCCGCCCCGTCCGTCGCCACGGCAACCGGCGCGGCCGCCATGGCGGCGCCCAGCGTGTTCCTGCTGGCCGTGAGCGGCGAGATCGAGAGCGGCGAGGTGCGGGGGGCGCGGGGACACCGCGACAAACACAGCGGGACAGCACGGAGGGGTGGGGGCATCGCCCGGGCCCGGTTTGGTCTCGGTGCTGCGATCGAGAGCGGGATGAGAGCTGTCCTGTCTGAGCCTGGCCGGCCTCAGCCCCTAAACCCGACCCGTCCTCATCCCCTTAACCCTGCACACCCTCAGCCATAAACCAAACCTGTCCTCATCTCCCTTAACCGTGCACACCCTCAGCCATAAACCCAACCTGTCCTCATCCCCTCAACCCTGCACACCCTCAGCCATAAACCAAACCTGTCCTCATCTCCCTCAACCCTGCACATCCTCAGCTTCTAAACCAAACCTGTCCTCATCCCCCTTAACCCTGCACACCCTCAGCCTCACGCTTCATCCCCCTTAACCCATCCCAGCCTCAGCCTCCCATAACGCTGCCTGCCTTCATTCCCCTTAACCCAACCCTGCTTTAGTCCCTCCTGAACTCAGTCTGGCCTCATCCCCCTAATCCACCTCAGCTTCAGCCTTTTAACCCATCCCAGCCTCATCCCCCAAACCCATCCCAGCCTCATTCCCCAAACCCATCCCAATGTCAGCCTTTTAACCCATCCCAGTCTCATTCCCCAAACCCATCCCAATCTCATTCCCCAAACCCATCCCAGTCTCATTCCCCAAACCCATCCCAATCTCAGCCTTTGAACCCATCCATCCCAGCCCTCCAAACCCAGCCCATCTGTCCCAGTCTCGCTGGCACAGGCTGCCCTTATCCCCCTGACTCGGGCAGATCCTCACCCCCAGAAATTCCCAGTGAATTCTCAGTGAATTCCCAGTTAACTCCCAGTTAACCCTGTCTCTGTCTCTCCCCCACAGTTCCCAGGATTTGATGATCTCTACTGCAAGTTCTCCTTTGTCTACGGCCAGGACTGGGTCCCCACGGCGGTACAGCCCCTGTCCCCACCCTGTCCCCACCCTGTCCCCAGGCTCAGCCCAGCCCCAGGCTCACCCCACATTCCCTGCAGGGTCTGGAGGAAGGAATCTCCCAGATCACCTCCAAGAGCAGCGTCTTGCCCACCACGCTGGTCTGGAACTTGCCCATCGACATCACCTTCAAGAGCACCAACCCTTTTGGCTGTGAGTGCTGGGGGGAGGGTCCTGCCCTGCTGCCAAAGCCCCTCTGACCCCCCTTTCCTTGCAGGGCCACAGATTGTGCTCAGTGTTTATGGGCCTGACTTCTTTGGCCATGATGTGGTCAGAGGTTATGGAGCTGTCCACGTGCCCTTCGTGCCGGGCAGGTGAGTGCCAGCCTGACCTGCAGGGCTCACACACATCCTTGGCCAGTTATTCTCTTGTTGCAGAAAGAAAAAAGCTCCCAAAAATCTCCTCATCGTGTCAGTTCACAAAAATTTTCTAGCAGTTCTCTTTCATAATCAAAGAGGTTTTGGTAATCCTGTAAAACCCAAACTGGCCTGGGAAAAACCCAAATATGAAGCTCAGTTCCTCACACAATAAATTCTCATTCCCACCACTGGGAATGGAGGGAGATCCTGTCCCTGTTTCCTTTCTGTGTGAAGGATGGAATTCTTTGCCTTCATAAATATAAAACTCCTGTTTTTTATTCATCCCTGAGGTTCTGGGGGGCTCCTCTTTGTTCCAGGCACAAAAGAACCATTGCTATGTTCGTCCCAGAGTCCACCTCGAGGCTGCAGCAGCTCACAAGGTAAGAATTCATCACTTTAATTCACTGAGGAATGAATTTCCCTCCTGTCCTTAGCCACAAAGGAATTTGCAGCCACTCAGTGGTGTGCCAGAACCAGTTTTGTGTTTTGTAGGTAAAAATTTCATTTTCAGGTGTCTGGGTCTTTTGAAAAGCTTTTGTAAACATATTAACAATAATTAATTAATATTTATAACAATTAATATAATATATAATTAAATTTTTATAATGTGTAAATTATAATTTAATTAATATGTTATGTTAATACATAATAATGTATTAATTAATGTATTAATACATGTTAATTACCTGCTGACTGCACTTAATTAGTGCCTGAATCTTCTTGGGGCTGTTTTGGAAGGACAGCCACAGGAAGAGCAAAACACATGAAAAAACAATTCCCATTCTACAATTTTTAAAGAAATTCGAGATCTCCAGGCCTCTGTGGTTCTCTGGATGATCAAGAGGAATTTTTCAACCACATCTTTGCCACAGAAAGATTCTTATAGCTCAGGAAAAAAAAAAACAACTGGATTAAACAAAATCTGTATGTAACCAGTTGCATTTTTTTTTCCTGAAGGCCAAACTTACCTTTGAGTGAAGCAGATCAATAAAAAGAAGCAGGTTTGAGGGTCTCACTGATGTTTCTCTCATGGCCTGGATCAATCTCAGCCCCCAGTCCCTGATTTTGGTGTTTTCTCCTCCCAGCTGGTTCACGGGGAGACGCCCGGAGTTCACCGACCCCAAGGTGGTGGCGCAGGGAGAGGGGAGGGAAGGTGAGTCCTGGCAGCTCCAAAAACAGCTCCACAACCCATCCCAACCCTTCCTTTAACCAAACTCATCCCCTGCTCCCCTGCCAGTGACCAGGGTGCGCTCCCAGGGCTTTGTGACCGTTTGCTTCAACGTGATGACCAAGGATCTGCACAAGCTGGGCTATGACGTGGGCTCTGCCCAGGGGCCTGGCCCACAGGGGTTCCACAGCTTCTGAACTGCCCAGGACCTGCCCAAAGCTCCTTCTGGGGAAAGGAGGAGCTGCTTCAACTCAATCATCCCAAACAACACCAGCCCAGGAGGATTTGGGAAAATACCAAGCTCTCAGTAAGGGTGAAGTATTGTGGGAATTTATAACATTCAGTGTTTGTAGGGGTCAGGCTGTCTCAGAGCATGGCCTGTAAGAAAATATTTTTATAGCAGCCTTTTGCACACTTTTTTATAGAATTAATGACACTAATCAATGACATTAAAGTTTCGAGCTGTAGCAGTTTCCCTGCAGTTAAAACTTTCCCAGCCCAGTTTTTTTTTAGTGATTTTTTTTTTGTATTTGTCTTGCAAATGAGGAATTGAAATTATTGCACCTCCCAAAAATAGTTCTGTGAAATGCACCCCCCTTTTAACTCTTTTAGGCTGAATAAACTCTGTTGTATCAATAGATTCCTTTGTCTTTCTGCTGATAAATTTATATATTTGTGCCAGGATGTTTTTAAGCTCTAAATCATCCAAGCTCTGCTAGACTTAAAGGTGGAAGATGAAGAGAAGTGTTTCAATGCAGTGATTAATTGCTGAGTCATTTTCCAATTGAATTTTGGGCATGTAACAAATCCCAGGAGAACAGCACCTCCCCAAAAGGGAACTCCCAAGACTTCCAAGTGTAGAAATCCCGGGGATGAACCACAAATCCTCCAAGACACAGCTCACCCAGACTCCCAGGATGGATTGTTCTTACACACTGTGGGATGGAATAAATTTAATTTCTGAAAACATGAAGTGGTCACTGGAACATTGCTGGGAGCAGCAGCAGCTTTTATACAACATAGAAATATTTTTCCAAACGTTTTTAGGGATCATTTTTCATCTCCTGCCTTGTTTTTGTTGACTCCACACTTCCAGGGGAGTTGTTTTGGTAATTTGTAATCTCTGAACCGAATCACATTGGAATCCAAATTCAGAAGCATTTCCTGTTGGCTCAGAGCAGACTTGAGGAATTTTGTTTCTTTGTCAGGAGTTTGGGAAGCAGTCAGCTCCAGCAGCAGGATAAATATCTGTGCTTGAAAGGCTTGGGAGGCAAACCCCAAACCCCCAATTTCCCCTGGAGCAGCTCCTGCCCAAATTCCAACTGCAACAAAGCTGCACAAGCAGCCCCAGGAGCCTGGCAGAGCCCAGAGCTGCTGCCCACGGGGATTTATTCACAGCCAGCTCATCCTGCTGCTCCAAACCCCTGAATTCCTCCTGTTCCAGAGGAGCTGTTGGGTGTTTAACCTGAGCCAGCTTCCCCTGACACAGAGAGGGGAGGTTAAAAACAACAAAAAGCAAAAATGCTGAACTCCACCAAACAGGATTAAAGGCACCTTGAGGTATTTGAGCTGCTCTCTAAGCAGATCCCACTGATACCTGAATTATTGGGCTTTTTTGCCTATTTTCTCTGGGTTTAGTTGAATTTTGGGGGTTTGGGGCTCCTCAATGGCTTGAGCACATCTAAAAGCTTCACTTTCCTTCCTCAAGGGTTGGGCAAGTTTCCTTACAAAGTTTCCTGTGGCTGATTTTTGGAATCAGCATTCCCCAAGCCCAGTGCCATTCCTTGGATCCAAGGGGCAGCTCTTGATATCCCTCAGAAACTTCTCCCATTTTTTCTTGCTACTTCCTTTATCATTTCCTGCTTGAAATCTTTGCTCCTCAGGTGTGGCAGAGCGTTGGCACCTGGGGACAATCTCTGAACGAAGATGGACAGGGAACAGTGACAAGGAAGGGATTTAGGATCCCTGATTGTTCATGGAAGTTAAACCCTAGAGGAACCAGTGCCAAATCCCAGAAAAAGGCAGCAGCAGGGGCTCAGGGTGATTTCCTCTTGGCACACCCTGCTCCTTTCCTGGTTAATCATTCTCCCTTCCCTGCACTGAAATTCCCAATCCCACAAGAGCAGCACGAGGCTCTCAGCTGCAGCTCTGCTTCCTTCCCCTGAAATCTCTCCCTGAAATTGCTCATTATCCTCCAAATTCCAGTTGGGCAGGGAAAAAATTCTTCCTGGAGACAAGTTCTGACATAGGAGAGCCTGGGAGATGTTTGGGGTCTCTGCAGCTCTCCTGGAGAAGCTTTGGATTCTCTCCACGGGAGTTTTGCTGCTTTAACCCAGGGAGGGAGAGAGCCAAGGACAGGGACTGCCCAGCAGCTCGGGCATCAAACCTTCCAGGAAAAGGAAAATCATTCAGCAATCCTTAGGAATTGCTATTTACCGCCCTTCCTACCGAACCACGAACGGCAGCAGCAGCTCCTGCCCTCTCGTGGCTGTTCCCAACCTTTAGGAAAACGTTGGAAGTGATTAATAACAATTAACTCTGAATTTTTTTCCCTTTCTTCTTTGGAATCGCTCTGTGCTGGCTGCCCTGGCACTGCCCCTTGTCCCCAGAGCAGGGGAAACTCCCCCGGGGCTGAGCCAGGGATCTGAGCATCCACCAGCTCTGCCCCGAGGCTGCTTTACACCAGGGAGTGATTTCCATCTGAAAATGAGATGGATTCAAGCTGACAGCAGCTTCTCCCCAGCAGCAGTGTCGGGGTGGGAGCAGATCTGTGAAATGCTCCAAAGGGAAATTTTAAAAAAAAAAAGGAAAAAAATCGAGTATCAAGCACAGAGCAAGAAGAAAATCGGGGGTTTAGCTCCAATTCTTGACAGGTTTGTGGTGTTTGCTCCCATTGAAGGTTCAGGATAAAGGCCCTGGATCCACAGGGGGTCACAGGACAGGACAGCTGGGGTGGGAGCAGTGGCAGAGCTGGGCTGGCACGTGGAGCATCCCCTGTTCCTGGGGACATCCAGATGTGGGGGAGCAGCAGGAACCCCCCTGGGCCTCTCCCCTCGGGGCTGGCAGCAGCTGGATGGGCTGGTGGCCTTGGAGAGCCCCCCAGGACATCTCCAGGTGTCCCTCAGATCCCAGCTCCCCCTGAGGGCACTGGGAACCCCAAACCAGCCAGCCCAAGGTCCAAGCAGCACATCTGGAGCAGCCACACTTTGGGATGCTTTCCAGGCCACACAACCCCAGCAGGAGCCCAGTGAAGAGCTGGGCAAAGGCCACCCCAACCCCACCCCTGTCCCCTCTCAATTCCCCCCTCAGGGTGCAAAGGGGATCCCTGAGAGGTTTTTCCATCAGCTCAGGAATCCTCTGGGAGGAAAACATGGATGAGCTCAAACCCCAAGTTCTGAGACACTCGTGGATATTTGCAAACCCAGGAGCCAAAAACTCCCAAACCTGCAGCTCCCACCTGGCTCAGAGCTCCCAGCAGCCCCCAGTGCTCCTGACTGGGGAGCACAGGACAGCACAAACCCCTCAGAACTCCTCCTTTGGGGCATGGAAAGCAGGGCTGAGCCCCCGGGAGGGAGGGAGGGAATAACACAAGCTGCATTCCCAGCAGGATCTGAGGGATCCAGCCTCGTCCTTCAGAGGGAAGAGCAGCAGAAGCTGCTGAAGGCATCTATTTTTGGCTCCCTATTCAGGCCAGGATATTTAAGTACCCAAATTCACCTCAGAGAATATCATCACTCCATTTAGTGCCAGACTTGCTGATGAAGATATTAAAAAAGCAGAAAAAAACCCCCACCACCATCACCCAAAACAACCCCAAGCAGCCCACGGACTCCAGAGCTGCTTCAGCACAGCAGAATTGGCTCCCTGGAGCTTGGAAAATCCCTGGATTTCATTCCATGGCCAGGAAAAACCCTTTAGGATGAACACAGACCCGATTTTTACAGGTTCCAGGGAAAGAAAGGACACAAAGGTGTCTGATGGTTTTTCATTGCAGGCGTTACTCGAGGTGGTTCCCCAATTCTGGGCAGAATTCCAGGAGGGTTGGAAGAGGATGGGTGGGATCAGGAGGGTTCAGGGTGGATGGGTGGGATCAGAGGAGGGTTCAGGGTGGGATCAGGAGGGTTTAGGGTGGATGGGTGGCCCAGCCCTTCCCTCACAGTTCCATGAAAAGCAGCAGAAGCTGCAGAGCTGCACCCTCAGCCCAGCACAGAGCAACTCAAACCTCAGCAAAATCTTCACAACGGCAGCGTGGGCGAGGGGAAGCCAAAAGATAAATCCTTATCCAGAATCCTTTTCCTCTGCAGAACAGGAAAGGAAGAGGAAATGTGGGATGGGGGAGCAGCTCTGCAAGGTCAGCAAAACCTCAGCCACGGCTGGGACAGCTCAGGCTCCCCTGGCTCACACAGCCACCAGAACCCTCCAGAACCTTCCAGAACCCTGAATAATCCTCCAGAACCCTGAACAATCCTCTAGAATCGTTCAGAACCCACCAGAACCCTGTGGAATAGATCAGGGTCAGCTTCCAGTCTGAGCTATTCCCACATCTTCCATACAGCAAGAGGATTTAACTTAAAATGTGCAATTCGAAAAGGCAGGAGGAGAATCAGACTCCCAGGAATGGTTTGGGTTGGGAGGGACCTTGAAGCCCATCCAGTCCCAACCTCAACCCCTTCCCCTGCCCCAGGGTGCTCCAAGCCCTGTCCAGCCTGGCCCTGGACACTCCCACAGCTCCTCCAGGGAATCTGGAGCATTTTTGGGGGCAGCAGCTTCCCCCAGCACCCCCAGCTGAAACCAAACCAGAGACTTTTCTCCCCAAAGCTGCTTTTCCCACAGTCACATCTCCAGCCCCACCACAGCTCCAGCATTAATTAGTGATCATTGATTAGTGATCAGCCTGATTGGCAGCAAAGTGCACAGGGAAGCTGGAGGGGCTCTGGAGAGGCAGCTCTTGCTGCTGCCTGCTAATGAAGTGCCCTTCAATTAAAGCAGCCAGAATTAGAAGCCTGAATCACTTCCAAGCTGGAAGCAGGAGCCCTGCCACGGGATCTGTGGGACAGAGCCAAGGCTGAGTTACAGAAATGGGAGGTGAGGAGTGCCCAGGTTCTGTCCCAGCTCCCCAGCCCTCCTTCCAGAGCCACCTTCCCCCAATTCCTGCCTGGAAATCACAAATCCAGCAAGGCACCGCTCCGAGCTCCCTCCGTGGGGCTGCTCCTGTTCCAGGGGTTTAAAGAAGGAATTCAGTCACCTGCACCACAACAAATCTTCATTTTTATTGAGTCAGTAAGGGCTCAGCTGAGCCTGATTTCAGTGAGCCACAGAAACCCTCCTCTCTCCCAGCCAGAGCAGCCTGTCCTGGGCTGCATCCAAGGAATCCACAGCATCCCTCCTGCCACAAACCTTCCAGCAGCTCACCCCAAAGCCATCAGCAGCTTCCTGCAAAACTCCTCCAGGCAGGGCTGGGGTGGGAATGGGGTAACAAACACCACGCAGAAGCTTGGAAAAAGCAACACAGCTGGAATAGAAGCAATACAATTTTAATTCTGACCAGTCACCTCCAAACCCCTCGTCTTTCCACTGTTCTGATGGCATCATTTAAATATCACAGCTGTGACATCTCTTTTTTTTTTTTTGGGGGGGGGGGGAGAGAAAAAAAAAATGACACAAAGATACAGACATTATGATACAATAGTACAAATGATAAATTATTTATACAGTAAATAATGGCAATAGTCAGCACAAATCCAGAAAAAGCAGCCGGCTCCCGGGATTCTGAGAAGTTTGGGAAATATTGGAACACTTGGAAAGGAAGAGTTGTGTGAGATTCTGCTGGGGAAAAGCAATCTCCTCTTTCTCCTGTGCAATATTCAGGCATAGAGCACACCTCAAACAGGAACAGAAAAGGGGCACAGGGGGAACCAGAGCTGTCTTGGCTACAGGACTTCCCAAAAACTGCAACCACACAACCCACAGGGCTCCCCTTCCTGCTCCCTCCATGGAGCTGAGCTTCTCTAGAGCATCAAACTGAATAAATAACTGAGCTTATCTGGGGGGAATTATGCCAAGGAGTGTGTGTTAATTTTTATTTTTTTTTAATAAGATATTTAACACTTTTCTTTTTGGTCAATCTGACCAGTAAGGCTATTTTGGGGTATTAATGTTTTTAAAATTTTAAAAAAAGGTAAAAAAAAGCACTTTGAATATTTGCAAAGTGAGAAAAAGGAGGGAAAAATGGAGAAATGGGGCAGAGGGGATGTGAGGGGACACACAAACATCCTCCAGGAATGTGGGAGGGCCAGGAGGGAGGGAGGACTATCCTGGAGAGCAGGAAAATCCTCACAGAATGAGCTGGGGCCATTCAGAGCATCCCCAGGACAGTGACCCCCCTGTGTCACCCCCTGGGTCACAGCCCAGCCCAGCAACATCGACCAAACCAGCTCCTTCTCCTCCTAAACTCAGCTCCTGCCACAAACCCTGTGCCAGGCTGGGATCTGAGCTTGGTTAGTCTCAGCCTAAAGATTTCCAGCTCCAGAAATCCTCAGGGAGCCTCCTGGGGGTTTGCTGAGCCATAAATGTCTCTGTTTAATAGAAAAGGGATAAAGTTCTGGGGTGGGAGGAAAAGCAACAATTTGCCATTCAACAGCTTCATTAAGCCAGGGCTCCCTCCCAGAGGCAGAGCTTCAGCAATTCCTGGTGCTGCAGATTGTTTCAGCACTTTCAATATTTCTTATCAACCTCATCTTTACTCTAAACCCAGGACTCTGGGCTGGACAGACTGAGGGACAAACACCTCGAGTGACCTTGATCAAATCCAAGTGGGAAAAGAACCCTGGGGGAATCTTGTCACAGATCAGCTGGAAACTTCCCTCCCATCACAAGAATCACACCCTTCCTGCTCTGCACTTCTCAATAACTTCAACAACAACAGAAAAACTCTTTTTCCTTGCTCTGAAAGGCAACAGGAATGGGGTTTGGTTTTGTTTTTAAAGGCAGGCTGGGTGTGGGCAGCAATCCTCTTCCCTCCTCTATACAAACAAGGATTGGGAATCCTCCTTGCCAGTTCCAGAGGTTCCAACATCTGCACAGGAATTCACACACTGAGTGTTCTGCACAGCTCCAGGCTGGGCTTGTGTCCCTGAATCTGTCTGATCATCCTTGAGCCTCCCCTTCCCACATGGATCCCACTCCTTCCATGGGATCCAGCCCCTCTCTGGCCCCACCACAACAAAACTCTGGCAAATTCTGTTCTCCCCCTCTTAAATGAAGGAAAGGCCACCAAGTCAGTCCAGAGGTGCCCAGCAGGCAGGAAAATTCCCTTTCCATGGATTTTTGGGAGAGCAGAGCTCAGCCCTGCTGGGATTTGGGCTCCAGCAGAACTCCTGAGCATGGTGAAGAGTCCATGAAAATTCATTAAAAAGGGATAATTCAGCTCCCAGGGGAGGGCTGGACATGGAAGCAGTGATCCTACAGGGTGCACCTTCCAACAGGAAAAATCAGTGGATAAAATGGAACAATCAATCAGGATTTTTAACAGCTCCACAAGTTTTACAAGGAAAAGAAAACCAAAGAGCCTCTCTTGGGATCTTCATCAAGGCTAAAAGTCTGTCCAGTCTGGGGGTTGGGAAACAGGAACAAATCAAGGGAAAGGCGACTTTAGTGTTTTTTCTTTTTAATGTAGTCTTAAATCATGTTATGCTCAAATTCAATCCATCTAAAAATAATTAGTCACGAGGATTTGCTTTTGATTTGCATTATGAATACTTCATTTAAAAGTAAATATTTTAGTGTTAATCTTCCCTTTTAAACTCTCTTTACAGAAACAAAGAGCGAAAACCATAAATAAGAGGGCATTAAAACCATAAAAATGACATTTGCCAATATCTTAATTTTTCAGCCAGACTTGATAAATCTATCAAAACCAGACAGTTAAATAAGAACCACATTATAAAAATTAGCAAAAAAAGGACTATTAGGTAACTCTGCAAACTCAAAATATGAAACTGTACTAAACAAAATATGTGCAAAAGTATACAAGAGTAACTGCATATAGCAAGGTTAAGCCTGAATTAGTTTTAAAGCTTGCCCCGGTGAAACTGAATCCAAAGTTGTCCCACTGTATTTCTTTTTTTTTTTCTCCTTTTCTTGGTTTTTTCCATTTTTTTTTTTCCTTTCAGCTCACATTGTAAGTCAAATAAAAACAAAATACACATGAAAAAACTTCCAAACGAAGCTGGTACTGGACAAGCACAGAGCAGGACACTCACTCAGCACGAGTGCAGCCACTCACAGAGAGTTCCAGGAGTCCTTAGAGTAGTGTAGGAATTCAACACTGCACACGACAGCACGACTCGAGCATGGTCTTGGGTGTTTGTCTGGGGTTTGTGGTGTTTTCCTTGCTGTTGGCAGTCACACCTCAGAGATACCAAAGCAGTGCGAGTTTGCAATGTTTAATGCATAAAAACCAAGCCCCCCTGGGTCTCTTCTAAGAGTAAGGACTATGGGTGAACCAACAGTCTAGAACTGTGTGTAGTTATGTGCAAAACATTCACTAGCACTCGGAATCTCAGGGCTATCTTACGGGCAGAGGAAGTGACAGATGCAGGGGAAGAGTAAATTCAGGAATCCAGCACATGATCTGACATCTACAAAATAGCCAAGGGAGTTTTTCCACCGCTTCTCTCCCTAGAAAGTGTGTTTGAAATGATTACCAAAGTAACAAAAAATGGGCAGGATCTAACTTTGGTGAAAAGTCTGAACATTTCACATGATGCTCAACAAGCCAAAGTAAGGTACCATCTGTAGCAAAGACTAGATTTAGATTAACTGGTAAGTAGAGACAACTCTTCAAAGATCATTACTGTAAACTGCAAATCTACTTCCAAGTCTCTCACACACCGTTCAGTCCACACAGGCCACGTTCGTTTCGCTGGAAAGACTTCAGCCTGGAAACACTAGGAAAAGAAAAGTTCCTTTAATTGGGTCTTTATAGGAGGAAAGGGTTAGTTGTATTTGCAGCCTGGGAGGCTGCAGGCGGCATTCCTGTACTGTGCAGAGCTTGGGGCATTGATCCTGCAATGCTCAGCCCCTGGCCCATCCTGATGGTGCCCATGGGGGGCAGCGGGGCCATGCCCACGGGCACGGGGGCCATGGAAGACAGAGGTATGGGCTCCATGCTCAGCGGGGGCACGGCGCTGAACGAGGGGCTGCTCCCCAGCACGGGGCTGGCTCTCATCTGGTTCAGGGTCAGTGGCTGAGGCTGGTTCACCTGGAAGGGGTTGATTGGAGTCGCTGTGGTAGCGGCGCCTGCGGGGGAGAGAAGGGAGAGAGAGAGAGAGAGAGGCACTGCCATCAACAGAGGGGTGTGGAATCATCTCACCCTGCCAAACAACACTCCCCATCCTCAAAACGCCCTGTGCAAGGTGTTTTGGGGGAAAATTATATATGTTCATTTTTAATTTTTTTTTTACAAGATATTTAACGCTTTTCTTTTTGGTCAAGTTGGACAGTAAGGCTGTTTTGGGCTACTAAGGTTTTAAAGATTAAAAAAGGGAAAAAAAAAAGCACTTTGAATATTTGCAAAGTGAGAAAAAGAAGGAGAAGAGGGGGAAATGGAGAAACTGGTCTGTCCTCCAGCAAAGCAGAGTCTGCTCCCTTGAACCAGCCAATGGCTCCAACCCCTCACTGCCCAACAGCTCCCTGACTGCACTCAGAGCTTCCCAATCTGGTCACCTACAAAAGCCCCAACCACGACATCCACATCACTGATTTGATTTTTTAAAATGCAATTTTGCAGGCTCTCTGTGCTCCTTCACTGCAGAGAGTGAGTTTACATCTGATACTGGGATGAAATCCTTCCCTGGGAGGGTGGGGAGGATTCCCAGAGGAGCTCCTGGATTTCTCTAAGTGTCCAAGGCCAGGCTGGATGGGGCTTGGAGCAGCCTGGGCTAGTGGGAGGTGTTTCAAGGTTTTTAAGGTCCCTTCCAAACCATGCTGGGATTCTGTGATTTGTACATCAGCTCCAAGCTCTCAGCAGCCACCTCCATTTTCATGTTTCTGGCACCGAGCTCGGACAAGAATTCCCAAAGTAAACAACTTGTTTCCGAATTACAGCGGTGCTGAAAAAGCAGAGCACAACTTTCCCAGCCTTTGAGGTTCCCTGGATTGCTGCCAGCCCTGCAAATTCCTTTTACTCTACAAGCCCAGGATTATTTGGATGGCCCAGTGACCCCTCACAAAGTTTTTGTAGTACCCGGGAAGGGCAGATACACAGATTTCCTCTCTCCCCCTGCTCACTGCCAAGGCTGCTCAGAATCCCTGCTTTTCTCCTACTCAAGGATTTTAATAAATTCACTTTTTCTTCCATTGGAAGAGTGATGAAAATAAATACTGACAGAGGATTTCCAAGTGTTTCACCCTGTGAACACCACAGGAAAACATCAGTGCAAATTCAGCTTTTAAAAAACACATCTGCCACATGTTTGGTGTCACCATTTCAGTTTGCTCTAAGCAAGGGCTCATTTCAGGCCCAGACTGCATGACAACTGCAACAGCCTTTTTTTTTTTTTTTCCCAAAATACACAGAGAATGTGTTTTCAGATCAAAACTGGCTCACTGTGCCAGCCTTAGACAGACTAAGCAGCAGCTCACGGAATCACCCTGCAGTTTGCTCTCTGGGACTCAGGCTGCAGTCAGAGATCTGTGCCTGCTGCAGCCCCAGGAAAAGGGCAATTCCAAATTTCTTCCACCATTACCTTCCCAAGGCAATCTTACCTGTTTTGACAAAATTCAGCTGAAGTTCAGCCATTTTGAACAACCCCAAACTTTCTAACTCACAGAATTCTGAGTGAGGGGAACTGGAATAAAGTTCAGCTGCAGACCAAGAGCAGAGACTTTTTGTTTTCAGGGACTGTCACTGTGCTGGGTGATGCCTCACTCAGACCCTCCTGCTCTTGCTCATGATCTGCTGGCTGAAGTAACCAAGAAAACCAAGCCCAAATCACCCATCTTTAACGCCAGCAGAGTTTTCCTGCAGGAAAGCTCAAACAGAAATGTGAAGGATTGTGCAGAAACCAACCTGGTGCCAAGAATGGGTTCAGAGAAGTAACAGGCTGTGGTGGCTTAGACACCAAAGAATCCAGGTTCACCAGGGCAGCATTGGGGCCCAGGAAGGACTCTGGGGTTTTCCTGGCCGTGCTTTGTTTGCCTGATGTCCCACTCGAGTGCTGGGACTCAAAGAGATCAGGACTCGTGGTACCGCTGTGCTGAGATGGCAGAGTGGAACCTGATTCAGCTGCAACACAAAGGACACACAAAACTGCTGGTTAATGCACAGAGCCAGGCTCAGGGAGCCTCCAGTGTGTGAGAGCAGAAGTGCTTTGTGCTAAGTTTGTTAGTTTGCTCAGTGTTTGAGGCTGTTACACCCTCTCAGCATGCAAGCAGGTCAGGGTTCTTTAGCAGAGCGTGAAGAAGCTACAGTCAGAGTTGCAGTGCTCTACTGATGGAATTCCCACAGCTTTGCTGCTCCAGGTGGGACTCACAGGCTCCAAGGAACAGATTCTCCAAAGCCTTGGCCCTACACCACTGCTGTGCCCTTCCTAGCTGGATTCCACCCAGGGTTTTCTTCTCAAAAAGCTCAGCTGTGCTTCAGGCAGAACCATCCTGAGAGCACAGCACCCACAGGCTCTGGCAGTTTTCATTTACTGACCACTGACCAGAGAAAAAATACATTCAGAGTATTCACAGAAGGTATTTTCTCATCTTCCTACTGGAATTTACACATTGGAAATTAAGAAGTCCAACAAATTTCTGGGTCAATGCAGCCAAAGGTCCCAGGGTGCAATTCCATGGATTACAAAAGGCCCATTCCCCACGAGTTCATGCACAGGCCAAAATCTGAACAAGGAGCTTTTACTGCTGCATCATCATTTCCTTCCCTTTGTGAAAGCTGATTTTTTTTTTGTCCAATAAAACTGAAGAACAGAGACATTTGTTGCTGTGACTGTCACCCAACTGACACATGCTAAGAATTTGATTCGTACCTGGCTTTTTGGAAGTTCGAAGTGTGTCAAATTCAGAAAAATCATCTTTAACTGTACCATTCAAATTACTGAAGAGGTCAAAAGATGTACTTCCTGTTCAAAACAACAAGACAGCCCTGTCATTAACACATCTTCAGTTGCATCACACAGCTGATCCTCCTGGAAGCAATTCCTAACCCATTCCTGCTACCAAGAAGCCACCACAGGTTTCAGGGCAGCAGCTGGGAGGGCTCCCACTCTGAGCCAGGAGCTGGGAGGAGGAGAATGTCACAGAATTGTCCTTTTTGACAATGCAACAACTAAATCAGAGCAGTTTTGGATCAGTGGAGGGCACACCTGAGCATGCTGGGGTTTGGTTGATTGAGTGTCTGCATTAGAGACAAGCAGATCTTGCTGTGGAAGGAGAGAACAGAAATGGATTTACAGCCTCAACTATCAAGTGTTAATCAGCCCTCGAGGAAAACACCACCAGTGATGATTTCACTTCTGCTTGCCAAGTGGAAAGGAGGAGGAATGCCAGAGCAAAGTTGTGGAATGGCAAAGCCCCGTTAGCTGAAGCAGCAGCACTCATCCAGAGCCTGCAGTCAATGAAACATCACCACTCCCAAACGTGGACACACTCTTACCTCAAACTGGAGGCAGAAAAACCACACCTAAATCATCAGCAATCACACTCCTGAGCAGCTTTAAGGTTTGTGTGGGTATTTTTTAATTAGCTGAAATGTTTTCTTAATTTACTTTTAACCTTCAACACGTTTCAAGCAAGAAGAGCACAAGATGACAAACCCCAAGAGAAGGAGTGAAAATTGAATATAAAAACAATATTTATCAAGAACAAAGAGCCACCATAGCTAAAGGCTCATTTCACAGTGCTCCAGTTATTGCCCTTTGCCCAGGGAAAAGCTGCTTAGACAACTTTTTGCAGCACTCATTTTCCTTTGTCTGTTGTGTACTGGGATGAGTGACAAGTTGAAAATGCATTTTGGATGCTTTTAGCAACGGTGCCAATATGAAAATTCCAGGTATTAACACTCATCAAGGTTGCATTAGTTACAGAGCATGAACAGATAATTACAGCAGCACCTTTAGCAGGGCTCAGGGAAGGTTTCACACCCTCAGTCTGAAGGAACAAACCTTCATTTGCACCTCTAAAAGTCTCCTCCGAGCTGCTCAACCTGTCAATCTACATCTGCAGACACATCCATCTGCAGAGCTATTTATCATGAGGGAAGGTGAAATTAGAGTATCATTCATTGCCAGAAATTAAGTCCTTGTCTAATTAAAGATAAAACCCAAGAGCAGCAGCAGTCCCAAGTGCTCAGCAGGCAGCCACAAACACCAGCAGGAGACGTAGAAGGGACAGAGCACAAAGCAGCACCACAAATCCAGAGCTGGAAGTCCCAATAATTACATTTAAATTTCTTTTTCCTGCTGGTTATTACAAATCCCTTTTATTTTGAAGACCAGTTCTGCCAACTGTTCAGCTGCTTTGAACCACACAATGCAAGAAAATCACTTGGACTTGTCCTGATTACTGAAATAAGATGGATATGGGATGAGACCGTTGCTCACCAGAAGTAGAGAGAGGTTTGTTTGCAGGTGCTGATCCCCAAGGATCCACAGAAGGTTTTGCTGCAGTAGAAGATGGCTGAGCAGGAGCCCAAGGATCCACATTTTTGGCCAGAGGCTGAGCTGTGGATCCTGCTGGTGCTGCCCAGGGGTCAACAGAAGCAGCTGGTTTGGCACCTGCAAGGAGAACCAGCAGGGAGAGAGGTGAGTGCAGCTCCCTTTGGGAAGTTTTCCTTGGGGATTGATCCCCCCCAGAGCCTTCACTCCCAATCCATCAATCCATGCTGAAATGGCAGCAGCAGCTCAGCACCAGCAACTCCCAGCATTTCTCTGAACAACAACAGCACCAGGAAATTCTGGGCAAGGCAGAGGGAAAAAAAAAAAAAAAACAATTCCCCTCTCTGAACCTGGATACAAATACCTGCAGCTCCAAGAGAAAATAAACCTGCCTTTGTTCCTGCCAGTGCCACCACAAGTGACAGTCCCTGGCTGGAGGTGACCCAAATCACAGGGGCTATTTATGAGCTCAGGAAAGGGAGTTTATAAAAAGCCCAAAGGTAAAAGGTGGGAGATGCACAACATTAACCCTTGGACAAAGACATCTGCAAGCTTCAAAGGGAATGTTTTCCAACTCTTTTAACCACGCTGCTGTTTTATAAAAATACAATCAGCTTCCCTGAGCCAGCTGTGCTTTTTTATTCCCATTTCTAAGCACTCCTGACACACATCTAAGCTTCCCACTGATACCCCTTTATTTTTTTTTTAACCCAATGCCTGTTCAGGGTTCTCATTTTTACTGGAAGATGCTGACAACTCTTCATTCCTACAAATCCAACCACCAAAGGTTTAATTCCCAAATGAGGATTTTATAACCCAAGAGGGCAGGACAGAATCACCCACATGCAGCAACTCTCACCTTTAATATCCTGTGGGTTTCAAGTTACAAGTGAGAATTATTTTAGCTTCTAAAACTCCCCCTAGCATCCCAAAATTCCTGTAAATCAACTGAATGCTGCACACAGTGGCACCAATTCCAGCTGGAATTTTGGGTTTTGTTTCAGCAGCAGCCACGTGGTCGCTGCAGCTCCGGAGCAGGAAATGCCAGAACTCTCCAAGGAAGGCCCATGATTCCCACACCAGTGCTTCCATTTCCTTTATGTGCCCCCAGTGCTGAGTTAGGAGCAAGGCCACACTCATGACAGCATTTCCCATCAAACAGCAGCTTCCCAAAAAATCCTTTTTGTTCTTAAAGGGAGCATCCAAAATGAGAGCACTTGGAAAATCCCATCCTGGAGTTTCCATCAGCTCCACTGAAACACCACAGCACTGGCAGGATTTGGGGAATGCAGTTCCAACAATCATTTATTTACCAGCAAATTCCTCAATTTGTATCTTTGAGACTAGCCCAGCAGAGTTGTGCTGTGTGTAAGGAAGTTGGGCAGCACTGAGGAAATGTAGGCTGGGACTGGTACAAGGAAAATCCTGTCAAGGGGGACACATCACACAGGAGAGCTGAGGAAAATGGATTTTGGTTGCTTTTAGCCATGGAAAAATAAACTGAATGGTCTTAGGGCCCAAAATCTGGGTTTTTTCTCAGCTCTTATCACCAAAAATGCAGGTGAGATTTGGAATGATGACCTGGCAGTTGGCCCAGGAGCTTTTATGGTGCCTTCAATGCCATCATGAGCAGGGGAAAAATCCCCAAATAAAACATTTCATTATTAAACTTCCAATTTTTCATCAGGAATCTGATGGTGGTGTGTGGAATGCAAATGGTTTTGAAGCACTTAAGAGCAGAGGTTGTAGAATCACCAGCCTGAAGCAGAACTGACAGAACAAAGCTGTCAATGTTCATGGAAAAGCTTCTGTTTGCACAGAAAGCCCTTTAAAAAAGTCAAAAATTCCAATAAAAACACGGATCCAGTTCCAAGTGTAACACTGCCAGGAACCATCCACTTCCTTATCAAAGGAGGAACTCCTTGGACAGGCTGTGGCTGACCCAGACACCACACAGAAAAAAAACCCACAAAAATTTGGCTTAGTTGCTCTTTAAAATGTGAAACACTGCATCTTTCCCTTCAGAAATATTCCACAGATTTAGCATCAAAATCCTATGGAACAGTAAAGACTTTAAATGGTAACCTGAATTTTTTTACCTGCTATAAAAATCTTATTTAGGTAATTTAATCCTTTTGGTTCTGACCATACACAAACACATCCCAGGACGTGTTTCTTCTTGTTGATTGCTTCTCTAGGAGCAATTAAGGATGTGATAATTCAGACTGATGGCCTTCCTAAGCTCAGCACCCTGCCTAAATATCAGATTAAATTCTGGGAATAGTCTGAAGCCATGGCACTGGACACAAGCAGCAGTGAGACAAGTTTTGCTGACAACAGAAATGCCACTCTCCTCTTCCTTAGGATTCAAACTGCACCCACAAAAATTCAACTACTTAAAAAAAAATTCAAATTTATTATTAAAATGCAACTGCCACTGGCTTCTGCTTACGTGGAATGAATGAAAATGGACTCATACACAAACTGGACATTGAGGAATTTGGAAATGCTCGAGGTTAAGAAGCAAAACCTGTAAAACCCCTTGCTCCTGACAGTGTTCTCTTACCAAATGATTGCCAGGGGTCAGAGGCAGGGGCTGCAGCCGTGGATCCTCCCCAGGGATCCGCCTGGTTGGCAGCAGCAGCAGCAGGAGGTCCCCAGGGCTCGCTCTTGGCCGGGGCCGGGGCCGAGGAGGGCAGGGCATCCATCAGGTCCAGCAGAGTGGTGTGCTGAGGGCAGGAAAAAGCTGAGCTTTACTCAAGAGCATTGCCAGGCTGAAGTACAAACCCATGAGAGTGAAGAAGCAATTTTTATTATTTTATTTTTTTTTCCTGCATTGACTAGTTCCATATTTAACCCGCGTGGAAGAAGCTTTAAGCTACACAACAAAGCAAACCCAAAAGCATAAAAGAGCTCAGTATTAAGCTAAGTTTGTGTTACTGTATTTCAGCTTTTGGCAGCATAACCGGGAATTTCTTAGGCGAAGGCACTACCTCCTTCTTTTTGGGAATTTTAATTGTGTCTCTGCGACTCTCCTCCAGAGCCATCTGTAATCTCAGATCATCTCCGCGTCTGAGGCGCTCCTCCTGCAAAGGAAATCAACACTGGTGATAGAAAATGAGCCTGCTCTGAGCTGCTGCTCCCTGCCACCCTGTGCTCCACAGGGGGATGGTGTGGGGCTGGAATTGTCACAGAGCACAAACGAGGGAAAGGAATTTTCTGCGATTCTTGCCTCAGGAGCACCCCGACCCTGTGGTTTGCTGGTTGGGATTTACCCTGGTGGTGTTTTATTCTTCCCAAAATTCGAGCAGCATAATGCTTTTTCAGCATTCAAATCACTGCTGAGGATTGTAGGGAGCTAAACTTAAATTTCTCTGGCTTTTGTTCACTTCCCTCCACGCTGGTGCAAGATCCACCAAGGGAATCAAGTCTTGCCAAGTCCATGTGTAATTTGAAGGTTTAAACATCTGTAACTACAATGTTTATGCCACACTCAACTCCTTTAAACATCTTTGCTTGCATCATGTCTCTCAGAAGTTGACTAATCCCCCAGCTTGTCATTTTTGAAGCTACTTCAAATGCTTAGATTCTGATTTATATTTTTGTTCCCTTTATTGCCCAATAATGATGAAGTTTACTGGGTGATAGTTTCCCTTTCCAAGCACTCATGCTAAACATACAGCTGGATACTGAACTGTCACAGGAAGCCTCTAAAATATTACAAGCACTCAGCATGGCTTGGGTTTTCACTCAGAGCTGAGATTTGACTTTGTTATATATTAAAATATATTAAAATGTAGCCATTTTATCCAAATTGACTTCAAATTCAGAATGAAGCTCCTAAGAATTAGCACAGTACCATAAGCCAGGTGATAAATTAGGAGTTAATTTCCTTTAAAGCAAGTTTTTTTTATATATTCTGGTACTTTGTGTCAGGTCACCCTCCTGTTCCAGAAACTCCCACCAAACGAACAGACCGCTCCAAATTCCACAGGAATCACAATCCACTGACATTAATGAAGCTTTTCAGGACCAGTCATGTTTTCAGCTCTTCCTAACTGAAAAAACATCTTCAGTAATGTGATGATTAACATCCTCCACACCAAGTCTTCTCACAAAGTGACTGTCATCTTCCACTAGTCTCAACAGCTCGGAGGCTGAAGTTACTTTAAAAAGAGATTTAAAGAATAAAAATAACAATAATAAAAAAACCCCACACACACCTGCAACAAAACCAAGCTGCCACTGAAAATAATAATTTAAATTAAAAAAACCAAACAAACCAGGTTGAAATCTGAACTTTCCAAGCATGGACAACTTTGGAAAACCTACACGGGCACCGACCTGCTCCGCCACCTCCCGGCTCATGGCCAGCGCCAGCTGCAGCTGCAGCTCCTCCTCCCCGCTGGTCTGGGGCCGTGCCTGCTCCAGCTCTGAGGACACTCGAGGGGATGTGGCTGTTGGGAGACAAAACACAGCAGTTTCAGCACAGAAAACAGCAAAAAAAAAGGGTCAGGTTTGCTTCTTGCATTTTATTTTCTCGTTTTCGGTCGCAAAGCTCCCTCGCGGTCAAGAGATGAAGGGTGAGGGATAATTGAGCTCCCACCCCATCCATCCATCCATCCATCCATCCATCCATCCATCCATCCATCCATCCATCCATCCATCCATCCATCCCATAAATCCCATCCCATCTTCTCAAACCATCCTGGAGCACAGGGGAAAAAGGATGTGGGCACAACCCAAAGTAACACCAGGACGTGTGAGAGTTCAGCTGTTTTAAAGGAAAATATCCTGGAAAACAGAAATTTTTTTAGGGGGTTTTGATATCAAGAAGTACCCCCAGCTCATGCTGGATATAGTCTGAGTGTATCAGAGCTCCTGACTTTAAAATGTACAGAGTTTATTGTTGGAAGAAATATTGGTGGGTATTTCTTACATCTTCCAGTGTCAGTAAGAATCTGCTGGGACTGGGCCAACATCAGGGTAAAACTGGATACCACCCACTTTTCTGTAAAATAATACAGTCTTAATGGCAAGATAAAGAACTATTCTTAACTGCTGAGCAGGCCTGGGGATAAACAAACCAGCTATTCAGACTCCAAAGTGACACAAATACAGGAGCAGCCTCTGCTGAAGGAGGCTTTGGGAAATGGGGTGGGGGTGTGGCTTGGTTGGGGTTTTTTGGGGGGGATTTCCTCCTCAAGAACAGCTAAAATTCACAATTTCTCAACCATTTTTAATGTTTTCACTCCAGGAGCACGTGAAATTCCCATCCCACACCACCAGCAGGTTTAGCACTCTACAGCAATTAAACATTTTGTGCTCACTCCCTCTCTCAAGACAATTCTTTAGCATCTAAATCATTAACACAGGAATTTTATCTCACTTTGGCAAGGAAGTTTGTATTTAGTGGCTAGAGTGATGATTAGTTTGGCAAAATATATCCTGACATTTAATATATTTAATTGAATGTTTCAAACCACCGTGTCAAGCTCAAAGAAATCCAAATTTCTCCCTACCAGGTCAGCTGGGCATGTGAAAACCAGATTGCCAAACTCAGTTTGAAAATCACTTTTTCAATCACTACTTTAATCCTCCAAACATTTCCCAGTCCTGTCTCTCCCTCCTTAAGTTTCAGGATAAATGACATCACAAAACAAGTGGAACTTTTTCATCCAGCAGGCCAGAAGAAAGGGGACTCTCCATGAACAAGGAATGACCTTTTCTCCTTCCACCACACCCCATCTGCTTCTAAAGCAGATTAATTAAATTAATTTCTCACCCACAATGATTCTCCCACCTTGTGCTGATCCTGAAGCTCTCAAGCCAACCTCACTTCAATTAAGATGCTGCTCATAGCTCAATTCTATTACTTCTTCAAACTTTCTCACATAAAATAATTAAATTTAGCCTGGTTGATGAGTACTTGCTGCTCCAACAGTCACTGCCAGGCTCTCCAATATTTTATATTAAAAATATGATGATTAAAGCATGTGATAATTCCCAGCCACTCACCTAATACAGATAAGAAATTAGCACTAATTCTAATCATTCTAATCCAAATAGATGATTTTAAACCAGGATGGAGATGGAAACACTTCCCTCTGGAGCCCAGAGAATGTTTCTGTTTATCTTTGCCAGAAGAACATTGAGCAGTTTATGGCTGTTAAAAACCTCAAAGAGCAGAGAGAGAAAAATTATTTCAGATTAAGGGACAAGATATAAAAACTGGCCATGAATAGATTTGAGATCCAGATGGAGAAGAGCAGTTTTGCAGCCAGGGATTAGAGAAGGAAAAGAATCCTAACTGGTTTAAAAGCAGAGCTGGGACAAATGGGACAGCAGCAGAGTCACCTGAGAACAGATGGCACCTGGGCTAGGGGCAGGAGCAACCTTCTGCTCTGCTGGGCTTTTAATGGGGGGAAAAAGGGATTTCCTGCATTTCCTGCATTCCAGCTTTTCCATCTCTGCATCCCACAAGAAGCTGATGGCAGAATGACATTAAAATTAAAATGATGTAAAATGGGTTCAATTCTCTTCCTCCCAATCCCCACACAAAGGACTTGCTGAATGCACTGCCCAGTGCATTCCTGCCTGGAAAAGCTGGAAAAAGCTGGGATTGCATCCCACTCTGAGCCTTTCCCTGGCTCCCCACTCCCAGCTGAGCATGGGAAGGGCCTGGCTTGGCTTGAGCTCCCAGCAGCTCCAGGATCCCCACACAGATAACACAGGCTCACACACACATTATTCACACATTATTCCTTCTCACTTTCAGGCTTTCCAGCAATCCATTCTACTTGCTTTCATTAACTCTAAAAGGTATTTCCAGGAGAAAATGTCCATTTGAAGTTCTTGGGCCTCAATAAAAAAACAAACTCTAGGAATGTTGCTGTTTCCCATCTAAGCCTCTGCAGTGTTATAAAACCATCCACATTAAAGAGCTTTTAAAAAAAAGAGATTAAGGGAAATTCAAAACACTGTTCTTGGGAGCAACCTGACAAGTTTTATCTGAGATTCCCTTCCACAGGGGCCTGATCCTGCTCTAAGGTCAGAATTGCCAGGATCCAGCAGAGGGTTGTGGCCTTAGGAACAGGATGGTGCCACACAAAGCATCCCTCATCCCCAGCACATGACATTTAACTCAATGTTTATGTAAGATGGGACTCCACAGATCAATCCTGACCTGCTGAGCTCTGCTCTGCTGGGAATTTGGAGATCCCAGTCCCTCCAGGCTGCCCAGGAGCAAATTTCTGGGAATCTGTTGCTGCAGGGAGCACTGGGCTGGCTGCTCAAGGAAATCATCTGGAGCTGAGTTAATCACCAAAGCAGGATTCTGCTGCACCATCTGTGCCTGGCCAGGCCAGCTCCCAGACACAGACTATTGATAATTTCCTATATTTTGGCTCTATTAAAAGGCCTCTGTAGCTGGTTATAGATCTGGCTGAGTGAAAGTGAAATACAGGACACAGAGAGCAGAGCCTGCATTAATAATGAAAATCAGAATGTATTTTCATTCACAATCCTGTGCTTGGGTTTTGGGGCTGATTTTGTTGTTTCTGGGGATTTTTCTTTAGTGTCAGGCTTTCTATGCAGGTGGAATTCTGAAGAACAGAATTCAGCTCTCAGTCATTTGTTCAGAAGGAAAAGCTGTTTCCTTACTCACTCAAGTGAACCCACAAAGGTGGGCAAAACCAAAAGTGACCTGAAAAACTGAAATAATATCAAGGTAAGGACTCAGAAACCAACAGCAATTCACTTGGGAAGCAGGCAGAGCCCCCACCTGTCAGTGTCCAGTGAAATAAAGATGATTCCACTCAAATAAAGATGGGATAATTTTAAACAGCCAAATGATGGAAAGGCAAGTGCAAGCTGTTTAATGTAGAAGGAATTGTGTAATCCACCTTTCCCTGGGGAATGCAGGAATCTTGCAGGTACAAGGACAGAGTTGGTAACACTGATGGTTGTGACAAGGTGGAGCTGCTCAGCTTTCCTGCAGGATTCTGATTGCACTGAGCAGACTGAGAGCTTCAGAAATTCATTTACCACTCAACAAATCCTTCAGGTTTGTTTTGTTGGGAGCATTTTCCTCTCAGGTGATCCCTGCACCCGTGGGAATGGACCCAGTTGGATAATTCAGTGTCACTACAAAGTCTGGATACACCAGTGGCACCTCCCACCTTCACTCTCAGCACCAGAAAAATAAATGTATGATGAGAGGGTTTAATCAAGCTGTCAAATGACATCTGACAGCAGTCTGCCACATTCCCTCAACACCTCAAACTCCAGGAATTCTGCACACTGCTCAGCCAGACTCACTGCTGGGTGATACTCCCCACATTCCCTGACTAAGGGCAGGGATGAGTTCCAACCTGCAGAGATGCAGAACACATTATTAAAGAAATAATGATTAAATAAACCCAAACCCTTTAAAATAGGAGTGTTCTGAATGGAGAAGCTGTGGCTGTCACATCCCTGGAATGTTCAAGGCTGGAGCAACCTGGAAGGAAGTGTCTCAGAGCAGGAGGGTGGGACAAGATTCAAGGTCTCTTCCAACCCAAACCATTCTGGATTTCATAAATTTCCTATTGTGTCAAACCCAAAAAAACAATTCCTCTGAATTATTTTCTACTCCAAGCAAAAGAGGAGACAAAACTGAAACAGATGAGTGAACACAAACTTGCTGAAGCTTCACAAAACTGGGATCTAAATAACGAGTCAATGTGAATAATCACTGGAAATATTAAACCCATTCATTCAGCTACAGCAAATTGCTCCCAGAATTTTTCCAGGTTCAGGTTAAAGATTTGGCATTTCCTAAGATCCATAAAAGCCCTTCCCAGGGCATCCTTCAGCATCTCCTCTCCAGCCTCAGTAAAGTTGGTTTTAAAACATCACCAGTGTTTGCCAGGCTGGGAGCAGCATCCCAGCTCAGGCTTAAGAGGTCTAAATTAAGAACATCCTACTTTTCCTCGTGCAGCCATAAATCCAGAATCCTATTTAAGTGGTCACTGGCAGCAGGAGATGAAACAAGGCCAGGAACAAGAGGCTGAAGTTTTTGAAACTGGGTGACAAATGTCAGCAAAAACCCAATTATTCAGACCCAGAGGCAGATAAGGAGTGAGGAACTATGCTCCAGAAGATTTTAAATCTCCAGCTTCCTATCCCTTCCTCTCCCCAGCTGGTTTGATTTCAGCACCACACAAGAAGGATTTCCTTAAGGTGAAAATAAAAACTGGTATCAGATTTGATGCAACTGTACAGAATTGGTACATTTTTCAAAATAAATAAAAATTACTACATTTTTGTCATGGAATATTTAATATAATTATAATATAATATAAGGCTCCTAATCTGAGCATTAATTGTTTAAAGAGGGAAGATAAAGCCAATTGCTCGGTATGTCAGAAATTGCTGACAAGATGGAGCTTGGGAGGAGCTTTATTTTTGCTTTTGAGTATCTCTCTTGGCTTCCATTTTCAGGTTATGAGACTGGGTAGAAAAAAAAAATCCCAAAATACTTTTACAATTCACACACCATAATGTGCTCCCTGGAATTATCCAAGCACTGAGATCTTCAGGGCCAACAAATCCATTCAGGGGAAGCTTTGGGGGAAAGGATTTATTAAAAACGATCAGGTTGCACCAATTCATTTTTGTACAGTTTCTAAAGGATGTTTAGAGATGAAATGAAAATATTCACAAGGAAACAGGGAAAAACAATATCCTTATTTGCCTGCAGCAGTGAGGGATGATTGGACATCAATCAAGAGATCCTTTTCCATCTTGAATTCTCTACACTACACAGGGTATCAATATTGCTTTATTTTGTTACAAAGGATCAATCTGGGACACAAAACCCAGCAATGCTTTAAGAAAACACCTCGTGGCTCAACGTGGAGCAAAAAATCCAATTTGTTCCCATGCAAACCTGCAGAAGTTGGGAAGCTGGAGAAGGAATCTGAAGCAGAGTTCAGTCCAGTGCTGCCTTTTCTCAACAAACTTGACCCAAAAATGCTTCAATGATTTAACCAAAAATTTCACTTTTATTCCCTGAAAGGAGAGGGCAGAGACCCCTCACACCAGCCCAGTATCCAGCACCTACTGAAGTTGCCCTGCAGGAACCACCAAACCCTTTCAGCTCTTTTTTTTTTCTGCAAGAAGGCACTAAAAATGAGATTTTATAACCAACAAAATTCTCCAAGCAAGGGGAATGAATCCTGCAACCCCCACCCATCGTGCCCAGAGGAGCAGGAGTAAAGTGTGCTGCCAGAAAGCACTGAGGGATGGAACATTTCCTGTTGGCAAAAAGGCCCTGCCACTCTCCCAAATTTTATTTCTATTTTCTTGTTAAGCTGAACATTCAGCAAAGAGGGTGGCTGGGCATTTTGAAGGGGTAAATCTCATGTTGTAGATGGAAAATCTAAATGTCTCTGATCTCTTCTTCAAAGGCTCAGAGCAATGAAAGAGAATTCTGCCAGAACATACTAGAGCAGCAACAGCATCTTAGGGATGTTCTAAGGGGAGTATTTCCCAGGAGTGAAGCAGAATTTCATTCCTTTTACAGATTTTTTTTTCTGAATCCAGATTTTCAGCACAAAAGAAGGGTATAATTTAAAAAAAAAAAAAAGAACACACGATGGATACAATCTCTTTCACTTTAAATAATGAAAAGCATCTTTTCCATCAAATTTAGCAGGCACAGGAATAACCCTACATTTATGTAACAGATTAAATGTCTGGATTTTAATAAAACTCCCTCCTTGTTTCCTGGGATAAAGCTCTTCCCAGTTTCCCAATATCAGAAGGACTTAGCACAGCTGTTCTGGAAGGTGCTGGATTGCTTTTGCTCCACTCAATTAAGCCAGACAAGAAACACATTAAAACCCCAAAATAGACAAAGTGACAGCCACCTGGATTCTTGCTGATCCACAGTGAAAAAAAATCAAATCCAGGAGAGTTTGAACAGAGGAGGAGGGAGGAGAAAAAAAGCCTGAAATTTCTAAAGCTTCTTAGGGGGTGAGGGAAAAAAAAAAAAAAGCTTAAGGAATCTTTACCTCCAAAGCAATCCTGCCACAGGACACACAGAGGGAAGTGGGAGCAGTAAATCCACACTTGGAATATTGAGGGAACAGCCAAACTCTGCTGCTTCTGCCATCAAAATTCCTAAAGCAGCCGAGGAACAATTGAGGAACACGCCCTGCATTGCTCAGCCCTGCTGGGAGGAACAGTTTGGAGCCTCTGGTTGCATTTAAGATTCCAAACAATAGTTCCAGGCATTAATTAAAGTTGGGACTGGTGGGGGAATAACCCTGTGAAAGCCAAGGTGTGCTCAATCACTTATTTCAGCCCACCAGCCCAAGTTAAAATCAGTATTTCAAGCCATCTCTAAATTAAGAAT
Source organism: Catharus ustulatus (assembly GCF_009819885.2). Taxonomy (NCBI): domain Eukaryota; kingdom Metazoa; phylum Chordata; class Aves; order Passeriformes; family Turdidae; genus Catharus; species Catharus ustulatus. The sequence goes on along the minus strand of NC_046236.1, from coordinate 14,500,104 downwards.
TTTTGTTGTAGTCAACAACAATCTAGAGATTTGAGTGGGAAAATGTTGTTATTATTGAGGTGACAATATGTGAGTTTTTCTTTAAAATTCACAGTGCTCAAGCATGGTTATTATAGAAAAAAATACAAAATATAGAAAATGGTTATTACAGACAAATTAAGATGTTTGCTACCATACTTCTAATTAAAAGCCAAGATCAAAAATTCTCATAGCTGGAAACCTTCACTCACATTTTTTGTACCCTCTATCCTAAAAATATTTCCTTTTGGAAATAGTTTTTTGTGCTTGCCTCCAGAGCTTTTAATAGAGATTTTCTCCATCCCAGTTTGATTTTCCTAGCTATCTCCTCCTGCAAATGTCAGCAGGGCTGACCCCACTCATGGATTTATGATTTAAGAAGCACCTGGGGAGCCAGGACATGACAAACTTCAGATTCCTAAAGCTGGTGCTCAGTGGTTCCTGCACCCAGACTCAGTCACAGCCCTCCACAGACTCTGAACATTCATTTAAAGAAAAGATTTCCCTTCAGAATTAGACCACAACCACTGACATTCCAGCCAAAGCAGCTTTCATCAGATCATTACTTACATTAAGGAGGATTTAGTGCCAAATCAGGCTTCTTCCTGACATGACAGGGAGTCCCACCAAGCAGTGGTGGAAAGAATTTGTTCTTCCCACATCACTGTATTCATTTTTTTAAGAATGAAGTATAGTATTTAGTATTTAGTACAGACTCACACACCAAATACTGAAAATATAAATATTTAAATGCAGATCCAAAGCATTCCTCCTCCAAGAACTGCTGAGTAAGCAATAAAGGAATTAAACAGCAGCATTGTTGCCAAAGTACAAGAGGAGCAGCATAAAGTAGCAAAATGATCCAGGAAATATTCTGTATTTTTATTTATTCTTAATCCAAGACCAGGTTGGATGAATCTGGAGCAACCTGGATAGTGGAAGGTGTCACTGCCCATGGCACGAGGGTGGAATGAGATCATGAAATTAAATTTAAATTCCCTCCCAACCCAAACCATCCCATGATTCCTCTCTGAACAAAAAGAACACATCTTCAAGCACTCCTTTAAAACCCAGAAACAAACAGAAAAAGCCCTTCACACCCTCCCCATCACACCAAACATGATCACAAGAGCAGCCTGGCAGCGCTACCTTTGGAACTGACAGTAAACAAGGGCTAAAATCGATTTCCATCACCACACACATCCCCTCCAAAGCAAATATTTACCCAGGCATCTGCAGAGACATCAAGAGCAGGGAGCAGATCCCCAGAGCTCCCAGATCCCCTTGCAGGCAGCATTTGCACTCTCACTGCAGCAGCACCTCTCCAAAGCAAAGCACCGACACTGCAGGATGAGTTTGTACTTACAGCCATGGTAGGACGCTGGGGATCCTCCAGACTTGCCATACTCCTGCTCTGAGTAGCTGGTGGACAGGTTGGGCTGGCTGGAGCCTCGGCCAAAGGTGATCTGGTTGCTGCCCACCCCGGTGGCCACCTGAGCCATGCGTTCTTTGGTCTTCAGGGCTTGGGCCCTCTCTGTCTTGAGGCGCTCGTCGTCCTTCAGCAGGGACACCAGCTGCTTGGATTTCTCCCTCACGTTGATGCCCTGGTCTTTCCCGTCTCGATCGATGTACTGAAAATCTTTCAATGTCTGGATAGCAAAAATATTCTCTTTACATTGCTGGGCCACCCTCTCAGAGCCAGTTTTAATCAGGTAATCTAAGAGAGTGAGGGCCTTGTAGACGTGTCGCCAGTTCTTGCCGTGGTCGTTCAGTCGTTTCCAGATCATGCTCATAATTTCAGAAAAGGCCACAACATTGTAGGTCAGATCTGCTATTTCAGTCATCAACGAACTGGAAGGACCCCAGGGGTCGTTGGAGGTCGCTTCCCGAACTTTGATTTCGGCCTCTGAGTAATTGTTCACACTGTTCTTCATCTGCCGTCTGATAGACGAAGTCGTCATTTTTATTTCCCTTTTTACCGAGCCAGATTCCAGAACACAAACAGCAAAGGGCTAAATCTGCTCTTCCAGGAACGTTTCTGAAGTGCGAAGGCTCCGTAGCAGTGGCGTGTTTGTGACACGTTCCGCTACAATCATTTCCTCTCCTCAAGAGAATGACACGAGAAAATGAAAATCATGACCTGAGCGGGGAGAGAAAACAAAGCAGGTTAGTGGGGTCTGATTGTTCTGCACAGCCACACTTGGGAGAAATTTTCCTAGATTGGTTTTTTCCTCCTTGAATTTCTTCTGATTTTGAAAACAACTCAGTTCTCCTCACGAGTCACATTCAACGTTTCAGATTGAAACAAAAGCAAGGAGACAATCACGCTGATACAAACGTGAACCAGAAACAAAGTCCAACCTGGAGACTTTGTTTCCAAAGCAAAACCTACCTAGAACTTTTAATTACAGAAATTTCAGAGCTCAGAGGAGAAATTCCATGTTCAGTAGGAATCTGCATCCAGAGAGAACAAGCAAACTTTCTAAAAATCAACCATGTCTGAAACTTTGGGGAAGTTTAAAACCCTCTCAGTCTCAGGGCAGAAATCCTGTGGCCCAACACACTCCAACTCAAGGTGACCTTTTCATGATAAGCAGATTAGAAGGAATTTTTTTCCCCCCCCAAATGCATTTACTTTGTTCATTTGACAACACTCAGCAGACCCACGCTTTCTGCTCTGTGTCTTCCCCACAGCACCAAAGAATTTTTAATTCTGTGAGAATGGAATTGTAAAGCCAAAATGAGTGGCAGGAAAAGGCAAGGACAAGCTGTGGAGCTGGAAAGCTGTGTCAGTTCTTTAGTTAAGGTCACTGTTTCAAGTAAACAGAGGCCTATTAAGCTTTGGAATAAATTACTTGAGCAAAGTGGCAGATTGGCCAGAGCAGCCCTGAGAGCCACCAGTGGCACCAACACTGAGCAGGACTGGTCACACTCACTACTCCAGATGTCCTTTAATGTTCCTCCAAACTCCCAAGAACCAACCCCATCCCCTACAGAGACACTGCACACAAGGAAAGCACACATCATTGTTATCATTCTTCAAATTATTACAGTGCCATTTGGAATGGAAGCAGAATTCAGTGCCAGCACAGGTCTGTAATGGCTTTTTTTTCAGCATAAAGACAAATTCCCTTCCTTGGAAACCTTTCTGGGCAGGTTAAACTACCTGCCAGTTATTTATTTAATCTTCTTCCACTAAAGTTGATTTTTGGCAGAATAAAAACCTCTTATGACATGATGGAAGATTAACTTTGAGTGAGGCCAACACTAAACTTCAGGTAAACTGCATCCCCCTGGTGCTGTCCCCAATATTTAGAACCAGCTGTAGCAGAGGAGGTGGCTAACAGCAATAAAAATAACAAGGGGCATCTCCTGGGACATTTAAATTGAAAATGTTGATCCTACACAAATATTCTGGAATTTTGCTCACCTGCCCCTGTGATCCCTCTCCAATGCCTGACTTGTAAAAGGTGAGGAAACAATAAAAACTAAACAGAAAAAGTACAAGGTACATCTTATTTAAACAATTTCTTTTTGCCAGGAATGGGTTAAGACAAGCTTCCCAGCAAAGCTGAAACCAGTTTGCAGGGATCTGGAAGGTGACACTGAACTGGGAGCAGGCTGCAGGCAGGAGCTCCAGCAGCTGCAGGCAGCACAGGATCCAAGTGCCAGGGGAATCATGGACACAATCCTGGTGATTACACAGATCCCAGAGCAGAAGAATCCAATCCCCCTATAAAAACTGAGCTGTTTCAAGCAGAAAAGCAGTGAATACCATGAAAAATCAAACCCAGGAGAACTACAAAACCCTCTAAACCAGTTGGATAAAAACCCAGCAGGCCTGACATCCATCCTCAGACACAAATCTTTGTGCAAAGAGCACGACAAAGAACTTTATATTCCCTTGTATCATCAGCATGGGCACACTGGGCCCTCCCAGCCCCTCTGGAAGCCACCTGAGCTCCCTGTGTCACCTCTGCAGCTACAACCAGTGACCACACTCCACTAACAACTCCTTCAGATTTTTCTGGCAAAGAAAACATCACTTTGGGCTTCTTATGTCCCTCATGGTTTACAGGAATTGGCCAAGTCCTTCTGAAATTCAGGCTGCTTAGAAGATTCTCTGTATTTCCATCATCCCTGTGGTCCTTCCCTGCATGGATTACACTCCCATTTCTTGGGGTGCACACAATTCCCAGCACTCTGCATTACAGATTTGGCAGCAAAAATTTGTATCACAAACAAAAAAGTTTGTATCACAACACAATCATTTACTGCTTAGCACTTCCCATTTACCAAATACTTCCTAAAATTCCGTGTGATTTTGGGAGCTGCATTTCTACTTCATCCCTCAGCAGGTGTCAATCTTTCATCATTCCTTTCAACTCAAGATTAATATCAAATTTGACTAATTTGCTTCAATTTGGCCACCTTATAATTTGAGGCCAATCTGCTACAGGGAATATTTGCAGGACACTTGGCTGGGAAGAGCCCTTCCCTGTGAGAACCAACATTTATTCCTAACCCCATTTCCTGGCTTTTAACTGCAAATCTGTGAAAAACATTCTTGCCTTATGAAAATTTTATTTCTTTCAAGGCCAGGGATGAGAGGCCTTCCCAAAATCTTTTTACAAGTACAGAAGCAAGTGCTCACCTGTGTGTATCTCCCCAGCCAAAGACAAGTTTGATTACTTTACAACTTCAAAAATCATTTTAATACCTCACATGTAAAAATCCCTGAAGAATTCACCACCCTCACAACACAAGACTGCTTCCCTTTTCTCTCTCCTGCACCAAATTCAGCCTTTTTTACACAACAGCACAGGAAAAAAATAAAAATATCAAAGTCTCCTAAGCTTTGCTGCGTGGCAGATCGCAAGGCAAGTAAGAACAACCCAACTCTGGCTCACTTTTGGAGCTGATTAAATGCAACCCAAAGCTGTCAAGGTCTAAAAAAACAGAGCAAAGAGTTTTCATTCCCTCCCAGTTACACCCCACTGGGAAAGCAGGCACTTGGTTTTGGAGAAGAAACCAAAGGAAGAACTCCAAACTGGAACTTGGAAAAACAGCCCCAGAGCAAACACAGGAGAGAACACACTGGATTAAGAGAAACCAGTAATTTATACTCTTTCAGGAAATTAAATATTTCACTTGCTGTTCTGTAACAGACTCCAAACCCATCAATCCATCAACACTGAGTGATTCTTCACTTTCATATCTTCAAGCCCTGAAAACCAAGGCCTTTAATGAGAGAAACATTAAGGTTTGTTTTTTCCTTTTCTTGATGGACATGTTTTCATCTTACTCCACTTATTCCAAAGTCCTGAAGCACCACAACAATCTCTTTTATCATTAAACACATCAAAAAGCCAAATACCCCAACTGCATTAAAGTGAGGAACTGTTTCTAACACATGATCAAATTCTTAGACAGAAAGTTTGATTTTTCTTCCCCAGAGATCTCAGTGAATTAACTTCTCACAACAAACCACAAGGAAGCACAATGCACTTGCAACTTCAGCAAAAATGGGAGTTTGCATTTTTCACAGCAGAGTTGCAAAGAAAGCAGAAAGTGAGAGCAGTTGATTAAAGCTGTTCCTGGTTAGCAGGAAAAAGGTTTGAGCAGATTTCTGGGCAAGTTAAACAGTTTGGGTTTGGGGAGCATTCCTCATTTTCACTCTTGATCCCTCTACAAGGTTGCCTCCCTTTTCTCTCTTGCACCAAATCCAGCCATTTCTCTGCACCAAATTCAGCCATCTTCTCTCATTTTGAAGTATCCTGACATTTCCAAATGGCAAAGCAAACAGATTGCAGACAAGGTGAAGCTCACCTGTTCAACACCCCTATTTTCCCTATTCCAGCACTTTCACTACACAAATAATGAATTCCTCTGGTGCTTTGCTACACACAACCTGCAGACAGAAGGAATTCTTGCCTCAACTCCTCATCTCTCACAAGAGATGAAGCTCAGTGAATGAAATCTGCAGGAGGAAGCATCTTTAACTTGCTGAGACTGACACAGAACCAAGGCCAAGCCACAGAGTCCTTCAGAAACTCAGTTCAAAGAAAACAGCCCCACAAATCCACCTATGGGCACCTTTCAGCAGAATCCATTCACACCTCTGGAATGTAAAACTCCAACCAGGATTTGTCTGCACTGATAAAATGCCCTTCATATCAGCCTGGAGGTAAATATCTGCACAGCCCAGCTAAGCATGCACAGGAAATGTAAGAAAAGCCTTTAATATCAAGTGTGAAAATTAACATTAAACATCAGCAGTTCATCAGACATTTGCATAAAATTTTAATTAACAGTATTACAGGCAACATATATCCTGAGATTAGACATTTACTGTAAGTCACATGCATGAAAAGTGAGGTTTGGAAAATAGTTATTAATTCAGACAGGCTGTGATCTGAATTTACAGAGAGAAATCTGAATAAAAATATCCCTCTCCTCTCAGGTGGGAATACACACACACCCCCAGAGATGTCAGGCTGGAATGGCAGAGGCAGGTGATGCTCAGGGGTTTATTCCAGCAGAAATTGGGGAATTCTGCAAAGATCAGGATCCCCCAGACCTGCACACACAACCCCAATCCCAATAAAAGTCAGCTCCTATTTAGGGTAAAGGAAAAGATTCTCACTGCCTGACACTAAATTCACATTCTGGGTTTTCTGGGATAGCTCCTTGTGTTTAAATCCAAGCCCACTGTGTTTTAGGAAGTCTCATTTTCCACAAACAGCTCAGAAATCAGAAAAAACCTGAGCACAAATCTTTATACAAAAATCAGGACTATAATGCAGAAAAAAACCCATTTTCTTATACCAAACCCACACTGCTAGATTTTCAAACTTAACTAATTCTCTGATTTTTTTTTTTTTCCTCTCTTCATAAATTATTCCCAGAGAACAACTGGCTGACCAGAGGGTATCATTACCCTGCCTATGATCCAATATTCAACTGCAATCCAAACACTGTTCCCAAAACCAAACAGGAAAAGGGGCAACTGTGCTTCGTGGCCACTTGGAGGAGAGGACTGAGAGAAGACACTTGGCACTGCACAGAAAAACCAACAAGCAGAACACTTATTAGCTCTCTTTTGCTATTCTACAGCAGAGAAAACAGCAATTCATGGGAATAAAACAGCAAAATGAAGAGCCTGAAATTCCCATCAATGCCCTTCCTCAACCTTCAAAATTATTTAGGAAACCAGTTACAAATACAGATTGGCAGAGGGGCTGGAGAACAGGGTTAACTCCAGAGGAAAGGTTTCATTTCCATTTTTCACAGCTTAAATGCTTGTCTTCTTCAGTGTAATTTCTGAGGAGAGGAAATGGTTCAAAATTCAAAGTTTTGGAAGCTTTCCACTCCCTTTTACAAATGAGAGAACAAGGTCAGCTTTCACAGACAGCAGGTGGCCAAATTATTTCTTTATTTAAAGAGTTAATGCTGAAAGATAATTCTCCTTCGAATTTATGCATATTCATGAGTGCCAAGGTTTGATTCTGCACTGGTTTTACAGCCCTCACTGAGGGAAAGCAGCTCCAGCCTGAGCAGACTTTCAGCAATAAATGAGATTTATGGACACAAATCTGGTTCTGTTTTCTCCTTAGCACCTTTTCCTACCCCTTGTCTCCTGAAATTCCCAGGATTTCAGTTTCATGGGGAACTCATTTCTCAGATTGCATAGGAAGGGGAGTGAAGAGCAAATCCCTGACCTGCCTGACACAGCAGCACCACCTGACACTGTCCTTTTGGGGACCTGCCAGGCCACAGGTGCTGGGGCTTTGTTACCCCCAGCTCCATTTGTGGGGTTTTGTTACCCCCTGCTCAATTTGTGGGGTTTTGTTATCCCCAGCTCCATTTGTGGGGTTTTTTCACTCCCAGCTCCATTTACAGGGTTTTGTCACCCCCCCCAGCTCCATTTGCGGGGTTTTGTCACTCCCAGCTCCATTTGCGGGGTTTTGTCACCCCCAGCTCCATTTGAGGGGCTTTGTCAACCCCCAGATCCACCATCAGTCTTTGTGGGGCTCTGTCACTCCCTGCTCCATTTGTGGGGTTTTGTCCTACCTAGCTGCACCAGCCTCTGTGGGGTTTTGCCACCCCAACTCCATCTGTGGGACTTTGTTATCCCCAGATCCATTTTTGGGGTTTTGCCACCCCCAGCTCCATTTGTGGGGTTTTGTCACTCCCAGCTCCATTTGTGGGGTTTTGTCACCCCCAGCTCCATTTGTGGGGTTTTTTCACCTCTACCTCTATTTATGGGGTTTTGTCACCCCCAGCTCCAGCAGCCTTTGTGGGGTTTTGTCACCCCCAGCTCCAGCAGCCTTTGTGGGGTTTTGTCACCCCCAGCTCCAGCAGCCTTTGCAGCTGGAATTGCTTGCCAGGGTGGCTGTGAATGTGCCCTGCCAGACCTGCAGATCACCACTCACGACCCAAATCCGACCTGCACCGGGATCTAATTTTAGGATTACGAGCTTTGACAACAGCTCTTTAAAAATAACACATTCCTCCTTGTACAGCCAGGTCAAGTGTCACCCAGGGTGCCACCTGCACTGTGGGCACCTCTCAGTTCATTCCCCATGCAGGTGTGCAGTGAACATCAGAATATTGCAGAATTACAGAGCAGTGTGAGGTCAGGCCATTAGCACTGAACCAGAAATGCCAAATGCAAATTAATCCAACAGGGCAGTGAAAATACCTCCCCAAACTCCTCAAAGGAATTTGTTTCTCTGGGGATTACCTGCTTCAACAAAAGCATTTCATCTGTTTTTTCACAAATTGAGTAGAAAAAAAAATTAGCCCAATGTGTGTTTTGACTGAAAGGTAATAATCTGAAATAAATTCATTTTACTAAGTATACTTGAATTGTATTTTTAACTGAATTAGGGGCAGTAGGAGACACTACTCTCCTTTCATATTTTCCTTTTGGAAGGGAAGAGGATATCCAATATCCTTGCCAGAGGATGTGCCTTAGAATCTATTATTAATTAGAAAAGCCCAGCCTTGTCACTTGGCTGTTATGGGGTGACAGCACCTGCTCAGGCCCTCACAAATCAGCCTGGACACAGGAAAAAATACCAGACCACAAAATGCCAGAACTGTAATTTCTCAAATTCACATTTGCATCAGAATCCATATTTTGGGAATGTATTTTGGGAAGATACCTGCTACTTCAAATCACCCAATGATTTCATGAACTCCACTTGATTTTGCACTTTTATTAATATGAAGCAGACGTCACCAAGTGCAGTTTCTCCCATCCTCCTACACACACCAGACATGAAACCACATTAATACACTCAGTAGGCCAGAGGCAAATGCTCACCATGACAAAGATCAGGGGGAAAAACAGTTTAACTCTCCATGGAACTACTGGCAGAAGCTGAAGGATTAATACTTTTATTTTATGACACGGATTTCTAAGGAAAAGGATTGTTCAAGAAGCACAAGATGCCAAGAAATACCTGTCCATGCATCCAAATGTTATTTTTTTACATTTAATTAAGTGTGCTGCCTGCCAGCACAAACTACAAGCAAAGAAAACAGAGATTGATTTAATATCCCACTTACATTCATCAATATCCATTCATGGCATAAAATTTCAAGTGCCTTCCCTCACAGCCACCAAAATTTTGCACAATCATCTTGAAAAGTCAGCACAGTATTTTCATTCAAACTATCAGAGCTGGTAACAACATCAGATTGCTTTAAACCTCAGAAATTCAGGTACATGAGTTGTCTGCTCATGAGATTGGAGTTCAGGGGAAAATCCTTCCCTGGGAGGGTTGGGAGGATTCCCAGAGCAGCTCCTGGATCTCTGGAAGTGTCCAAGGACAGGTTGGACACCTGCAGCAGCCTGGGAATGTGGAAAGTGCCCCTGCCATGGCAGGGGGTGGGATTGGATGAGTTTTAATGTCCCAACCCATTCTGGGATTCTGTGAATAAATTGTTTTAAGACTGCAGAGTAAGAAACACATCCCAAAATGTGGCTCTGGCCAAAGCCCAGGGTTGCAGAGCAGGATTTGCTGCCCCAGTCAGGCTCAGAGAAGTGAGGATGGGATTCAGCACACAGGGCAGGGAGGGCTGGAGCTGCTCACAAACATCACCCAACCAATTCATGCCAAGGTCACTGTAACTGCTGCAATAAACACCCCAAACAAGGGGAGTACCAGTTATTCACTGGGCAGAAGCTGCACCTGGGAAGCTCAAACTGGAGCTGAGGTTGATGGTTCAGATCTGGGACTTGCTTGAGCAGGTGACTGTGCAAGGACAGCGAACAAGGAGCTCTGGGAAATCTCCTTTTCCTGCCTAGGGACACAGCAATTCCATGCTGAAGAGGCCACAGAGAAGGAGGGAATTTGGTCCTTATGGAATTATCACATTTAATAAAATTACATTTCATAAAATCTTAGCCCTGCCCTTGTCCCACCCCTTCAACACCAAATGTTCAGCTTTCCCTCTGACTCCTCCCTATCTCTCCTATCATATCACAGTGTACACACCACAGTTCCCAAAATCCTTCCCAAACCAACCCTCCTCCTCTCCCTCTTCCTTTCAGACCTGTCTAACGTGTCCAGCACCACCACCCTGGCAGGAGCAATTCCAGAGGAGAGGTCCCAGCTGTGCCACAGCAACCTGGATCAACCCAGGGAACAGAACTCAAGAATATTGAATAATACAAAAATAATTTCCTTTGGTCAACTTCTGTGGTGCCCCAGTTCTGATTCTGAGCTGTATTTTTAAGTTTAGCTTTGATGGAAGTGAATCACTGAAAGATTTTTTTTTAAAGTATGAGCACATCTGACATAAGGATTTTGCCTCATTTTGCTGCTTCAAACTTTTCAATTCCTTCATTCATGCACAAAAAAAGTGATCCTTGCTCAATAACGAAAATATTTGTTATTATTTTATTATTATTTTGTTGATTTTTGTGGAAATTATGAAAAAAAAAATCCAGTTTGGAAATGCCATATTCTCCTATGCAGATATACAGAAATTTTCAGCTGTCAGCATTAACAATTCCTCAAATTTTCTGACTCCATCCTCCAGCAGTAAAATTCTACCTACTCTTTTATCTATTCTGGATATTTAGACTGAAAATTATTTGAGTGGGAGGCAGCTTGTTCATTTCAAAGAGGATGACAAAGACTTGTTACTCAAAAGCATCTGTGCCTGTTCCTTCATTAAAGGTCATTTTCTTCCACTCAGCTCTGGCAGGGGAACATCTCCCTACCCCCTCAGCTTTGACATCCTGCAAACAGCAACTGGATCATGTCCTTGGGACTCCAGGTATCTCCTAAGGAATCCACATGGAGAGAGCTGTGTTTGTAAAGCAGCTGGTTGGGATATTCTGAATAAAATGCAATAAATGCTTTGTGGAGCACAGCTCCTCCCAGAGCTGCCTGGTGATTATTGTTCTGACCATTGTTTCATGCAAGTCATTAAAAACATTCTCTCATTAGATTTAGAAGCAGAACATGAAAGTGGTTTGAAAACTCACCCACACCATTTTCTCTCTTTTTTTTTTTTTTACAATCCACCTAGCCCAAATGCACAGAAGAAATTCTAGCCCATTAACATCCATCAGAGAGCAGTAATGAATTCATCAATATTGCTCCAATCCGTGGGCACGGATCGTGCTGAATCATTTGGTAACTACATCTGCAGCAGGAAGGCTCACACAACCCTCCCCACCCTGCCAGCACTCCCTGGAGAAGGAAAAATGAATGTATTGAGATGTTCCTGTGCTCTGTTATCCCTCTGGATGGGGTTGGTGGTGCCTCTCCACATCAGGATTCCCACAGCCATCAAATCCTGCCTGGAGCTGCTCCCCCTGGACGTGTCCCTGCTTTGCCAAGCCACCTGCAGGCTTGCAAGGAGCTTTCAGTGCTTCTCCTTTCTAAAAAAATCACACAAGGATTTGGTTTTTCCCTGCTTTTTTAATGTGCAATGCAAGTATGTCAAGCCTTAAATTGAGTATTTCATTTGCAAAGAAAAAAAAACCCAACAAAAACCCCTCCACACAGGTTACTGCAATCATGCTGAACTGTGATTTTATTTTGTGTCTTTTTACAGAGCTAATGGAGGGACAAACTTCTTCCTCCAGCAAGAAGTTTTCCTAACAGTCAAAGTTCTATGCATTAAAAAAAGCTAAAAGCTACCAAAATCAGCCAGTCTTAAAAGAAAATAATTATCAAGTAACATGGAAGTTAAGCTGCCAGAAAAAAAACCCCATACCTGTGCTGCAGTAACAACAGTATTAAGTTACTGTTTCTCACAACAAAGGAAAAGGAATCTATTCTTGAAAACAAAAATAAACCAGCCTTAATGACATAAACAAAATTATCCTTAAATGTAGATTGCACTGCTGTGCCTGCTTTGCCTTGCCCAGGGATGCCAAGGCTGGGGGGCTCTGCAGTTTTCCACCTCTCTGAATCCCTTCCTTGTGTTTACACTCTGAGTTCTAATGGCATCTCTAATTAACCCCAGGAATAAACAGGGGTTTGTTAAGGGAGCTCTCAGAAAGCAAGAGGAGCTGATCAAGGTCTCAGCAGCTCTGCTGCCTTAACCCAGAGATGGCTCAGAACATACACACATGTGTCCTGCACATCCTCAACTCCCACGGCTTCGCTCAATTAATACTATTAAATCTTTAATGCTTGCCTTCAAAGGCTTTTTTTTAATTTTTAATAGCTCTCATAGGTGAGCACGAATGTTTTAAGTCTTTCTGCTATATTTTAAATAAACTCCTCTTTTCTTGCCACTTTGATGTTTGCCTTTCTGACAAACCTCTGCTCTGTGAAGCTGCTGCGACTTTGTTTTGTGTGCAAGGATGACATTACAAGCTCCAAAAGATATGTTAATCACCGAGCTGGAATCTGGGATTTTTTAATTCCTCTCACCTGCCCTCTGGCTGGGAGTTGGCACCAGAACAGCTTTCATCAAAACAATGAAACCCAGAAGGAGAGAAGAGGCAACTGGAGGGAGGGGGCTCTGATTTGCATCTGTTTAGCATGGAAGCGGCAGGCGGGGCTAAATTCCCTTTTACTCCGCGTTCCCATGAAGGGAGAGAATGCCAAAGTCACCGTATTTTATTTAAATAGTTAAAATAGGAGTTTTGACAAAAGACTGGACAAGCTGGATGGAAGAATAAGCCTTGTGGCATCTGAAGGCACATCCGTTTCTCACGTTTGATGGGCACTGAATTTTTTAATTCTCTCCTTCTCTCACTCCAATTACCTTGAGACCCCTCCTCACCCTGCCCTGCCCCTTTTCCAAATTTTGAATTTTTGAGACAAGAGACAAAGTTTTGACAGCACATTTCAGGCCTTTCTATAAAGCATAAACTACTACAAGAAACGAAAAGGAGAAAAAAACCAAAAACAGCACAGGCTTCCCTCCTCCTTTAAAGTTTATTTTTCTTCTCAATAAGAAAAAGAAAACCCTTCTTAAAATAAACTAAAAATCAGCATTTCCAGGGACAGGAAAAGGCACTATAGTATTATATACACTATCCAAGCTGACACAAAAAAGAAGAGATTAAAGCCTGGCTGGAAGCCAAGGCATCCAGACACAATTTTTGCACAGAGAACAAAAGTGTTCCTGCATTCAGGATGTTGGAGCGTGTTTCCTGTACTCACACCTGAAAGCAAACAGCACTAAAAACCAGGCATCAACAGGTCCTTCACACCCTGCTTGATCCAGAGCATCTCCTGCAGAACAGACCCCCCCATAAAGAAAATTAAAAACAGAATCATAAAGACAAATTCCCAAACTTTCCTGCTGTTCTTCCCTCCTCAACATCTCAGCAGAGCACTCCCCAAAATCCCAAATCTCCAGCCATACAACACATCCTGACTTTTAAAGATGATGTAAATACTCCTGGAGGCATCCTCTGGTGGTATTAGGATGAAATTAAATATACACAGCCACTCCTGCTTGGCAGGCAGACACCAAAATGGCAATTGCAGCACTTCAGTGTGTTTAAAGCAGCAAAAGGAGATTATTCACTAGGTAGTCAAACGTAAAAAAGAGCCAGACACTGCAGTCTGTCCCAGAGCCTCACAAAGGGGGCAGCGATTTGTAAATTTTAAACACAACACTTAAGCAGTTTTGTAGCCTAAAAACCCTTTGATGATTTACCTCAGTGCTTCTCTGCAACAAACCAGCTGAAAAGTGATTCTGCTTGTGCTCGAGCTTTTCGACTTCAGCTCCTCGACAAGAATTCTGAAAGCCACGTCCAACCAATTATAAACAGTCCTGTACTTTACTTCCTTATTAAAGCTTCCCAAGAGAACCAGTAAACATATAAACATAAATATCTTTCAGAGGAGTCACCCAAGTACCAATAAAATCTTCAGAAAGCAGCTGCTTTGCTGAAAAGTATGAGAAACCATGGGCTGCATAATCATAGCCTGGTGCAAGGACAGTCCTGCTGTTCTTCTGCCTTTAAAATATACATAAACTGGAAAGATTCTCAAAAAATTACACTATTAAATATTGATTTCTGAGCTGCATTTGCATACTCCTAACAAGAGTAATGTGTGTCACCTATGCTGTTTATCTAAAAAACATTCCAGCAGAGGCATTATCTTGACTTTCTGAGAAACTCTTCTAAATTGGTAGACAAAGTTTAACTTCATGAACTCTGCTCAACAACAGCAGCAAAATATAGTAACACTTCTCATAGGTAATAAGCATTCCATCCTAAAAGAAAAAAAAAATCATCACTGCCAGCAGCAGAGCACTGCAAGAAGCAATCAAACCTCTGCAATAAGACAGGATGGGCTCAGAAGGCAAATATTTCATTAGAGAACACAACAGAGGGGAGTTTGTGCTTTCCAGTGGTCATCAGAGAAAGAGGTTTTCACCAAATAATTAAATACCTGGCCAGGGGCATTTTAAGACGCACCAGATCTTCCCTGAATCTGAATATTGAGGGTAATGCCTGATCAGGAACCTCTGACCAGCAATGGCACAAAACAGGAGGTTTTTTCTCTGATTAATTCAGTGAATAATTTAAAAATATTAAAGTTCTGTTTTTCAAATGACAATTGAAGCGCTTTCCATGCGCAGAGCACACAGTGCCTGACCATGCACCACAGAACAGGCATGTTAAAACAGCTCTGCAGATAAGGATTAATGCATGATCTTCAATTCTGCCTGATTTCATAGGTTAGAGCAAACATCTCTGCCTTACTGCTGTTGTCACAAGCCTCATCCCTGTCCAAACAGAGCTGAAAGTCAGGAGAAAAGCAGCTTCAGCAGCAATTGGGTCAACCGATTTGGCTGAAGAAATCCTCATCACTAAAAAGAAAGAAATAAATAAAAATCAGAATGACAAAACTGAGGTGATGCTCGGGGTCAGCAGCACACACGAGGAACCTCCTGGGAACAGAATTCCTACCTAGAGGGAAACTTTTGTGCCTCAGGGATTCTTTTGTGCTGCCATCTCAGGGGAGGAAGTCACCTTTCAAAATACTTTCTTTGGTCTCTCCCTGAGGAATAGCAGAACTTTCTGTATGAGTTGTTTCAGTGGGGTTTGTCCCCACAAAGGTTTTACTTGTGAACTGCACACAGCTCTTACACCAGGAGTAATTTACTCATGAGATTACTCCCAGTGCACTCAGAAGAACTGTGTGAGAAAGAAGGAGCTTTGCCAACCTAAAGATTGCACAATCGGGGGGAGAAAAAAAAGGTACAAACCAGGGAGGGGGATAAATTACAACTGACAAAAACTACAATCAAGAAATAGCTGGTGACAGATTGTTATTTAAGTACAAGGAAGTGATTTAAACAGGAGCAGTTGTAATAAGATTATACGATTCTCTATTAAGATTCTTAAAATGTCTTTGTTCTAGCAAAGCTCTGAAAAGACCATTGCCCTTGCAAAGGTTCAGAAACTACTAAATTGATGTTAAGTCTAGAAATTAATATGATTTGGGAGAATAAAGATAAAAATGTGAAAGAACATCCCAGACATCATTAGTCCCACCACCTATGCTGGTATTTTTCCTAGCAGGGGTACCAGTGTGTTGTAGCATTTCTTGGTGGCAAAACTCAAACCCAACAAACAAAAGCAGGGAATTTGCTGTGCCTGGGTTTCTGCTTTTAAATAATGAAAACTCCCTGGCTGATTTTAGAAACCATCAGATTATGTAAGTGACATCTCCAGAAGGGCAGGGAAGTCTCTGTGAGGTTATACTGGAGAGAGATTAAATCATTGTCTGGCTGCTGAATTTCAGCCATGACCCCCAGACTCCATCATGTATTTTAAGCAATCAGTTCTAAAACTACAGCCCCCAAAACTGGACATAACTCCTGCAATACTGAAAGCAAACAAGGCAAGGGAGTCCTCAGACTTCTATCTGGCAGGGTGAACATAAAACATCTCTAACTAAGGTGTCTGCCATGGTTTTAAACTAATGAGCAGCTTTGAACTTTCAAAAAAAAATTATTACTTAATTTGTACAAGTATTGTTGACTGAGTGCTGCATTCTGAGAAACAAACAGCCTCAAAGAGCCAGGTGTGTCCCAAGCCTGCAGAAGCAGCACAGAGGCCTTCTCCTGCCTGGGTCACTCTCCAAACTCATCCTGAACCTCATGACCAGGTAGGATTTATTATATGGTGACATGAAAGGCTCAGGCACTGCAGACAACGTGGCCAAAACAGCTCTGGGAGGAAGAGGCAGGAGCAGGGTGGAAGGAGAGGCAGGAACAGGAATAGGGTTGGAAGGCAAGGCAGGAGAAGGGTGGAAGGAGAGGCAGGAACAGGGACAGGGTGGAAGGAGAGGCAGGAACAGAGTGGAAGGAGAGGCAGGAATAGGGATGGGGGAAGGAGAGGTAGGGAACAGGGACAGGGTGGAAGGAGAGGCAGGAATATGAGTAGGGTGGAAGGAGACGGCAGGAGCAGGGGACAGGAGTAACAGGAGCAGGGTGGGAAGGAGAGGCAGGAACAGGAACTGGTGGAAGGAGAGGCAGGAATAGGATGGGGGAAGGAGAAGCAGGAGCAGGGACAGAGTGGAAGGAGAGGCAGGAACAGGGACAGGATGGAAGGAGAGGCAGGAACAGGGTGGGAGGAGAGGCAGGAACAGGGATGAGGTGGAAGGAGAGGCAGGAACAGGGATGAGGTGGAAGGAGAGGCAGGAACAGGGATAGGATGGAAGGAGAGACAGGAATAGGGACAGGGTGGAAGGAGAGGCAGGAACAGGGATAGGATGGAAGGAGAGGCAGGAGCAGGGATAGGATGGAAGGAGAGGCAGAACAGGAATAGGGTTGGAAGGAAACTGCAGAGGTCTCATGCACAAATTTCAGCTAATTACTCGAGACAGCTCAGGGAGCTCCACTTGAAAACAATTCCTTGAAAACAATTCCTATGGATCACAACAAAAAACAAGAGTGTGTCTGAGATTCCTCCAAACCTCCCCCAGCCAACCTCCAGCATAAAGCACAGCCCAGAAGGAGCCTCCAGGGCGGAGCTGCACCCAGGCCTGGGCTGGGACTGGTTTTTACCCAGTCCCAGAGCAGAGGCAGCTGCACTCCCACTGCCAGCGGGGGACCTGTCCGAGCCTGAGCTGCTGCTACTCCACCTGCACCGAGCTGGATTTTGCAAGCCAAGGCACAGGAGGCGTGAACAGCCCAGCCTGACCTTGAACACAAGCTCGAGGCACTGGTTAGAGGCATTTATGTTAACAGCCCTGGGTGATAGGAAACAGAGAAACACACTATTAACAATTAATGCAACACAGAGTATGGCTCTGAGATCAATTCCATTTTTGTTACAGTACCAGAAAAATGAGCTGAAAATTATCTGTAGAGAAGAAAAGCATCTCACTAGCATAATAAGTCAAGTTATATTTCCATATAAAAAGGCACCAGTAGTGAATTACAAACCGAATTCTGCAGATATCTCCAGTGCTACCAACAAACACAAAGTATTTCTATACTGATTTTTTTACTCAGTATCATCATTCATACAAAACACCACTGTTAGATATTTACATAGAATTTAATCTTGGTAACTTCAGTCACTCTCCTTAAACTCTGCCTACAACCACTGGTTACCTACACAAAGCACCACAGAACCTTCTGACCCAGCTACTTTGCCTTTATCAACACTCTGGGAGCAGCATCATAAATTAAGCAAACCCCAAATTCGGAAACCAGAGACAAACTGTTATTTGTAAATGATAAATAAAGAAATACCAGTTTTCCTGAGCTTTCCACCTGCTGCCTCCACCCACCGAGAGGCTCAGCCCAACAGCCACTGAGTTCCAGATCCATCCTGAAGCCCACAGCCTCTGAATTCACTCTCACATTCAACCATCCTGAATTCTTTCTCATGCAGAACAGCAAAGGCAGTAACAACCAGCTAACTGATTAACTCAGACTTTTTAGGGTCTGTTATTCAGCACAGTGTACCAAACCTGGAGCACAACCAACGCCAGCAGACCTACAATCAACCCCAGCAGGTTTTTATTCCAGAGGACAGCAATCCATGTTGCTCTCCTCCATGGAGTCTCCTGCCTTCTTAATGAGCAGCCAGGCTAGTGAGACACACAAAAACCTGCTGTTCTTTGAAGCACTTAAGCCAGCAGGATGCTGGTACGTTTCGATATTTTCCCTGCACAGATCAGAGCGAGGTGAAGTGGGAAAAGAACATTACAGGCGTTCCTACAAAGCAGGCACATTTCATTTCTATTAGCAACATCCCAAGGGACGCTTTAGCACTCTGCAAATATGGCCCTGGAAGACTGGGAAGTTGCTTCCTGAGTACCAGTCATTAAAGAGAGATATTAGAGTAACTTATATTCTTCTACACCAAGCAGAAGCCAGAGTCATTTCCCCATCCTACGTATGAGACCTAAGAAAGCAGATCAGGAACATCATAACTACTCTTTAATGGTATTTCCCCTACACTGATTATCATTTAATGATTTCTCTCTCTAAAGAAGGAAAAAAAAAAACAACCACAGAAACAAAAACCCCTGATTTCTCTATCAAGAGGGACTATCAGCATTTTTATAAAGCAACACATTGGCCTTTGGCATTTCCCAGCAGTGATCCAGATTTGAGGCTTCTTAAAAGCTCCAAGTTTTAAAGCAATCAAATGGCTGAACAGCTGGACCAAAACTAGCATGATTAACCAGTTATGTAAATAATGATGTGGTCAGTGCAAGCTGAATTCATTTCTGCTGCCTGCATTTATCTGGACATCAGATGTTTGTGAGACTCTTCATTCAATGTGACCTGCAGGAATAATGGGAGTGAAAATAAACATGAACATCACCAGCCAGGCTACCTGACAGTCAGGATCTCTGCTGTGGTCCTTCCAAAACCATCAGGTAACTCATAAACAGCACTTTTTAAACCCAAATATTACCCACACTGCTTAGCTTCTACCTAGGGAACAAGTCAGCTACTTTTCCTCATGAGACAAGTCCATGGAGAGATGGAGAGAGAGTAGAGAGAGATGATTATTTACAAGGGCTTGGAGGGACAGGCCAAGGGAGAACAGCTTCCCACTGCCAGAGGACAGGGTTAGATGGGATATTGGGAAGGAATTCCTGGCTGGGAGGGTGGGGAGGCCCTGGCACAGAATTCCCAGAGAAGCTGTGGCTGCCCCTGGATCCCTGAAGTGGTTCAAGGCTGGGTTGGATGGGGCCTGGAAAAACCTGGGATATGGAAATTGTCCCTGCCACAGCAGGGGTGGGACTGGATGAGCTTTGAGCTTCCAAACCATTCTGGGATTCAAAGATCCTGTGAGTGCTACATCCCATTTCTTAAAGGCTGATATAATAATTTCATTCCTCAGCAAATGTAAAAGTCGAGCTGCTGTGTCAGAGGAGTGGTTGTGACACAGAGGTGATGTTAGAGTTACCTCATGGAATCAAGGAAGTTACAATCAGCACCCCCAAGTCAAACTTCCTCAAATGGAACCCACAATCAATTTGGCCTTATCAGAATTCGCCTTCAGGAATGCACACTCATGGGTCACTTGTGCTTGATAATTTTGATAACACAGTTAAATATTTAATATGGGGTAAGATTATCTCTGACATTCTGTCGAGCTAGTGTACCATTACTTTGAGCTTATAAAGGAAAATTTATCCAAAGTTTTGATTCTTCCCAACAAAACTCAACACCTGAGTTTGTTCAAAAATAACACACCTGAGAATCAGCCAAGACAAACATATTTAGAAGTAACTCCTGAACAAGCCTGCATTTTGCTAAAGATACCATAACAATATATTTCTATTTCTAATTTAAAAACATCATTCCTCCCAGATGTCACACCCCAACAATACAATTCCCTATGACCTTGTGTCTCACGAAACACAGCAACACACGGAATTATGCAAGAGTTCTGTATTACCATAAAACACTTATTCCAGAGAATAATAAAACTTAATCTCGTGGCCTGATTTGCATTTTGAACTCAGTCAAGTCAGACTCTACAGCCCCATAACATCTGCAACAGCTTCACAATCCCAACAAGTTCTTTAGGCCTCCTGTTGAAAATGGATGAGCATGTAGATAATTCAGGTTTTCTTAATAGATGAGAAAAAGAAACCTGACCAATTGCTGTAAATTTAAAATCTCACTTGGCTTTTCAGATCAGTGTCGATACTCGAGAAGGGGGAAGGGGGAAGCATTACACACCCATAAAACTGAGACCAAACGCTACCAGTTTTAAAGCCTTAGAGCTTTAAACCTTAGCATGAATATTTTAACATTTACATTAAAGCCTTACGGCTTTAAAATATGGGGACGTCCATTGTGGGCAGCCTGTGATAATTACTGTTTCAATATATTTCACAGCAATAATGTAATACAGCTCGCTGACTACCCAACCCTAATCTGTAGCATCACAGGTACTGCAGGTAAAAATTGTTTAAAAAATAAATATATATAAGTATGTATCAGTGTAAATATATAGAAGGGAGAGAGAGAATATCAAAGAAAATCACAGAATTATTAGGGTCGAAAGGGACCTCTGGAGATCATCTAGTCAACCCCCCCTAGATAAAACAGACCCTTACAAATTATTAAAAAGCATTCATACACATCGATATGACTGAAAATACACACAAAACAACCCTCAGCGCCGCCACGATGGAGCTGAACCAGCGCCGGGGCGGGGTCGGGCAGCGCGGACCGGAAGCTCCCCCCCACAGCCCCAGCCCCAGCCCCAGCGAGCCCCCCGAGCCCGCAGGCCCCGCCATCCCCCGCAGCCCCGGGAGGCCCCATCGGCAACCAGGCCCCGATTGGAGCCGCGGGGGCCCGGCCCGGCCCCGCCGCCGCCCGCCCAGCCACCCACCGGCGACAACAAAGGCCACCGCGGCCCCGCGCCCTCCCCGCGGGGACCCCCGGGGGCCCTTCCCGCGCCACCCCGCGCTCCGCCGAGCGGCAAGGCGGGGTTGCCCGCCCGTTCCTTTCCCCCCCATCCCCACCCGCAGTCCCGCAGCCCCGCGGGAGCCGCGCTGACCTGCGGGCGCGGGGCGGGCGCGGTGTGCCGGTGTCCCGGTGCCCGGCGGCCGCGGCTGCGCTTGACACCCACACGCACCATCCAACATGGCGGCGGCGGCCGCGGGGAGGCGGCGGAGGAGGCGGAACCGGCGGCCGCGCGCGGCCCCGAGGCGCGGCCGCGCTGAGGGCGGGGGGGACGGGGAGCTGCCCGTCCCCTCCTTCCTGCCTTTTCCCCTCCTTCCCTCGCCTTTTCCCTTCTCTCTGCTTCTTCTCTCCCTCCCTCCCTGCTGCGCGGCTCCTCGCTGCCAGGCCCGGCGCCGGTGAGGAGCGAGGTTGGTTCGGAGGGAAGGAGAGCGCCCTGGGGAGCGCCCTCACAGCTCGCAGAGCCCAGGGATTCCTCAAAAACCTGGGTGAAATAATAATAAAACAAGTCTCATTACAAAATAATCGCATTTATGGGTCAGGGGAGCGCTTTTGAGAGGTTCTGGGGTTGGTTCGGATGGAAGGAGAGCGCCCTGGGGAGCCCTCAGAGCTCGGGGAGCCCTCAGAGCTCACAGAGCCCAGGGGTTCCTCAAAAACCGGGGTGAAATAATAATAATAATAATAATAATAATAATAATAATAATAATAATAATAATAATAATAATAAAGTCTCGTTACAAAATAATCGCATTTATGGGTCAGAGAGTGCTTTAGAGAGGGTTCTGGGGTTGGTTCGGATGGAAGGAGAGCGCCTTGGGGAGCCCTCAGTGCTCACAGAGCCCAGGAGGAGCTGGTTTCAGGGCTAGAGATCCGCCAAAATCCAAAAATACAAAATAATAACGAAATAACCGCATTTGTGGGTCAGGGTACACTTTAAAGCAGGTCTGGGGCTGCCTTTGATGGAAGGAGAAGGTTTGGGGAGCACATCCCCCTCCACACCCCCAGGACACACTGACTCCAGGGTGGGTACCCCCCAAAAACCGAGGTCCAGTGTGGGCTGGCAGCCCCCAAAGCAGAATCACAGAATTAATTAAAG